>NC_069128.1:44320366-44695366 GCF_026914265.1 Mya arenaria | reverse complement strand
TAAGATATTACTATGAAAAAAATGATGGTGTAATAGAAACTCCTTAATGAATATTGAATTAGTTAACACTTGACATCTACCAAATTGTTCGGCCGAGAGGGAGGAATTAAGTGCATAATCATATATGAAAACATAAGCAAATATGTGATGGTGTAACAGAAACACATTTTTGCATGTTGAATAAGTTGATACTCAAATTTTAGGCCAAGAGGAAGAGCAACATGTACTTGTCTAAAAGCATAAATGTGCAAGTAAGAACCAAATATGTACTTGTCAGCAGGCAATATGTAAAAGTCTGAACGAAATATGTATTAGTCAGAAGGCAATATATTCAAGTCGAAACACAATATGTACTAGTCAAAACGCAATCTGAACAAAACGGAATGCAATATGTACAAGTTAGAACGCAAGATATACAAGTCAGAATGCAAGATGTAAAAGCCAGAACACAATATGTACTAGTGAGAACACAAGATGTACAAGTGAGAACGCAAGATGTACAAGTCAGAGCACAAGATGTACAAGTCGGAACGCAATATGTACAAGTCAGAACGCAATATGTACAAGTCAGAATGCAAGATGTACAAGTCAGAACTCAATACGTGCAAGTCAGAACGCAATATGTACTAGTCAGAACGCAAGATGTACTAGTCATAACGCAATATGTACAAGTGAGAACGCAAGATGTACAAGTCAGAGCACAAGATGTACAAGTCGGAACGCAATATGTACAAGTCAGAACGCAATATGTACAAGTCAGAATGCAAGATGTACAAGTCAGAACGCAATATGTACAAGTCAGAACGCAATATGTTCTAGTCAGAACGCAAGATGTACTAGTCATAACGCAATATGTACTAGTCAGAACGCAATATATACTAGTCAGAACGCAATATGTACTAGTTAAAACGCAATATGTACAAGTCAGAACGCAATATTTACAAGTCAGAACGCAATATGTACAAGTCAGAACGCAAGATGTACTAGTCAGAATGAAATATATACAAGTCAGAAGGCAAGATGTACTGGTCAGAATGAAATATATACAAGTCAGAAGGCAAGATGTAAACATCTGAAGGCAAGATGTACTAGTCAGACGGCAATATATAATAGTCAGATGGAAAGATGTAAAGATCTGAACGCAAGATGTACTAGTCACAAGGCAATATGTACAAGTCAAAACGCAAGATATATAAGTCAGTGCGCAAGAGGAACTAGATGGGTTAGTCAGCAGTCAATATGTACAAGTCAGAACGCAAGATGTAAAAGTCAAAACGCAAGATGGGTTAGTCAGAAGTCAATATGTACAAGTCAAAACGCTAGATGTAAAAGTCAGAACGCAAGATGTACTAGTCAGAAGGCAATATGTACAAGTCAGAACGCAATATGTACAAGTCAAAACGCAAGATTTACTAGTCAGAGGGCAATATGTAAATGTTAGAACGCAATATGTAAAAGTCAGAATGCAAGATGTACTCGTCACAAGGTAATATGTAAAATTCAGAACGCAAGATATAAAAGTCAGAACGCAAGATATACTAGTCAGAAGGCAATATGTACAATTCAGAACTCAAGATGTTAAAGCCAGAACAAAAAATGTACTAGTCAGAAATCAATATGTACTAGTAAGAACGCAATATAAACTAACCAGAAGGCAATATTCACTAGTCAGAACGCAAGATGTACGATTCAGAGGCAATATGTACTTGTCAGAACGCAAGAAGAACTAGTCAGAAGGCAATATGTACATGTTACAACGCAAGATGTAAAAGTCAGAATGCAAGATGTAATCATCACAAGGAAATATGTACAATTCAGGACTCAGGATGTTTAAGTCAGAACGCAAGATGTAAAAGTCAAAATGCAAGATGTACTCGTCAGAAGGTAATATGTACAATTCAGAACTCAAGATGTTAAAGACAGAACGCAAGAAGTACTAGTCAGAAATCAATATGTACTAGTTAGAACACAATATATACTAACTAGAAAGGCAATATTCACGAGTCAGAACGCAAGATGTACGATTCGGAAGGCAATATGTACTTGTCAAAACGCATAATGAACTACTCAGAAGGCAATACGAACTATTCAGAAGGCATGATGTCATGGTCGGAACTCAAGATGTATTAGTCAGAAGGCAATATGTAAAGGTCAGAACGCAAGAGGTACAAGTGAGAACGCAATATGTACTAGTCAGAAGGCGCGAAGTACTTTTCAAAAGCAAAGGTGTACAAGTCAGAACGCAAGGTTTCCATATCAGAACGCAAGGTATACTTGTCAGAACGCATGATGAAAAAGTCAGAAGGCAAGATGTTATAGTCAGAATGCTATATATGCAAGTGAGAACGACATATGTACAATACAGAACGCAAGATGTGCACGTCAAAAGTCATTATGTACTAGTCATAACGCAAGATGTACTAGTCAGAACGCAAGATGTACTAGTCATAACGCAATATGTACAAGTCAGAGCGCAAGATGTACTAGTCATAACGCAATATGTACTAGTCAGAACGCAAGATGTACTAGTCATAACGCAAGATGCACTAGTCATAACGCAATATGTACAAGTCAGAACGCAAGATGTACAAGTCATAACGCAAGATGTACTAGTCATAACTCAAGATGTACTAGTCATAACGCAATATGTACAAGTCAGAGCGCAAGATGTACTAGTCATAACGCAATATGTACTAGTCAGAACGCAAGATGTACTAGTCATAAGGCAAGATGTACTAGTCAGAACGCAAGATTAACTAGTCATAACGCAATATATACTCGTAAGAACGCAATATGTACAAGTCATAACGCAAGATGTACTAGTCATAACTCAAGATGTACTAGTCATAACGCAAGATGCACTAGTCATAACGCAAGATGTACTAGTCAGAACGCAAGATGTACAAGTCAGAACGCAAGATGTACAAGTCATAACGCAAGATGTACTAGTCAGAACGCAAGATGTACTAGTCATAACGCAATATGTACTAGTCAGAACGCAAGATGTACTAGTCATAACGCAAGATGCACTAGTCATAACGCAATATGTACAAGTCAGAACGCAAGATGTACAAGTCATAACGCAAGATGTACTAGTCATAACTCAAGATGTACTAGTCATAACGCAATATGTACAAGTCAGAACGCAAGATGTACTAGTCATAACGCAATATGTACTAGTCAGAACGCAAGATGTACTAGTCATAAGGCAAGATGTACTAGTCAGAACGCAAGATTAACTAGTCATAACGCAATATATACTCGTAAGAACGCAATATGTACAAGTCAGAACGCAAGATGTACTAGTCATAACGCAAGATGTACTAGTCAGAACGCAAGATGTACTAGTCATAACGCAAGATGTACTAGTCAGAACGCAAGATGTACAAGTCAGAACGCAAGATGTACAAGTCATAAAGCAAGATGTACTAGTCAGAACGTAAGATGTACTAGTCATAACGCAATATGTACAATTCAGAGCGCAAGATGTACTAGTCATAACGCAAAATGTACTAGCCAGAACGCAAGATGTACTAGTCATAACGCAAGATGCACTAGTCATAACGCAATATGTACAAGTCAGAACGCAAGATGTACAAGTCATAACGCAAGATGTAGTAGTCATACCTCAAGATGTACTAGTCATAACGCAATATGTACAAGTCAGAACGCAATATGTACAAGTCAGAACGCAAGATGTACTAGTCATAACGCAATATGTATAAGTCATAACGCAATATGTACAAGTCAGAACGCAATATGTACAAGTCATAACGCAATATGTACAAGTCAAAACGCAATATGTACAAGTCAAAACGCAATATGTACAAGTCATAACGCAATATTTACTAGTCATAACGCAATATGTACTAGTCATAACGCAATATGTACTAGTCATAACGCAATATGTACAAGTCATAACTTAAGATGTACTAGCCATAACGCAATATGTACAAGTCAGAACGCAATATGTACTAGTCATAACGCAAGATGTACAAGTCATAACGCAATATGTACTAGTCATAACTCAAGATGTACTAGTCATAACGCAATATGTACTAGTCATAACGCAAGATGTACTAGTCAGAACGCAATATGTACAAGTCAGAACGCAAGATGTACAAGTCATAACGCAATATGTACTAGTCATAACGCAATATGTACAAGTCATAACGCAATATGTACAAGTCAGAACGCAATATGTACTAGTCATAACGCAATATGTACAAGTCAGAACGCAAGATGTACAAGTCAGAACGCAAGATGTACAAGTCATAACGCAATATGTACTAGTCATAACTCAAGATTTACAAGTCATAACGCAATATGTACTAGTCAGAACGCAATATGTACAAGTCAGATCGCAAGATGTACAAGTCATAACGCAATATGTACAAGTCATAACGCAATATGTACAAGTCAGAACGCAATATGTACAAGTCAGAACGCAATATGTACTAGTCATAACACAATATGTACAAGTCAGAACGCAATATGTACAAGTCAGAACGCAAGATGTACTAGTCATAACGCAAGATGTACTAGTCATAACGCAATATGTACAAGTCAGAACGCAAGATGTACTAGTCATAACGCAATATGTACAAGTCAGAACGCAAGATGTACTAGTCAGAACGCAAGATGTACTAGTCATAACGCAATATGTACAAGTCAGAACGCAATATGTACTAGTCATAACGCAATATGTACAAGTCATAACGCAAGATGTACTAGTCATAACTCAAGATGTACAAGTCAGAACGCAAGATGTACAAGTCAGAACGCAAGATGTACTAGTCAGAACGCAAGATGTACAAGTCATAACTCAAGATGCACTAGTCAGAACGCAAGATGCACTAGTCATAACGCAAGATGTACTAGTCAGAACGCAAGATTAACTAGTCATAACGCAATATATACTCGTAAGAACGCAATATGTACAAGTCAGAACGCAAGATGTACTAGTCATAACGCAAGATGTACTAGTCAGAACGCAAGATGCACTAGTCATAACGCAAGATGTACTAGTCAGAACGCAAGATGTACAAGTCATAACTCAAGATGCACTAGTCAGAACGCAAGATGCACTAGTCATAACGCAAGATGTACTAGTCAAAACGCAAGATGTACTAGTCATAACGCAATATATACTCGTCAGAACGCAAGATGTACTAGTCATAACGCAAGATGCACTAGTCATAACTCAAGATGTACAAGTCAGAACGCAATATGTACAAGTCAGAACGCAATATGTACTAGTCATAACTCAAGATGTACTAGTCATAACGCAAGATGTACTAGTCATAACGCAATATGTACTAGTCATAACGCAAGATGTACTAGTCATAACGCAATATGTACTAGTCATAACTCAAGATGTACTAGTCATAACGCAAGATGTACAAGTCAGAACGCAATATGTACAAGTCAGAACGCAATATGTACTAGTCATAACGCAATATGTACAAGTCAGAACGCAAGATGTACTAGTCATAACTCAAGATGTACAAGTCAGAACGCAAGATGTACTAGTCAGAACGCAAGATGCACTAGTCATAACGCAAGATGTACTAGTCATAACGCAAGATGTACTAGTCATAACGCAAGATGTACTAGTCATAACGCAAGATGTACTAGTCATAACTCAAGATGTACTAGTCATAATGCAAGATGTACAAGCCAGAACGCAAGATGTACTAGTCATAAAGCAAGATGTACTAGTCATAACGCAATATGTACAAGTCAGAACGCAAGATGTACTAGTCAGAACGCAAGATGTACTAGTCATAACTCAAGATGTACAAGTCAGAACGCAAGATGTACTAGTCAGAACGCAAGATGCACTAGTCATAACGCAAGATGTACTAGTCATAACGCAAGATGTACAAGTCAGAACGCAAGATGTACTAGTCATAACGCAAGATGTACTAGTCATAACTCAAGATGTACTAGTCATAACGCAAGATGTACAAGTCAGAACGCAAGATGTACTAGTCATAACGCAAGATGTACTAGTCATAACGCAAGATGTACAAGTCAGAACTCAAGATGTACTAGTCATAACGCAAGATGTACAAGTCAGAACGCAATATGTACAAGTCAGAACGCAAGATGTACTAGTCATAACGCAATATGTACAAGTCAGAACGCAAGATGTACTAGTCAGAACGCAAGATGTACAAGTCATAACGCAATATGTACAAGTCATAACGCAAGATGCACTAGTCATAACTCAAGATGTACAAGTCAGAACGCAAGATGTACTAGTCATAACGCAAGATGTACTAGTCAGAACGCAAGATGTACTAGTCATAACACAAGATGTACTAGTCAGAACGCAATATGTACAAGTCATAACGCAAGATGTACTAGTCATAACTCAAGATGTACAAGTTAGAACGCAAGATGTACTAGTCATAACGCAAGATGTACTAGTCAGAACGCAAGATGTACTAGTCAGAACGCAAGATGTACTAGTCAGAACGCAAGATGTAAAAGTCAGAACGCACGATGTACTAGTCATAACGCAAGATGTACTAGTCATAACGCAAGATGTACTAGTCAGAACGCAAGATGTACTAGTCATAACGCAAGATGTACTAGTCAGAACGCAATATGTACAAGTCAGAACGCAAGATGTACTAGTCATAACGCAAGATGTACTAGTCAGAACGCAAGATGTACTAGTCAGAACGCAATATGTACTAGTCATAACGCAAGATGTACTAGTCAGAACGCAAGATGTACTAGTCATAACGCAAGATGTACTAGTCAGAACGCAATATGTACAAGTCATAACGCAAGATGTACTAGTCATAACTCAAGATGTACAAGTCAGAACGCAAGATGTACAAGTCAGAACGCAATATGTACTAGTCATAACGCAATATGTACTAGTCAAAACGCAATATGTACTAGTAATAACGCAATATGTACTAGTCATAACGCAATATGTACTTGTCAGAACGCAAGGATGTACAAGTCAAAACGCAATATGCACTAGTCATAACGCAATATGTACTAGTCATAACGCAATATGTACTAGTCATAACGCAAGATGTACTAGTCATAACGCAATATGTACAAGTCATAACGCAAGATGTACTAGTCATAACTCAAGATGTACTAGTCATAACACAAGATGTACTAGTCAGAACGCAATATGTACAAGTCAGAACGCAATATGTACTAGTCATAACGCAATATGTACAAGTCAGAACGCAAGGTATCCAAGTCAGAAGGAAATATGTACAAGTCAGAACGCATTATGTATACACTATAACACAAGATTTCCAAGTCAGAACGGAAGATGTAGAAGTATGAATGCAAGTTTTTTTAAGCTAAAACACAACATATAAATATATATGTATTCGTCAACACACAAGATGTATAAGCCAGAACGCATAATGTACTTGTAAGAACGCAATATATATATATTTGTCAGAAAGCAAAATATATAAGCCAGAATGTAAGATGTACTTGTAAGAACGCAATATGTACGAGTCAGAACGCGATAGGTCCTTTAAATTGCATGATCTAGATATATAATTGATAACCACATATTTAGACTAAATGCACAGCTTATGTGCATGCAATATTAGAAGCTTTGGATTCAAGTTATTTTAGAAGACCATAAGTTCTCATGTGTTGTGGTACGTTTACTTCAACTGTTTAAATGTCTTATTTACTTAGCTAAGCACGTTTTGTCGCAATGTGCAGACGATAATATCATGGTAATGGTACCCGATCATTCTCCATGAACATGTTAATAAGCTAGGGGGTTTTAAATTCAAAATCTGTCCAAACTGATGAAATGCTTAAACGCATAAAATGTCACCTGAACTCCTCTGCCATAAACATGTATGCAATCATGGTATCACAATACGACCGAATTGGTTTTCTTTAACCTAACGTAAATGAATTTAAATAACATGGGCCGATCTTTCAGTGCACCTGAGCAGGTATAATTCATAAAAAACTATATCCATTTTCGTGCGTAAAATGACTTTATTATTTTAAATAAAAATAAAACTGCAATCGTACTACTATGTATCCATGCTATTGTAAAACGATGAACGGTAAATATTAAAGTTAACAAAATATGTTCTGTTCCGTTCTATTCTGTTCTGCTATTAGACAGTAATGATAAATACCCGCAGATGTTTGTATACGACGACTTGGATAAGTTGTCCAAAGGTTATGTATTCGGAATGTTGCACATTTACATACTTTCATTAGTTAATAGTTATTATTGTATACATATCAATCCAATTAACCAGTTGTTAACAATTGACAGTCAAACTCTCAAGTCTGTTGAAAAGACTGTTTTTATGTAATCGGACTCTATTCACGAAGTATTTTGTTTACCCTCGTATTTCCTAAATAAATACACCTCATGTTAAACAAAGTATGTGTACCATGATTTGGATATACCTGTAAATCGATGTGTCATTGTCCACAATATAAAGTTATATATACATAGAACTGTTCTGCAATGTTGAGACCTAATTTTACAAACTAAGTCTGAATGTGTTTCGCCTTTATATTTCTTTCAATTATGTGAACATTTAAGTGTTATGTATACTTTAGTGAAAATTAGCTTCTCCGTTTTAACTTTAACCTCAACCGAGTTCCATTTCAGATTTGCAGTTTAATATTTACAGCATCTGGTATCAGGTTGTTTTTATTATTTAAGATATCATCTTCAAAAGAGGCGCATATTAGGTTCAAGATAAAAAGAGCACGGCAAGTATTAAAACATCAGTAAATTTCAAAACAATGTTTGAATAAGTATGAAAATTAAACTCCAAAATTAATTTCACACCGTTGGCTAGATTTTTTGTACTCCAGGGAATTTAGGAGAAATATCCATATGAGCCTAAACTGGGGAATTAATCAATATTTGGAAAAAAATGAAATCTTTTTAATTGGAAACGAAAATAACAATTATATTTATGTGTTAGTGCTAGATTATACAACATTATTAAACGGAAAACTGTTACCTGATTTCGCGAATTCCATAAGCGTTTTTACTTCATATTTTACATGTGCAACCTAAACCAGTTTAAATACCAACAACTGCGTCAGATGTATGTTTTTATTATCCGTTTTCTGAAAAATGTTGCTCATTTCACTTGCAAATATAACATAAAATCAATCTTTTTGCTAAATTTTACAAATTTAAACCAACTTCCTTGTATGCTCACTTCTAAAACTAAATATACTCGATAAGAGTAAAGAGGATACTGTAGTCATGTATATCTTTAGATTATGATTAACCATGCGTCCTTTGCACTAGCTGAGGCAGGGTAGGCGGAGTTGCACCCGACACGCAAACCCCCTAAAATCGTACAGCTGTATATGTGTTATCGGAGAACAAAACTATTAAAATGCGCTCAAAATGACACATTTCGGACAAGATTTGTAATACCAGAACCACCGACCCCCTGCCCACATTTTATACTATGTTTAATTTCGGTTCGGACTGAGGGCAATGTCAAAAGGTTATGCCCCTAGGTTTCACCCCCTGTAACGTAATTTCTTGGACCGCCCCTGCCGTGTTTTTGTTTTAGGGAAAGCACGCGAAAAAGAGAGTTTTGGGATGCAAGGAAGTCAGGGTGCGATACCCTACCTCATGTTGAAGGTTCTTGGTTCTTTTACGTTCTCGCTGTAAATCACTGATACACAGGGTACAACGTAAAATCAGTTCTGAGTAAACCACTTTTCCATGCGTTATCCTTTATATGTCCAGCGTTATCAACTTTTATTTTTTTTCGGTATGACGTGGTCATGGATAGAACCCACGACCTCCCGCTATGTAAGCGGTCGGCTTAACCATTAGGCCACAGAGACGATATTAGTGCATGTCCTCGCTAGCGGATTCGGAGAAGGGGGGTGGGGGGCGCACCCAATGCATTGCACTCCCACCCTTAAAATCATCCAAATTTACTTTCAATGTTAATTTGGGAGAAAAGTGTAATACAATAAGCTGATCATTCACCATTTCAGATTGGAAACCATTTAATTTGTGGCTCTGAGCGCGGGTATCATAAGGTTTGTCCCTTAGTTACGCACCCGCCAACGTCCAATCCTGGCTCTACCCCTGGTACTTGTATTTCGATTGTTAAGTCATAATAGTACCTTAATGGGGTTTATTGGTATCAGACATCTAAATAAACAGTTTCGTGTGAAACGTTAACGTTCTCTGTATACAGCATTTTAAAGCTCTGCTTTACAAAGTAATGATTAACTGTTTATCTGCCAAAACTTTGACGGTGTAAGGGACTAGCTCATGCTTCGGCAGCTTAAATGAGGTACCCCGTTATGCATCTGAAAGCACTTATATAACTACTATTTGCCTCGTTTATACTAAAAGTGTAGAAAAAACCAATCAATTTCAAGAATAATGAAGAATCATGGTTACAGTGGGGAGCGAACCAATGCCGGCTTTGACATTCTACCATTTAGGTATATGATAGCTAATCGTACCTGGATATCTTAAAGCGTTTATATCAATGCCAATATTAATATAAGACACCGTGTGTAACTTAAATCCTAGAATGTTAAATTTTACAAATATAAACATAGAACGGTCATATCGCAGTATTAGCATAATCGCATAGACTTGTAATGCAACACCCTTGAACGTAATTGAGGATGTAAAATGTACAAATAAGGAAATTATTTACCTGTCTCTTCTATATTTGCACTAGATAAGCGGATTAAGCTATCACTCAGATGCAACCGTATCATATGACCTCGAGAGAGTGCATATTAATAGGTTATACTTAAGATAAGGGGAGGAAACTAGAGTATATGTCTCATGAAATAGATAACTTTATATTGAGTAACCTGCCCTGTAATCATTACAAATACAAACCGCGGGCTTATAATACTTAAATGCTACCAGTATTAAAGTATTATCTTAAATAAATCGTTTGTAAAGTCGATATTATAATATTTATATAAGACATAGGAATAAACGGGTATAACCCAGTTGTGACTAAGGGGTAACCATTACCATTACATCGATTATAAAGTATGCATCTAGTTTAAAAATACAATCAGGGGAGGAAACTAGGGTGTATTTCATTAAATAGCTATATGATTAATATGCCCTGTTATCATCTTATTAATTTTCACATCTGTTTTCACGTTCTAGTATGTATCAGAGTTACCGTTTTATTGCGATTTTAACTAATTCATATTTTTAATGCGTTCGTTTAATCTTAAGAAACATAGTCCTACCGTCTGACAGTTTATTTATGACTTGCTCATTTTTCATCGCCGATAGTGTATATACTTACGACGAAATATGTTCACATATATATAAATAACAGCATTTAATACAAACTAATACAATACAGAGGCACAACACTTAAAAGTTGTGTATACAATTTACGTCGCTTAAAGATAACTTTGTAAAATAAAAGGAGGAGTCTGCCTCATTGACTACTAATCAGATTTCCTCTATGCATATTATTAACAGATTCTGCACTTTGACGATCGTGGGATGGCCATTGAAAGAGACCCACAGGAAAGGGCCATTAATATATTTGTTTAACTATTTCTATTCAACATGTATGACAAGGAATTGTTATTTCTTAATATTGGCCTCAATATCTCAAAACTTAATAATCTTACCAGAATTATGTTTCTAATTCAAGTAGTCACAATTCTTACCTAATCTTAATTTAAATAAAGCAAAATAAGATTATCGTGTTTCTATAAACATGATTTCGTTTTAAATTACAAACAGTATTTGAATATATCAAGAATACCATACCAATACAGTGAGCTTAGCTTAATCATGTTAGAAACTTTAAGTGTTTCGAGAAGTTTGGGCCTTGTACGAACGCTTCCATCTGATACTGTATTACCATACCGATGACGTCATAAATATATACATCTCTTCATTAGCTGATTGGATTTTACACGTGCCCACATGTTCTGAACGTTCATCCTACATAAATTCAAAATACATATATTGTTTGTGCTTATATTAGTTTTTTATATAAATGTATCTTAATCCGCCTGTAATAGTACAAACTTGTATTGCCTCTACCCCTGAAATGTGTACGCGTAAGAAAAGACAAACGACGTTAAAGATTATGTGTATTGGTTTATGAAGTGTTATCTTCACTTATCTACTCAACATGAGTATCACCGTTTACAATTACAAACCGCTTTATAGCACGGACTCCCATACACAATTATATTGCATGGATTCCCATAAACAGCTCTATATCATGGATTCCCATATACAGCTCAATAGCATGGATTCTCATAAACAGCTCTATAACACGGATTCCCAAAAACAATTCTAATGCATGGATTCTTATATACAGCTCTTTAGCACTGATTCCCATTAACAGCTCTATAACACGGATTCCCATAAACAACTCAATAGCATGGATTCTTATATACAACTCTATAGCATGGATTCCCATTAACAGCTCTATAACACTGATTCCCATATACAACTTTATAGCACGGATTCCCATAAACAACTTTATAGCACGGATTCCCATATACAGCTCAGTAGCACTGATTCCGATAAACTACTTTATAGCGGGGATTCCCATATACAGCTCAGAAGCACTGATTCCCATAAACAACTTTATAGCACGGATTCCCATATACAGCTCAGAAGTACGGATTCCCAAAAACAACTTTATAGCACGGATTCCCATATACAGCTCAGTAACACTGATTCCGATAAACTATTTTATAGCGCGGATTCCCATATACAGCACAGTAGCACTGATTCCCATAAACAACTTTATAGCACGGATTCCCATATACAGCTCAGAAGTACGGATTCCCCAAAACAACTTTATAGCACGGATTCCCATATACAGCTCAGTAGTACGGATTCCCATAAACAACTTTATAGCACGGATTCCAATATACAGCTCAGTAGCACTGATTCCCATAAAAAACTGTATAGCACTGATTCCCATAAACAACTTTATAGCACGGATTCCCATATACAGCTCAGAAGCACTGACTCCCATAAACAATTTTATAAGCACGGATTCCCATAAACAATTCAAAAGCATGGATTCCCATATACAGCTCTATTGCATGTATTCCCATTAACAACTCTATAACACGGATTCCAATTAACAACTCTATAGCAAGTATTCTCATAAACAGCTCTATAGAATGGATTCTCATAAACAGCTTAATAGCATGGATTCCCATAAACAATTATAATGCATGGATTCTTATATACAGCTATATAGCACTGATTCACATAAAAAGCTTTATAGAACGGATTCCCATATAAAGCTCAGTAGCACGGATTCACAAACATAAGTATATAGCATGGATTCCCTTTTACAGTTCTATAGCAAAAATTCCAATATATAGCTCTATAGCATGGATTCCCATAAACAATTTCAAAACATGGATTCTTGTATACAGCTCTATAGCATGGATTCCCATAAACAATTCTAAAACATGGATTCCCATATACAGCTCTATAGCATGGATTCCCATAAACAACTAAATAGCATGGGTTCTCATAAACAATTCTAATGCATGGATTATTATATATAACTCTATAGCACTGACTCCAATAAATAACTTTATAGCACGGATTCCCATATACAGCTCAGTAACACAGATTCCCAAAAAAACTCAATGGCACGGATTCCCATAGACAGCTCAGTAGCACAAAATCCCATATACAGCTTAGTAGCAAGGATTCCCATATTCACCTCAGTAGCACAGAATCCCATATACAGCTCGGTAGCACAGATTCCCATATACAGCTCAGTAGCACGGATTCCCATATACAGCTCAGTAGCACAGATTTCCATATACAGCTCAGTAGCATGGATTCCAGTATACAGCTCTGTAACAAGGACATCCATATACAGCTCAGTAGCACGGATTCCCATATACAGCTCAGTAGCATGGATTCCCATAAACAATTCTAAGGCATGGATTCCCATATACAGCTCTATTGCTTGGATTACCATATACAGCTCTATTGCATGGATTCCCATATACAGCTCAGTAACAAGGAATCCCATATACCGCTCAGTAGAACCGATTCCCATATAGAGCTCAGTAGCATGGATTCTCATATACAGCTCAGTAACAAGGACACCCATAAACAATAGTAAAGAATGGATTCCCATATACAGCTCGATATCACGGGTTCAAATATACATCCCTATAGCAAGGATTTCATATAAAGCTCTATAGCACGGATTACCATAATCAGCTTTATAGCACGGATTAACATATATAGCTTTAAAGCATTGATTCTTATATACTGCACTATAGCATGGATTCTATAATGTTCTATATCAAGGACAGATCTATATCACAAATTCCTAGAAACAGCTTTAAATCACGGATTCCCATAAACAGCTCTATAGCAAGAATTCTCATATACAGAAATATAGCATGGATTCCCATATACAGAAATATAGCATGGAATCCCATATACATCTCTATAGCACGGATTCCCATATTCAGCTGTATAGCTAGGATTCTCATATACAGCTCTATAGCATGGATTCCCATAAACAGCTCTATAGCACGGACTCCCATATACAGCTCTGTAGCAATAATTCCAATATACAGCCCTATAGCACTGATTCCCATTTACCTCTATAGCACGGAATCCCAGAAACAGCTGTAAAGCATGTATTCCCATATACAGAAAGGATTTAAAGCGTCTGGTAAAGCGAATTGATATTTATTACTCCACAAACTTCATCGTAGCAATCTTTCAATATAGGTGTATTCACAAATGATTTAAGGCAGACGCAAATGATTACTCATATAAGGATGACAAATATATTTCAAAATAAAGTCATGGTTCAATATAAACTACATAAGCAAATCACGCAACCATATGATTACAGCAATATGTCGTGCAACCTTAAGTATTTGATCTCGTCAGTATTACCCGTATTACATGACAAATACTTCACTTCATTCCTATTACTCGATACACTGTATAAGGTTTATAATGGCATTAACACTTTCTGATTTATTAATTTGATACCGGTTGAAAACCCGTGTCATACACTGTCAAACTCTCAGGTAAATTTGAGAAGTCGGTTTTGAACAAACTTATGTAACATAATACCGTTCTTTCTGAGTGTATTATACACACACTATATTATATAACTATCTCATGGCAGCATGTGTGACATTGATACTGTCAACCCTAGAGCAGAATGTCATCCGAGGGGTTCTGTTTCGAGTGTTGACAATATCTATGTCACATATGCTGCCATATGATATCTTTTTTATTAGACCGACCAAAAAATGTACATACAGAGTTTTAAAATGTTGTATTCATTTAATTAAACAAAGTTAAACATAATAAAATAATTATATTTATAACAAATCTCTGCTGAATGTGTATAAGGAAGGCAATCATGTCATGATTTAGCTAAAATAATGAAGCAATTATTTGCCTTTATATGACATTCAAAATATCACTGCGGTCACATGACCTGAAAGTGCATTATTGATTGGTCAAGTGTCAAAATTGAAAATGTTTCTGATAAACAAAATTTTTCAAGATATTGTCCTTTTGTTCATACAAAAATGAAAATAAAACTTGATGAAATACCTGAGGGGTTTATATACGATATAAATTTCTCTTGATATATTGTAATAAAATTAAACGCGTCCTGTGTGAATTTTGTATTACTAAGTGCAAATTGATACACAGTGAAGTGTATTATTGCATAAACAAATAAGATTCCTGAGAGTAAAATCCTAAGGCTTACCTGCTTAATGGACATTACTATGCGATCTACTTGCAGCGTAGTTAAGTGTAAATAATTATCACATTGGAAACCATCTGTATACATCCGGGGTTCTTTTCGATGGAAAATGGCCGAGGTGTTCCGATTGAACCGATATAAACATAGGATATATATGGGCATTCCTCGGTACGAAAACATGTATAGATGTCCTTAACTAGAGGCCAAAAGAACAGGTCTCCAACCATAGAACACATGAGGGCTATGTGTCCACAAAAAATACTCAAGGTTAGTAATTCGGGAGACAGGGTCTTTTATACTGTATTTTTGTTATACTGATTATAATATTGTATTTTCCGGTGTTGTTGTGGTGAGTGTGGGATGGGTGAGTGGGGTTTGGGGACAATTATATTTCGACATTTGTGTCATCATTGGCGAGCTTGTTTGTAGCCTGGTTGAAAGTGCCGATGAACGAGTTGCCCTGTGCGACCGGATCCAAGGTGAGCAGAAGCCACACTACGGCCGTCACATGTAGCCATTCAAAGTATTTACAAATGCACATATTTAAACCATTTATCCATAACCGCATTATATGGAACTAAGATTCATTAGAATATTCATATGCATATAACTTACACATGAATGCATATATATTGTTTGATTTACACACAAAACCATACATGTACAGAGGAAAATGACCTACCTTACCTAGAAGTTGGTGTATGAACGTCAATATACGTTTGCAAAATCCGAGTTATATAGTAATGGCTAATATAAAGGATATATATTCTTCCATCTTACATACAATTCTACTTGGTATATTTCTACTGGGTATATTTATATAGTTTCACTTCTAGAACAGGGCAGACAGAAGGGAGAAACCCGCACGAATTGTACCATGATCTAAATGTCCTCCCCTGTAGTATCTTATTTATAGAATTATTATGCAATACAATTACAGTTAGCCCATTAGTTTTTTTAGTTTATGGGAATTTTCCTTTTCATATCCGTATGTATACATGTCTTTTATTGTTAATATACGCAAAATATTACATACTCGTACATGAACTTATTTTGTAAATCAAACATTATTTCAGGTATGTTTCAGAGACTGATTTTCATTGAAATTTGGTACTTTCGAGTATGATTTTCAACTCTGCATGGACTTTTTTATTGTCTATTACAAAAGTATTGGGTTAAAGCTCAAGCCTAGAAACGTTCTTGCTTGCATACCAAAAAAGTATACACACAAACCCTTCTAGAGCATTTCTACACCTCATTAGTCTACACAAATTGGCGAATTAAGAGTTAAAACATGAACTCAGAATATTTTCTGTTCGGTTATTGTGTTTGATAAAGAGTGGAATATGCATCACTTTGCTGTTTTTTGTTAAGGTTATTTTGTTTGCACTTTTTTTACAAACCAATGCACCTGATTTGTTAACGTAATGGCCACATAAAACAGTGTATTCATTATATTCCCGCTTCACAGGTGGCGATTATCTAGGAATCGCTCGCGCTATCACATCTGTTCGTTCGACCGTCGGTCCCTCGTCCTGTTTTTGTCAATTCTATATCTTTCTTATTTATGTCCTGATTTTTTTGGCAGAAGTGATGGTCGGATTTGAAAAACAAAAAGTTTGGCAGAAGTGACCACCATACTATGAGGAAGTGTCGCCGTTAAAACCGGCGTCCCTACCTTCGATGCCAAGGTCAACCGTCATAACTTAGTATGCTTTGCTATAAAAGCCTTACTGTTTTGGTATATTAGGCACCGAGAATGCTTAATGACCGCTGCACATGAGCTTGTTTGGGTGTAAATTGGCATTATGTTTGCCAAATTGTGGTCAATGTATCACTGAATAGTCTTAACTAGAGTTACATATGCGTTTGTATGTATCTGAATGTACTTTATGGTAGTCATAATCAAAATAATAGAGAAATGGACTGACCTACGGTTTGACACATTGAAGTTTCTTGATCAATGAATACGCTTGACTGCATTCACAAAAATAATCGTCAGACCCTAAAAGGTTCGTGTAGAAACCATCTGTGGTTAAGAATACCGATTGCTATGCTGCTTTGGTGTTTGATTGACACATGATGGACTTAAATGTAGCTGCATTTGTGATTGTTTTTAACTGAGTTGGATGTAGAAGAACCTTACTGTGGTATGTTTAACTGTAGATAAACTTTATTGCAGCAGAATTTAGATTTACGGGGCACTGAATTGATTTGATTTCTTTTCCCCAAATTGTCTCAAGTACTAGTTTTACTAAACTATTGTCAATTGTGCACATCATATATAGAGCTTCTTTATTGTTTGTTTGGCACATAAGGCTTATTGGACACACAGTGGACTTAAAAACACTCTATCAGTGGTGACTGTATGGCAGATCTGGGTTGATGGTAGCCATAATGATGTTGAATTAGCTCTGGCTTGGTTTAAACAATATTTATTTCGATATAATATTTACAATTAGTTTAGTTTAACAAATTTGAGCATAATCAACGTTAACAAAGACCAAATATGTAATGCATATAAACAACGAATATGTTAATTATGCACAAAACAATAGTGTAACAGAATTGAGAAGAAAGCCTTAAGGCTTATACTATGTCTCGATTCTGTAGGTCATTTACGCTGCTTAGGCCAGTGTGCAAGTTGCGGTTACTCGAATAAATATAATCTTATAGTCGTATTGTGTAAACTATGGTATGTAAAACAAGTTGTTTTTGTCTGAAATCATTTAGTTAGAAGGAGGAAAAGATAACGATAGAATAAAAGGAAGCTGAACGAGAGAGGTGGTACAAGCACTGGTCAGATCGGGATTGGGATAAGGTTTGTTATAATGTGTACTCAAAAACGTTTAGATTGGCGTATGTAGTTTTGGACGCTATCAAAGATAAGTTTGTTCTTTTGATATGAGGCTTCCTTCGACCCAAAGAGTAACAGCTGAAGAGACAATTGCCCAACGATGGATAACTGAACAATCAGATAATTTCTTTGGACGCTATATAATGGACAGGTGAAGAAAAAAGTGGAAAGTGTCCTCAATTTCACCGCATTGACAATTAGGACTGTTTACAATATTTTTTGAGAATAGATGTTCATGAAGATTGCTACAGTGCATACGTAACCTCGCGTGATTGACACAGGATTTGCGGTCACCTTCGTAGTAGAAGTCAGATCCTTGTTTTGTGTTCTTTTTAAGTTTGTATTTGAAAGAAGGTACGGATGGCGATGAACGAATTTCTTCCGGGAGTGCGTTCCATGCGGATACAGTTGATGGCAGAAATGAACTCGTCAACAACTGTGTTTTGCATGAAATGTTCCGAAGGTTATCTGCATTTCGAAGGTTATACGAGGTAGTATCGCCAACTCTTGTTGGAATTAGTGAAGTTAGATATGCTGGTGCAAGGGAGTGAAACATCTTGTAAAATAGGATAAGTTTATGTTTACGTCGCCTTTCTTTCAGTGGTTCGATTCAAGTTTCAACATAAAGATTAGTTAGAGATACTAGTCGAGTTGCACCCGATATAATTCTGGCCGCCTCATGTTGTACTTTTTTTAAGTCATCCTCATCAGCTTGAGTCAGATTATTCCAGACAACATCGGCATATTCCAACAAAGGCCTAATAAATGTGAAATACAGAATCTCAAGCGATTTACGATCAAGAACGTATTTGAATGATCGCATGAAGTGAATTCGCTGCCAAGCCTTCTGTTTGATGGATTGAATATGATCGTGCCAGGAGCATGTGCTAGAAAGAGTGACGCCCAAGTGTTTATGAGTTGTAACTTCGGATAGTTGGGTATTATTCATAAATATTGAGGGGTGCACTTGCCTATTAGACTTCCTAGTGAAAAGTAGCGATTTGGTTTTCGCAGGATTAAATGTAACAAGCCATCTGTCTGCCCACATATGGATTTTGTCTAGGTCATCAGTAAGTTGCTGCGCGGCAAGCACGAGGTCTTCAACTATTAAAAACAAGGTTTTATCATCTGCGAATAGCCGTACATGTGATTGTATATCGCAGACAATGTCATTAATGTAGATAAGAAAGAGCAGAGGCCCAAGAATGAAGCCTTGAGGGACTCCAGCTGATATTGTAACTGTATTAGACATAGAACCAGATAGAACAACACGTTGTTTACGTTCGCTGAGATAATCACAAAGCCATAACAATAAAGAACCGGTAATGCCACTTTCACAAAGTTTATGGATTAGACCGTCATGCCATACTCGATCAAAAGCTTTCGAAATATCACAAAATACTGCTCTTACTTCTTTGCCTTCATCTAGAGCGAGGCAAAAAGAATGATAGATCGATACAAGCTGGTTGACAGTGGAGTCTTTAGGAACAAAACCAGATTGAAATGGTGTTAGATAGTCGTTTTGACGCAGGAAATTGAACATATACTTATGCAAAATTCTTTCAAGAACCTTACTGATAACACTCAATAGGGAAATAGGACGATAATTTCCAACATCTTGGGGGTCAGACTTCTTATAAATAGCACAGACATGAGCTAGCTTCCACTTACATGGAACTTTACCAAGCCAAAGTGAGGTATTAAAAAGGTCACGAAGTGGGTAAGAAATTTCAATTGCTACCTCCCTCAGCACAAAGCTATTTATAGTGTCTGGTCAAGTTGCTTCGCCTGTTTTAAGAACCATTATTGAATCAATTACGTCTTGATTTGAAATAGCAAAGTATTGTAGTTTTGGATTATCAGTATCAATGGAGGAAGGAAGTGGCCTGTTTGGCCTATTTAATTGAGTCTGAGATTGAAAGAAAGTGTTAAGTAGGTTCGCTTTGTCTGTATCTGATTCGTAGATGATGCCGTTATTGCTAAGTGGTGGGATTTTTTAGATGAAATTGTTGGTATAGCGAAGTTCTTTATGGTTTTCCAAAAGTCGGAGGTGGGAATGTTTTTTTTCCTTGAGTCGTGTAGCTAGTTTTTCATAATGTGACTGCTTGGCAGATCAAACAAGGTTGGTAACACGATTTCGTATTTGATTCTATATACACCATTGGTGTTTGGAATTTACACGTTTTGCCTTTCTATAAGCGCGCCGTCTTTGTCGAAGAGATTTTCGGATTTCATTATGAAACCATGATGGGGGGTCTTTATTGCGAATTACAACAGTCTTTGTAGGTATGCAGATCTCGCTCATAGCCATGAAGTGGTTAGTGAAATTATCGGTATATATGTTGATATTTGTGTGCACACAATACATCCAGTCAAAGTTAGAGATAAGGTTCCTTAGCTTTACATAATCACCCTGATCGAATTTCCAAACCTTACGTTTGAATGATGAACCGACAGTTTTATCGAATCGAAGAACGCAATAAACTGGACAATGATACCGTACTAACTGTTCGAGGAATGGTTCACCTACTCCACAGTCGAGGACAATATCTTTTGAAGAGACAAAAAATAGGTCAATGAGAGACTCAGAGGACTCGGTGAAGTGAGTAGGGTCTCGTATTACTTGGGTCAAGTTGAACTGTTGACAAATAGAGTCAATCTTTTGACGGGTTAAGGGTTTATTTATATCTAGGTTAAAATCCCCTGTGATAAGAATGTCTGTAATACCAGTATCAACCGCCAGTGAAATTGAGTTGGTAATACATTCAAGGACATATGGATTGGAGTTAGGAGGACTATAGAATGTACCAAGTAGAAGACGTCTATTTTTAATTCGCAGTTCAAGCCAAATACATTCAATGTCGTTTATCTCGAGGTCATGTCTTTCTAATGCAAACAAGTCTGACTTTATGTATACAATAATACCACCATGTGCATCAGAAAGTCTATCTCTTCTATAAGGTACATGGAAGTTTGGAAATATCAAATCGGGGGTTGCTGAGTTAGGAGTGAGCCATGTTTCCGTGAAGGCTAATATGTCAAAATTTCGTAGATCAGCAAACAAGATGTCCTTTTTGCTGCGGAAGCTTTGAACATTATAGTGGACGATATTAAGGCATCCAGTAACGTCAACTGGGATTTCAGAAGAGAAGGAGGAGGATGGAGAATGAGCGGGGCCAGGATTTTTATGAACGTATCCAGAACAGAGTAGGAGCATTGCTAGCCAGCAAATTAGTTCGAAGTGAGTGAGACATTTGATTCCTTTAGCACGAGATTGATAGAAGCAGAACAAACCTACCCTCATTCGAAATGAACCTATTTCAATAGACATTTGATACAAGTGATTCCGGGATCAAACGGCGCTAACAATGAGGGGTATCCAAACACCGTCTGACCAGACCACCTTTCCCCTTTAAGCCTCATTATTTATGGTTGTAACGGGCCACAAATGGTTAAACTGCATATTACCTGTACATTTCAAATAAACTAAATGGCATGAGTTTATTCTTGGCATCCAAACCTTTTTATGGACGGGTTATCTAAACAGCTTAAAAATCGTATCATATCATTTCATCTATGAATGCTTTGCAAATGATAAATGATGTTGTTTTGTGTATACCACTACATTCAAAATCATGCAAACGACAGAGCTATTGTCGCTTATTCAGGCATTGTATTTCACTATTAAACAGTTTACATAAAAATACGTATGATGATTAACAGAGTGAAAACTCCACATAAAGTTTTGGTACCTATGTACTGCACTTCCAATGCATGATATATCTGCATTTGAAGTTAAAATTAATACCTCTAACACTATCCAAGTAATACTCAAGACAAACGATATGAACTGTTATAAAAGGATACAACTTGATATTACTGCAATATTACTATATATATATGAGGTATAAATGTATATAAAATTTAAAGTCAACTCCACAAAGACTTTGCAAGTCATGTTCTGGACAAAACACACACACACACGCTCACACACACACACACGCACGCACGCACGCACGCACGCACGCACGCACGCACGCACGCACGCACGCGCGCGCACGCACGCACGCACGCACACGCACACGTAAACGCAGGAGCATGAACGCACTCACACTTGCATTTACCATGACTATGTCCCCTTCGCCTTTCGGTGGAGAATAAAAAAGGGGGTCGCATGTACTGAGCTTAACAAATACACCGCAAGATGTAAATGGGTAAATTTTAAATGCGTTAATAAACTGCGCAATTGTGAAATTTAACGACTGGTTTTGGGTTACTTTTTATGTCTGATTCATGGTTTTCAAAGCATTGCTGTACAAAAACATACATCATTTGCAATGCATTTAAAGATAAGTTACTGATTAAAGCTTATTAAAGAGAACATTCCGCTAGTAAACTGACATTAAACAACCAAGTTGGTATGAATAATTCACCATTTTTAAAAAACTCTCTAACATTTCCCAAGCACTTTCAAATTATGCCCAAATTAACACAAAAACATATTTTCTGCTTGGTTGTTGATTACCACCGAGAATGTATGGACTGGAACCCCTGCACCTTCCACCTCATATATGTCACTATACCAGGAAAACTGTTCAACTCGTTTAAGCAACTTTCAAAGTATGCCAAAATTCATCCAAACCGACACTAAATACGTTCTCCGCCTGGGTCTGGTACTCACAAGCGAAGACGGGCGTTGTACCACCTAGACGGTATAGTAGGAGACACCTACACCTATCATCATGCAGATCACCATACTGGGATAACTCTTAAATTTGTAAGGGGCACTATCAAAAACCAGGTTGATAAAAAAGACAGGATCTGGTATACACTAGAAAGGTTTAGATAAAGTACCACCCAATAGGTGCCATAATGTTTTTCACTTACCGACCTAAATAGGTCTCCGAACTACGTAACTCGTGTTAGGCCTTTTCACAATACTACAAAATTGAACAACATCGATACAAAAACCGATTTCCGGCTGGGTTTGGCTCACTAAAACGATTTGGATGAGTATCAACTAGTAGGTGGTGTAAATAAAATGTACACCTACCAAACCTTATACGTCACTATACT
The DNA here is from genome assembly GCF_026914265.1 of Mya arenaria. Classification (NCBI taxonomy): domain Eukaryota; kingdom Metazoa; phylum Mollusca; class Bivalvia; order Myida; family Myidae; genus Mya; species Mya arenaria. Next base: position 44,671,672 of record NC_069128.1, on the reverse strand, counting down.
GGAAACACTCGTCAAATGGTTTCAAAACTTTCAAAATACGCAAAAGTCAACCAAAATCGTCACGAAAACCGCTTTCCCGCTCGATCCGATACTTCCTAGAACAGTTGTAGGCATTTAAGAGGACACGTACGCCCACCAACCGTTATAGGTCACAATACTTCGACAACTCGATAGCTCGTTGAAAGCACTGTTAAAGTGCACCGAAATTCAACAAAAACCGATAAAACGGTTTTCCGCCTGGATCTGGTACTCATTAGATTTGGTAAGGGACACGCACGCCTTCCATCCAATCTTGTGTTGACGACTAAGATAACATACTTACCTGTGTATTGACGACAACAACAACGCCAACACACGTTCGTCGAAATAAACGAAAAACGCCAATAATTGGGTGTTAACGACAACGAATTTGCACTTAACGTGTGCTAACGACAACGACTTTGCACTAACTAAGTGTTGAGGACGAAAACTACACATTCATCTGTGTGTTAACGAAAACAGCAACGCAGAAATATGTTCGTTGAAGACAACGAAAGAAGACCATAATTGTGTGTTGACGATGAAAACTACACACTCATCTGTGTGTTGACGAAAACGGCAACGTCAACACATGTTCGTTGAAGACAACGAAATAAGACCATAATTGTGTGTTGGCGACGAAAACTACACACCCATCTGTGTGCTAACGAAAACGGCAACGCAGACATATGTTCGTTGAAGACAACGAAATAAGACCATTATTGTGTGTTGACGACGATAACTACACACTCATCTGTGTGTTAGCGAAAACGGCAACGCCAACACATGTTCGTCGAAGACAACGAAACAAGACCATAATTGTGTGTTGGCGACGAAAACTACACACTCAACTGTGTGTTGACGAAAACGGCAACGCCAACACATGTTCGTTGAAGACAACGAAATAAGACCATATTTGTGTGTTAACGATGAAAACTACACACTCAACTGTGTGTTGACGAAAACGGCAACGCCAACCCATGTTCGTTGAAGACAACAAAATAAGACCATAATTGTGTGTTGGCGACGAAAACTACACACTCAACTGTGTGTTAACGAAAACGGGAACGCCAACACATGTTCGTTGAAAACAACGAAAAAGACCATATTTGTGTGTTGACGATGAAAACTACACACTCAACTTTGTGTTGACGAAAACGGCAACGCCAACCCATGTTCGTTGAAGACAATGAAAGAAGACCGTAATAGTGTGCTTACGACGAACACTGCATGTTTATCTGTGTGTTGATGACGATGACCATGCCACCAATTGGCCGTTGAAGACAGGGAAGGCGTCCATAGTTATGTGAAAAGCTACAGAAACAAGCTCAGTAGCATAATGTGTAAACGTATACCCGGTTTAATGGCACTTGGTAAACTCCAAAGACATACGACGATGGTCACGCCACCATTTGTTCGGGGAAGACAATGAAGACGTTCATAACGTTTTGTTGACCAACACGACCACGCCACCAATCGTCTGTTGAAAACATGGAAGACCTCCATAACTGTCTGTTGACGACCACGACCACGCCACCAATCGTCCGTTGAAAACAAGGAAGACGTCCATAACTGTCTGTTCTGTTGACGACCACGACCACGCCACCAATCGTCTGTCGAAAACAAGGAAGATGTCCATAACTGTCTATCGACGACCACGACCACGCCACCAATCGTTTGTTGAAAACAAGGAAGACGTCCATAACTGTCTGTTGACGATCACGACCACGCCACCAATCGTCTGTTGAAAACAATGAAGACGTCTATAACTGTCTGTTGACGATCACGACCACGCCACCAATCGTCTGTTGAAAACAAGGAAGTCGTCCATAGCTGTCTGTTGACGATCACGACCACGCCACCAATCATCTGTTGAAAACAATGATGACGTCCATTACTGTCTGTTGACGATCACGACCACGCCACCAATCGTCTTTTGAAAACAATGATAGAAGACGCCCATTAGTATGTGTTAATGACGAATACTAAACACTAAAATATGTGTTGACGACATCATGAAATGAATTTGTATACGACTATTTTTGTGTTTGGTTGTGGCTGTACTTGTAGCCTTTATATATAATTTTGTGTTAACATTTGGTTTAGTAATTTAACAGTGAACGGTTTTGATGGTATCTTAAGAATTGGCGTTATATAAATAGCAAGTTATATCGTTAAAGTATGTTTAAATTTGTATACTAAATTGATATAAAAAGAGGCCGACGTGCTTGCATCCGCTTGTTGTCTATATTTACTTCATATCTTCTACTTATTTTTTTCCATTGGCGTTCGAAGTTTACTTACTTGCAAAAGGCTAAAACGCACCCATCCGGATCAGTCCTACCTAAATCATAACATATAAAGCAATGTGAGCGAGCGCTTGGCTCATTCATCCAGATTTGTCAAAATGCTTCGTTTTCTACTTTTGGGACTAATTGTGGCAGTGTTTGTTTCGCTTCCTTCTATTAGGACTGACGGTATGTTTCTCTTCTTAAGTCTTCGCAGAGACTTTTATTAACAATGAAAAATTTTTTTATTGTGTATTATACAAACACCAGTGACAATTAGTCCAGATCGTTCAGAATAGTATATAACACCATTTGTTTTATTTTGTTCTATATTTACAGTAGGAGATAATTGATGCTTACAAATGGTTTGTGCGAAATAAGCATAACATCGTATATAATTTATAAGTTTGTTATAAGTTGTTTTAATTTTAACTCTTAAAATAATGCAAATTATGATAATTATATGATAGTAATAATAATAATATATGAGGAGCAGAATTACTATCAGTTATATCTTGTTTTCTAATCCTCTGAAACATTGTGATGTATTTCATTTCTATACATATAATGTATGTATGCTGAAAAATCTTTAACTATACAGCTTTTGGTCCATTTTTATTTATTAAATTGTCCTTGGATACTATTATATATTATACCTCACATAAATATGTCCCTTCTTTGTATATATAAACTCGATCGGTCCGTATATCACTGTATTTTGATGAAAATCCAGTTTAATTCAGCGGTCCATATTATAGTATTGGGTGGTCCGGACCTCGCCAAAAATATAATATGGACCGCTGACGTTATACAACGGGTAAGTGCGGCTTGTTATATTAAAAATGACGAAAATTTGTAAACATTGTTAGCCTCGTTCAATAAAACACATTAAAATCGCTTTAAAACATATTGAATGGTAATGAAAAATGTTCGGTATAATATAAGGAATATAACATACCACTTCGGGTTTTATGACATTATAAATACTGGCCAGTCAGCGCCTCGGTCCATATACACTTCACTTTCGGTGACTGACTTGCCGGTCCTTATACTGTCATATGACCCTCCGTGGTGTGTAATATTTCTTAAATATGTCTCAACTACGATTTAAATATAGAATATAGCATAAACTGCGTTGATATTTTTACATTTTTTGAAACGGTCAATAAACAGTTTGAAGAAAATATAATAAATAAACAACCCTGACAAGCATAGCAGTGAAGCACTATAAACCCTTTTTAAAGACACAATGCAAATGCCCAATTGACAAAGCATTGAACAAGAGAAACACATGTATGAACATCACAAACACCAATACATTACACCATACACGGACCACTCCAGCATTCATTCATTTCAATTGCCATTAAGTTAAACAAAAACTACTGTTTTTATCATTAAAAGTTGAAAAGTTTGTTAAGTTTATGTACCAAAATGTTTCAAACATATGCATACATGGGTTTCTTGAAAAATGAAAGTATTGCAGACATCTGACAATACCTTGTTAATAAACAGGCGTTTCTGTTTTGTTAAACCATGTTCAAACACCATTTGGAACGATTGTGCTCCTGCTCTATTTCAAGCATCTGTATGCTTGCGTTTGAATATATTTCTCTGTCTATCCTTCAGTATGAATGGCTGTGCGAAGTTGAATGATACAATTATGACCTGTTGTACTACCAATATTTTAATAACTACGAATTGCATTGTCATCTCTGTCTCTCCTTGGTACAATGCCGCGCGTAGGACCCTTGATGAAATGGTTCCTTTGTTTATAGTGTCTGTTTTGTCTAATTGGCCCCGATTAAGTGCCATTGTGATAAATCAATTAAAACTTCATTATGTTAATCCATTGATGCTAGAGAATCAACACACGGCATACATATATTTTGAATTTAATTGATTGAAGATAAAAATTTTAACTAGCTACGTATTCAATAACTCATAAGCCGAACGGTGCTATCTATATAACATATTGCTACTATCAATCGCTGGAAAGTTGCTTAAGTATGTACGTGACCTTTGTCGGAAAAAGTTCGATTATGTAAATGATTCAATTGCAGATGCACTGACCGACCAAGAGATCCTAGAAGCGGATGAGCGACCCCTAGCTGGTCAACTCAAGGATAGAGAGGTAGGAAAAGAAACATGTTTGCTAACGGTTTTAATGCAGTTTGATTCCGCTTTGATATCTTAAGCAAAGAGTCTAAGATATTAAACTATGACGGTAGGATAATCGCTACTGTTAAAATAAACTGCTTTCGTTATATTTTAACTGGTTCTGTTTCTGTAACGCTGTTTAGGTCCAGACAACTGGTAACAGCGAGATTGACTGTGATGGGAACCAGGAATGCAGGGAGTGTTTTGCCGAATGCGACGGTGATGAGAAATGTGCGATGGACTGCGTGCTGCACATTGGTCTTGATAGTGATGACAAACAAGGAAGGTCAATATCATGTCATTATATAAATTCGTTTCTGTCTGTTGGTTATGGGTACATAAATAATCAAGTATCATTTTCAACAAAATGATGTGTAATTGCTTAACGGTGGTAGTAGTGATTAATCCACACTTAATATATCCACTGTTTAAAAAACCACGATCCTATAGTCTGCTTATGCTTACAATTGGACTCGTTTTTCGGATAAACTTCAAAGACGAGTCATTTACCTCCTGCTTAGGCATGCTCGTATAATAACAAGATAAAAAGGTTGTTTCAGTTTAAGATTGCATTGCATTTCACCTTTTGAATACAAAAAGTAAATATACGCCTGAAGTACATTGCGATATACACAGAAACGGGTGACCACACGTTTATTCATAGGCGCTAGCGCTACTGACTTATCCATGGTCTTTGGTCCCAGTGATTAGTTTGAGTCATAGTGCATATACATAATTTAACCCCCCCCCCCCCCTGGAGTAACAATGGTTCATAACCGTACACCAGCGCATACCAACTCCACATGGGAAATTTAGCGGCTTTACGAAAGACGATAAGTGTTTTGTGTTGAGGAGAGAAACCGAACCTGCGAGACAGGGTTAGTACTATGCCATTGATCCGCCATTAAGAAGGAAAAAGAGCTTTTCTCTAATCCATATAGTTTTATCGTTGTTAGTCCCAATGTAAATATCGTGTCAATTCCTATCATATGTACAAGCGGATGTTGTCAGTGTTGGATTTGTTTATATACGGATTCAATCGAACCGATAATGTCGTTTGTGTACTGAGGAGTTTTGAGTGATTGTGCATTAAACTCACCAACAAATTTGATTATGTTTTTTGACAGACTCTCTTTCCTCTTTTTTCTGTCACGATATGTTCTGTCCTTCCCACTTATACCTGTCTTAATATGTGCAGGCTCTTTTCATTTTCCGAAATAATTCAGGGTTTGTACCCTTACGTTTTTTTTTAGCCGTCTGTGAAAGAGATGATATGGAAACTGTTTCAGAGTTTCTCAGAGATTTTGGTGAATCAACGAGGTTGCCCTTGGCCATTTAACCCTATAATGGCCCAAACAAATATATAATAGTGAAATAAGTGCATAATTACAATGAACATGCATGAAGCACATGGCGATATTTTGGACCTTCGGATATCAATATCACATTAATTATTGATGAAACAGATGCCGAAATATTGAAGTTGTCCATGTATTTCTTTCCAAACGTATGGATTCGTTAGTTATCCCTGTGAATAATGTATTTCTTTTTGGACGTAATGTGTAACATTCAATTCAGAATTTGAAATGCGCAATGCATGTTCTTACTTGTAAACACATATTTTACGCATGTTTAGAAATATCATCATGCCATTGTCCGTTTTGATTCCTCAGATATCTGATAATAATATAACCAATAAAATCATAAGTATGTTTTAAGACCCCAAAATGCGCGTTGTGGCTCAAATTATATGTACAACAAAAACGTGTTTTTAGAGTATAATCTAGTTGTATTTTTTGCTCCTTCTCTCTGAAATCAGTAATTTAAATTTAACCGTGTTTGGCTAGTCATACATATCTTAGTACTGAATAAACGTTAAACGTTAAACGTGTTTATTTGATTAAACGCCTATTTTTATACATAATATTCAATGGCGTTGTACAATACATGCATACTCTATATATCCAACATAATATTTGAACATATTTTGATATAAGACAATATAAAGCAGTTAAACAATAAGATATTAAAACTTGCAACATTCATTAGATTGTAATTGACTAAAGTAGTAATATATGTACATGAAGTAAAAACATAATTGGTCAAAGCAACCGATAAAAAATGAAAAATAAACAAACTCTAAGACTCTAAAAAATCAAATATAATATCAGACATTTCTTATCGGAGTCGGTTTTAAAACAAGTCATAAAACTGTGTAAAATAGTGAGTTTTGAGGTTTTTCTTGAACACATCAATAGACACTGACTGCTTGATATACAATGGCAGACTATTCCATAGTTTTGGTCCGATTGTGCAAAAACTTCTATCGTTAAACCTTGTTCTCTTGTTAAATGGTACATCATACTTGATACCAGGGTCACTAGCTGATCTTAATCCTTGTCTACGACTGACACTCTCAGACAATAACTCAGTCAAATAAGCAGGAGCCCTACCAGTGCCACTGTTGAACATAACTGTCAATATCTTGAAGTTGATTCTAGCCTTTATTGGCAGCCAGTGCAGATCAAAGAGAGCTTGCTTGGCCCCGTCATAATTGCCTCGGTTAAGAACTAATTTTGCGCACATATTTTGGATGCGCTGCATTTTGGTTAACTCTCTCTCAGAAATACCATACAATATAAGGTTACAGTAGTCCAAATGAGAGATAACAAGTGAAAGTAAAAGGATTTCGGTTGCAGCTCTGGTTAAATATTTTCGTATACACTTCACCCTGAAAAAGTTCAACATTGCAGTGCGGCATTTACGCTTCACGTGTTCCTTAAAGGATAAGGTTTCGTCAAGAAAGGCACCTAAGTATCTAATGCAGCTTTCTCGGTGTACAGCATCACCAGCAATATCTATATTTGTAGTGACACATTTATTTAGTTGAGCCTTACTGCCAAACATAATGAATTCTGTTTTGGAAGTGTTCATTTTTAGTTTGTTTGCGTTCATCCACTTGTTGATCGTAACTGCACATGTTTCTAGTTCGTGAATATTTTGCTGTTCATGTATTGGAGACGCTGGACTAAAGCATTTGTGGGCGATATGATCATCAGCGAACCCGTACACCGAAATCGACGGAGGAATGACATCAAACAGAGTACCGGCATAGGTTAGATATAGCCAGGGACCCAAACAGCTTCCTTGGGGAACGCTACATTCTAATGGACGGGGTGATGATAGAGACGTATTAACACTAACTCTACAATTCCGTGGTCTTAGATACGACTCTAGCCAATTCAACGCAGTACCACACATTCCATACTGATTATGAAGTACGTCTACCAAAATGGTGTGATCAACATTATCAAAGGCAGCACTAAGATCAATAGCAATCAAGGCGGTGACTTCTTGTCTTTCCATTCCACCAAGAATATCATTGACAAGTCGCAGAAGTGCCGATTCACAAGAATGATGTCGCCTGTATGCTGACTGATGTTTTGGTAAAAGGTTGTGTTTGTCTGCGTGTGCGTTGAGTCTTAGCAGAACTGCCTTTTCTACAAGTTTTGATAGAAATGATAGATTACTTACTGGTCTGTAGTTAGCAAGTTCTAGATCAAGTCCAGTTTTCTTAAGAAGAGGTTTCACGATAGCCTGTTTATATTTGACCGGAAATACACCGTGTTTAAGAGATAAATTTACTAATGTTGTAATAGTTGGCAATAGGTTACTAAGGTATTGCTTTAAGATGTGTGTTGGCAGAACATCTAATTCAGATGATGTTGTGTTGAGTTCGCATATAAGCTTATTTATTTCATTTTGGTTTAACTCTTCAAAATGTTCAATATGCGGAACATCCTTACATTGTGGTTGGAAACTAGCATAGTTTTTCAGCGAATTGCGTATTTTATCAATTTTTGTTTATGAAAAAGTCAGCGAAATTTTCAGCAAGAACAGTGTCAGATTCACTTGGTGGCATAGGATTGTCGGACTTAGTTCCTGTCAACTCAGACACCAAGGAGTATAGTTTCTTTGAGTCACCTTTTGCATTAATTACCCTTTCGGTCAAAACTCTGGTCTTCTCATTGTTAATTTCACAATTATATTTGTTTCTTGATGTTTTAAATGCTTCAAACTGTTGAGTTTCGCGGTATTTGCGCCATAGTCTCTCTAACTTTCTGGTCTGCTGTTTGAGAGACTGTATATGTTCATTAAACCATGGTTTAGGTTTTCTACATATTTTAGTTTTTTCAATAAGTGGTGCATGGCAGTTTAATACTTGTGTGATCTCTTCTTCAAATTTGTCAACAAAATCATTTATACCAGTTTCGACTATATCAATTTTGCCGAGGTCATTTGAGAAAGTTGATGGGTTAATTTCCCGAAAGTTCCTACTGGATACAGTTTTGCTTGTTATGCTTTCTTTTTTGATTCTAAGAACTGTCTTTACTACACAATGATCAGAGATATATGGACCCGGTTTACATGAATGAACCTCAACACCATTCACTGTTTCCGTAATGAGCAGGTCTAAGCAGTTTCTACCAGTATGGGTACTATTTAATTAACACCCACCTGTAATTTTATCTTCGTATTTATTTTGCCCCAAATAATCCTGCCCCTGTCCTGTAAAATAAATTCTGAAAAACTACCTGAATTGTTTGTTTGTCCCCCCTTATAGACCTAAAGGTCAAATCGAATTTTAGGAAAAGGTCTTGAATATCTCTATGCAATGTTACATCAGTTTAAGCGCATCAAAATGGCACATAAAATAAAAGCTTTGAATAAGCAGTACAAACATAGTAAGAAATTATATTCAGAATCAACAGCGTAAATGTTTAACACCTTAAGTTTATTTTCTGAATCAATTTTCAGTGAAAGAATGCGATTCGGGAGATTCAGAAACAGGCCGGTCTTGCAGGCAGTCCCTGGGGGTTGGAGACGTTCATATCGGCATAAGCCATAGATCTGTCACAAGCGCGGTTTTTGTTGTAACAGAAAGGCTATAAAAACAAAACATGATTGATGAGGGGTTTATATCGCGAAAGAGTGTCTACGTACAGTGTTAATTAGTTGCCTGACGAACTCTAAATTTTGGAATGTATACTAATTATTATTATTTAAGAGGCATAAATCAGGTTGATACCAAACTATTAACTTTTTATTTTAATCAATTATTATTTTTAACTCATTTGACTTAAATCATCAAAGCAAAACAAAAAGATACGAAATAATAATGCACTAAACATAAAATAATTATTAAAAAATGAATCTTGTCATTTTAAGAAAAACAGCAAAAAACAATCTTTAACATTATTTTAGCTGTCACTCATATCCGATTTTGCTTTAAAAAAAACTATATTTTTCAAATTCTATCAACGCAAATTTGTATAAGTGTGCGAGATTTTGAAAACGGTAAGATTTCGAACTTTCTTTTTAATTGAATACATGCTATCGATAGAAGTGTTACATCTACCATTGTATATCACTAGTGTTAGCATTTTTCTTTAATTTAAACTTGAAGCAATAAGCATATTCGCAGTAATAAAATAACTTGCATGTTTAGATAAATTCAACAGCATCGTATATTTAATTAACACCCACCTGTAATTTTATCTTCGTATTTATTTTGCCCCAAATAATCCTGCCCCTGTCCTGTAAAATGAATTCTGAAAAACTACCTGAATTGTTTGTTTGTCCCCCCTTATAGACCTAAAGGTCAAATCGAATTTTAGGAAAAGGTCTTGAATATCTCTATGCAATGTTACATCAGTTTAAGCGCATCAAAATGGCACATAAAATAAAAGCTTTGGAATGTTTAACTTTCTTACTGTACGGTTAAGAGTTAACAAAATAGTATGGTTACAAAAGGACTTTGAGTTCAAATGTGACAAAACAAATGATTCCATCGTAAGCTCAAATATCCAGGCCGTCATGTCATCAGAGTTATGCGTTTAAAGGTGTTACAGTATAAAGAGTTTCTCAGACTTGAAACATAAAGTCGTGTAAGGTGTATAAATCGAGTTTCAGATCGGTTAATCAATAGCATTACCCAGTTAATGATTCTTTCAGATAGGTGTATATTTTATGTGGAAATACTGAGTACGCCGGTACACCAGTTTCATTAAAAGTCGAGTTTAATAAACGGAATGTGGTGTATTTATCAACTTGATAAAGTTTTTTTAATTATTAATGCAATATTTGTCTACCCCAATACATCTACATTCCAAATGTGATGTTATTAACACACGTTTGACATATGACTAAATAAAATATCAGAATTTTAAAATCGGGTGTTAAATTAATGGAAACATGTCTTTGCCCTGAAGTGATCAACCTGCCTGTCCGTCCATCGGATCGTCCGATCGTCCGCCCCTCTTTATGGCCATAATAATTTCTATAATTTATTGATTTTATATAAAAAAATCATCTAACCACCTACTTATGAGGTTTCATTAAAATAATGAAACCCTCATTAACCGTTAATTTTGATACGTCCGTTCACATTGTTTATAAGTGTGCTTCCTTAGCAACTTTAAAAATACTGAAAACACTTTATACACTAACCACTAAATATATTCTCTTTAATGATATGTAACAGAACCATTGCGTATCGATTGTCCTTTCTATGACCCTTAACTTACTCAAATTCAGCAAATTCATTTACTATTCATCAGAAGTCGATGTCCTTTGAACAGAATTGAATCAAACTTGAAGCATCATTATATGGCAGTGTTATGTTGTGAAGTGTACAACAACCATAACTCCGTGACCAATTATAACCAAATTGCTTTGATTAAAAAAGCATTATCCTTCAAATAGGTTTAATTTTCATGATACAGAACCTTTGTATTTTTTTCATTTATTTTCTTAGAAATCATATGATTAAATAAGCTAAAGCATTGAGATTTGTACATTGTTTTACCTTCTAGCTAGAGCAAACACAGCTTGGACATAGAAAACTATGCGAACAAATACTCAATGTTGTCCTTGGTTGAACTTAACCTATATATTTGAGCGTTTTATTCAATTGGAAGTCAAAGCAACAAACAGCAAACATAAGGAAGGAAGGAAAACAAGAATATGACTTTGTTTAAAACATACGCACTTATAAGAATGGCGCCATGGTATTTACTAGCGTTTCCTCCTGCGTTCATACACAAAGAACATATTGATTAAACTATAAAACAACGTCGTGGTTAATTGAAAAATCAGTAAAGCAGTCACATCGTTCTGAAACATTCATAGGCGATGCCTGATGTCCGTTACACCTGACAAAATTACGGGCGCTCCATACATCCGACAGGACGAGGAAGGTTTATTGAACCATTAAACAAGAGAAGCATATTGTTTCATGTAAATGTTGCCATTGGAAACATAAGTGACAGCCTGTACCCGAGACATATGGCTGTCCCGATGAAAACAAATACAAAGAACACTGACCGCAAATTTCTTTTCAATCGGCAATGTCATCACGGACTTTGCTCTCTTGTTGAAAGGGCAATTGAACGGTACCGACTAGTACAGTAGCACAATGGAGCAACCGTTGAAATATCAGATTCGGAATAAATGATCATAGACGTCAAGGAACGGACGGGTGGAAAACGACGCTCTGCGTATGAATAACTCGTAAACTACTAAATGTATTCAACAAAAAAAAAGAAGTAAAGTAATTTGTATTATTTACATTGAAACATATATATTGTGTCAGAGTTCTTCTATATTCCCTATCAAAGTAAATCTTGCAGTACGCATTGCAGTATCATGCAAATGCACATGAAAAAGAAATTTAGATACAATTGTATACATAATTTTATCATTTGTATCATTTGTAATAATGTCAAAAAAGCAACTGTTCCTAGAATGCAAAACTACTAAATATCGAGCGACGTTTTTTTTTTTACAATCTATTTCGCAGTGCAAACCCCAAAGTTTGAAAAAGTTAACTTGAAATATATGCTTTGAAAGAAGTAAAAGGCAAACTCAAAATTTGATGGAATATGAACTGAATATAACAAAGATACAAACAGCAAGCATAGCATAGCAAACATCTGCATTTGAAGTATAAAAAATCACGTCATTTTATATCTTACCGATGTATTTATTTGCATTGAAACTTCCTATTGCATGTTATATGACACACCAAATTATCATAAATACTGCAGTTTAATGGAATAAATTAGGACTAGTTATTTAAGAGGACATTTTTTAATATTATGCTTAAATTAATCCAATGGTTGGAAAAACCTGCACACGATGATTACCTTGACATAATAACCCACATTATTCATGTAGGAACATATTTTGAACGGTCGTATATAAGCGTTCTATTGTATGATGAGGCTGCATTGTTCGAACAATCTATTTAGCAAATGCGCGCATACAGCTGAAACGTGCACAGGATGATGACCTTGACCAAGCCACCGACATTGTGCATGAATGAACATACTATAAACGTTCGTGTCTCTTATTGTATAGCTTTGCTCACAATGCGTTACTCATAGATGAATTCGTGGCATATATAATATTTTGATTACATAAAAAATATGGTTGTTAGTCACAATGACTGTAAATGTACAACACTTTTTTAACAGTGTTAAACCTGGCCATACTGCTGGAAGTGATAATTTGTTAAACTCCTTGTATTCTTTCTTTTCTTTTTTTTTGCATTATCCCTTTTATCGAAGTTTGAGAATGGAAGTATAGTGTCACATTTATTTGAAATACAATACTTCAGTTACATAAGGGTATGTTTACGGACACTTACGAGATACAATAGTTGCATTGATCACGTCGAGATTTTTTCTTTGTCCATACCCAATAAAATGTTAACGTTTAAGATATTGATATGCAACAATTGTGATGGTGTAAAATAAGCGCCTTTTTAAATACTGAATAAGCTGATACTCGACATCTCGTAATTTATTTTGCCATAAGGAAGAAGTTAAGTGCGGAATCTAATATGAAAATATGAGCAAATATGTGATGGTGTAACAGTATCTCCTTTTTGAATACTGAATTAGAATGATACTCAACATGTACAAGAAAAAACGCAAAATGAACAATAAAGAACGTTATATATACAAGCCAGAAGGCATGATGTACAAGTCAGAACGCAAGATCTACAAGTCAGAACGCAATATGTACTAGTCAGAATGCAAGAGGTACAAGTCAGAATGCAAGATGTACAATTCAAAAGGCAAGATGCAAAAGTTAGAACGAAAGATGTACAATTCAGAAAGCAAGGTGTACTAACAAGAAGGCAAGTTGTACAAGTCAAAACGCAAGATGTAAAAGTCAGAACGCAAGATATACAAGTCAGAACGCAATATGTACTAGTCAGAACGCAAGATGTACTAACCAGAACGCAAGATGTACAATTCAAAAGGCAAGATGTAAAAGTCCGAACGCAATATGTACAAGTCAGAACGCAAGATGTACTAGTCAGGACGCAAGATGTAAAAGTCAGAACGCATTATGTACTAGTCAAAATTCAAGAGGTACAAGTTAGAATACAAGATGTACAATTCAAAAGGCAAGATGTAAAAGTTAGAACGAAAGATGTACAATTCAGTAAGCAAGGTGGACTAGCAAGAAGGCAAGATGTATAAGTTAGAATGCCAAATGTACAAGTCAAAACGCAAGATGTAAAAGTCAGAACGCAAGATATACAAGTCAGAACGGAAGATTTACTAGTCAGAATGCAATATGTACTAGTCAGAAGGCAAGTGGTAATACTAAGAACGAAAAATGTACAAGTCAGAAAGCAATATATATATCTACAAATCAGACGGCAAGAATTACGAGGCACAATGAATGGACTACATGTCAAAATACAACATGTACTCGTCAGAACGGAAGATGAACAATTCAATACGCAAGATTTACTAGTCATATGGCAAGTGGTACAAGTCGGATTGCAGGTGGTACAAGTTAGAACGCAAAATGTAAAATTTCGAACGCTATATGTCCTAGTCATAAGGCAATATGTGCAAGTCAAAATTCATTAAGTATAAATCATATTGCAAGATATTCAAATCAGAATGTAAGATGTACAAGTCAGAACAAAATATATCCAAGTCAGAATGTCAGATGTACAAGTTAAAATGCAATATGTACACGTCAGAACGCAAGATGTACACGTCAGAACGCAAGAAGTTCAACCAGAACACAAGACGTACAAGTGAAAATGCAAGATGTACAAGTAGAACGCAAAATGTACAAGTCAGAAGGCAGTAGGTTCTTGTCAGAAAGCAAGATGTACAAATTAGAACGCATTATTTTTAAGTCAGAAGGCATAATATACAAGTCAGAACGCAAAATGTACAAGTCAGAACGCAAGATATGCAACTCAGAACGCAAGCTTTACAAGTCAGATTGCAATTTAGACAAGTCGGAACGCAAGATGTACAAGTCAGAACGCAATATGTATAAGTAAGAAAGCAGGATGTACCAGTCAGAAAGCAAGATAAACAAGTCAGAACGCAATATGTACAAGTCAGAACGCAAGATGTGCTAGTAAGAAAGCAAGATGTACAAGTCAAAACGCAAGATGGACCAGACAGAACGCAAGATGTACTAGTCAGAATGCAAAAAAGTGCAATTCAGAAGGCAAGATATGCAAGTCAGAACGCAATGCTATATAATTCAGGATGCAAGATTGACTTGTTGGAACGCAAGATGTACATTTCAGAATTCAAATTATATTAACCAGAATGCAAGATGTACAACGCAGAAGGCAAATTGTATTTATCAGAATGCAATATTTACAATGCAGAAGGCAAGATGTATTAATCAGAATGCAAGATGTACAATTGTGAAGGCAAAACGCAGAATTGATGATGTACATGCAGAAGGCAAAATGTATTAATCGGAATGCAAGATGTACAATGGTGGAGGCAAAATGTATTAATCAGAATGCAAGATGTACAATACAGAAAGGCAAACGCATTATTCAGACTGCATTATGTACAATGCAGAAGGCAAAAGGTATTAATCAGAATGCATGATGTACAATGCATAAGGAAAATTGTATTAATCAGAATGCAATATTTACAATGCAGAAGGCAAGATGTATTAATCAGAATGCAAGATGTACAATTGTGAAGGCAAAAGGCAGAATGGATGATGAACATGCAGAAGGCAAAATGTATTAATCGGAATGCAAGATGTACAATGGTGGAGGCAAAATGTATTAATCAGAATGCAAGATGTACAATACAGAAAGGCAAACGCATTAATCAGACTGCATTATGTACAATGCAGAAGGCAAAAGGTATTAATCAGAATGCCTGATGTACAATGCATAAGGCAATTTTTTTTAATCAAAATGCAAAATGTACAATACAGAAACACAAATGCATTAATCATTAATGCATTATATACACTGCATAAGGCAAAATGTCTTAATCTGAATGCAAGATGTACAATGCAGAAGGCAAAATGTACTAATCTGAATGCAAGATGAACAATATAGAAGGCAAATGTCGTAATTGGATTGCAAGATGTACCAAGCAAATGGCAAAATGTGTTAATCAGAATGCAAGATGTACAATGCAGAAGGAAAAATGTAATAATCAGAATGCATGATGTACAATGCATAAGTCACAATGCATTAATCAGATTGCAAGATGTACAATGCAGAAGGCAACATGTACTAATCGGATTGCAAGATGTACATAAAAGAAAGACAAATGCATTAATCAGAATGCGTTATGTACAATGCATAAGACAAAATGTATTAATCAGAATGCAGGATATACCATGCAGAAGGCAAAGTGCATTAATCAGAATGCATTATGTACATGCATAAGACAAAATGTATTAATCAGAATGCAGGATATACCATGCTGAAGGCAAAGTGCATTAATCAGAATGCATTATGTACATGCATAAGGCAAAATGTATTAATCTGAATGCAATATATACGATGCAGAAAGCAAAATGTACTAATCGGATTGCAAGATGTATCAAGCAGAAGGCAAAATGTATTAATCAGAATGCAAGATGTACAATGCAGAAGGCAAAATGTATTAATCAGAATGCATGATGTTCAATACATCAGGCAAAATGTACTAGTCGGATTGCAAGATGTACAAAAAAGAATGACAAATGCATTAATCAGAATGCATTATGTACAATGCATAAGACAAAATGTATTAATCAGAATGCAGGATATACCATGCATAAGGCAAAGTGCATTAATCAGAATGCATTATGTACATGCATAAGGCAAAATGTATTAATCAGAATGCAGGATATAAAATGCAGAAGGCAAAGTGTATTAATCTGAATGCATTATGTACATGCATAAGGCAAACTGTATTAATCAGAATGCAGGATATACAATGCAGAAGGCAAAGTGTATTAACCTGAATGCAATATGTACATGCATAAGGCAAAATGTATTAATCAGAATGCAGGATATAAAATGCAGAAGGCAAAGTGTATTAATCAGAATGCATTATGTACATGCATAAGGCAAAATGTATTAATCAGAATGGAGGATATATAATGCAGAAGGCAAAGCGTATTAATCTGAATGCAAGATGTACAATGCAGAAGGCAAAATGTATTAGAAAGAATGCAAGATGTACCAAGCAAAAGGCATGACGTATTAATCAGAATGCAATATGTACAATGCAGAAGGCAAAATGTATTAATCAGAATGCATGATGTACAATGAAGAAGGCAAAATGTATTTATCAGAATGGAAGATGTACAATGCAGAAGGCAAAATGTATCAATCTGAATGCAAGATGTATAATACAGAAAGACAAATGCATTAATCAGAATGTATTATGTACAATGTATCAGACCAAATGTATTTATCTAAATACAAGATGTATAATGCAGAAAGCAAAACGTACTAATCAGAATGCAAGATGTACAATTCATAAGGCAAAATGTATTAATCAGAATGTTAGATGTACAATGCAGAAGGCAAAATGTATTAATCTGAATGCAAGATGTACAATGCAGAAATCAAAATATATTAATCAAAATACAAGATATACAATGCAGATTTAATATGTACAAGTCCAAAGGCAAGATGTACTCGTCCGAACGTAAGATGTTCAAATCAGAACGCAATAGGTACAAGTCAGATTGCAAGATGTACATGTCAGGATGCATATGTACAAGTCAAAATTTAGGATGTACTTGTCAGAACGCAAGCTGTGCAAGTCCAAACGCAAGATGTACAAGTCAAAATGAAAGATGTAATAGTCAGAAAGCAAGATCGGAAGTCAGAACGCAAAAAACTTCATTTAATTTAAAAATAGACATTATTACAGAAAGAGACTAAAGATGAAACTATTTGACTGACCGTATACACTACAGTATTAGAAAACAATATTCGAAATAACGAACATGCGAGCAAAATTGTAATTCCTTTAAGCTTGTATTTCTGAATATTATCTATCGTCGATGCTTAAGTTTGATCCAAGCTACATTGATTTACTTTTTTTTAAACTTTAAGATATATTGTAAAATTTAGAACGATCAAAATAGAGCTGAAAATGATATATTTGAGGGTAGAATGAAACAATATACGCGTTAGGTCTATTATAATGCATGATCCATATATCTGTTTACTAATTCAAATACATAGTCTGCATGCGCAGTTTATTTTTGAGCAATATTAGGAGCTTCGTAGTCAAGTTTTTTAGACCATTAGATAACATATGTTATGGTACGTATATATTTAAATTGTTAAAATGTAATATTTACTTTACTAAGCACGTTTTGCCACAATGTGAAGACGATAATGTCATGGTCATGGTACCCGATCATTCTCCATGAACATGTAGGTAAGCTGGAGGAGGGTATTTTTAAAATATGTCCAAATTGCTGAAATGCTTAAACGCATTAAATGTCACCTGATCTCGTTTGTAATAAACGAGCATACAATCATGGTTTCACAATATGACCGAGTTGGTTTTCTATAAGCTTAAATGTAAATGAATCAAAATAACTTGGGCCGATCTTTGTGTGCACCTGAGCAGGTATAAATATAATACTAGATCCGTTTTCGTTCGTAAAGTTACCTGGTTATATTAAATTTATATTTATTTTTTTGCAATTTGCAATTGTAATACCAAGTTTGCATGCTATTGTTACAACGATAAATGTTAAATTTTCAAGTTAACAATTCATACCCGCAGCCATTTGTAAACGACATGCATAAGTTGTTCAAAGGTTATATTTTGGGAACTTTGCATAATTATTATTACTATTATAATTATTATTATTATTATTATTATTATTATTATTATTATTATTATTATTATTATTAATATTATTAATAATAATAATAATAATAATAATAATAATAATAATAATAATAATAATAATAATAATAATAATAATGACTTTGTTTCATGAAGATAACACAAGATATATATGTATATTATTAAAAAGTGGTCATCAATGGATTCTACAAACATGTAAGGTTACATTTTTCAATCAAACAATAACAAGCAAGACAGTATTCAAACACAAAAATACAATGTTCAAAATTATGAAAGACAAAAATAAATTGCATTTAAACAAACAATTTAAAAAAAAATCATTCACTCAAGTCATTGTTTTCTCGTAAGGAGTTTCTTGAATTGTGATTTGGATGCAAATAAGGATGATGATTCTTGAATAAAGAGCAGAATAGAATTCCATACAAATTTAGCATTAGTAAATGACTTCATACCATAGTAAGTCTTGTAGCAAAGGGACCTTAAATCATTATGTGTGTGAGTAGTTTGTGTTTATGGTAAATGAAATTACTTTACGTAAGAATTCAGGCATGAGACCATGCAAAACCTTGTAGTTAATGATCCCAACATTAAATTTACATCTATTATCAAACGATAACGATATGAAATCCTTTTAAAATGGACTGAATGACGTTTGAACAGGTTTTCGTAACTTTATATTTGGAGCTTTATAACTTGTGTGGAAAAGTATACATCTCCTCCATTCAAAACAACAATTGTCCATTGTGGATAACATAAACGCATTGTAAAATAGTTTTTACATGTCATAGCTCAAGAGGTTATCAATTCGTTTTAGATGTGCTTTTTTAGAATTCTGTTCCCTACAGACATTAAAAACTTGCTCTTTCCAATTCATTTGGATATTATGAATAACAACTGTATGTCTTGTTACTTGTTCAATAATCGTATTGTTTTAAAACAATGACAGGGATATGGGTTTTGATTAGTAACCTTTGTTGATCAACATACATTTAGATTTTCCCGAATATTAGCACGTAGCTGTTAGAGCACCAAGAAGCTACTGAATCCAAATCGTTCTGCAAAGTTTTTTGTGCACATCTATCACTCCATAACCCGATGTATGCAAGGTGGAATCATCCACAAAGAGCTGAATACAGGAATTATTGAGTTTAAGGTATATATTATTAATGTAGGTCAAAAGAAGAAGAGCTCCTAGGATGCAGCCTTGTGGAAAACCACTTTTGATAAATTGAAATGAAGATTTTATACAGAAACTCACTGTCGGCGCATTTGTAATTATGACATTATAAGCTGAAGGCTAGAATCAGAGAAATGATATAGACTCAATCAGTTAATAATGATTATTGTATACACATTGAACTATCAAGAAACAGTTCGGTTTATTTGACCAAACTAAACGATACACCAGTTTTAATCAATTAATTGTCAAACACTCAAGTCTGTTGGTAAGACTGTATTCGTGTAATTGGTCTTTATTCACGAGGTATGTTGACTAACCAGGTATTTCCGAAATAAATACAACTTATGTTAAACGAAGAATTATGTGTTTCCATTATTTTGATACACCTGTATATCGCTATGTCATTGTTCTAATTATCAATATATGTATACATAGAACTATTCTGCAAATTTGAGAACTAATTTTACAAACTTAAGTCTGAATGTGTTTGGCCTTTATATTTCATTCATTTATGTTACATTTAAGTGCTTTGTATAATCTTGTTAAATATAGCTTCTGCGTCTTACCTTTGGGTCATAAATCAATGCCTCACGCTAGGAAAGTCACGCGAGTTTCCATTTCAGATTTGCAGTTAAGTGTTAAAAGCATCCGGTATAAGTTTTTAATTATTATTTTAGATATCATCTTCAAATATCGCGCATATTAAGGACAAAGTTAATAGTCCAGAGTAAATACAAACCATGAAAGAACTAGCTCTTATTTCTAACAGGGTTCTTTGCACTAGCGGATCCAAGGCGGAGGGAAGTGCACCCGGTTGCAAAACCCCTAAAATCGTCTATTACTATTTTGTAAACGTCAGAGAAAAACTATAAAACGTGATCAAAATTCATAATTTCGGACTAGAAATTGTAAACCCCAAACACCCTTGCCAATACTTTATACAATTTTTTATTTCGGTTCGGAGTGAGGGACAATGTCAAAAATTTTATGCCCCTGAAACGTCATTTCCTGAAGTCGCCCTTGCCTTGTTTTGCGATTTGCGAATGCGAACCGCCCTCTCCCCGCTCCGTAGACGGACGGTTTACATGTTTAATTACTAGATCAAAGCGACGATAGTAATGCATGTCCTCGCTAGCATATTCGGTGCGGGCGCACACATTGCGCTCCACTCCTACCCCTAACATCATCTGTTTTTAATTTTATTGTCATATTTGGAGAAAGGGGTATTAAAATAAGCTGATAATGCATCATTTCAGACTGGAAATTATTAGAAATCCAAATCCAACCCTGCCAACATTTTAAACCATTTATTAGTTTTGGTTCTGAAGTCGGGTATAATGTCAAAAGTTTTTGTCCCTACCTTACGCATCCTCTAACGTCCATTCCTGGCTCCACCCCTGGTACTTGAAATACGATTGTTGAGTCATAATTGCCAAGTTATATGGTATCAATCATCAAAATAAACAGTTTCGAGTGAGATTTAAACGTACTCTGTATACAACATTTTAAAGCTCAGATTTACAAAGTAAAGATCAACTGTGTTTCTTCCCAAATTCTGCCGTTTTAAGGGACTCGCTCATGTTTCGGCAACTAAAATAATTTTCCCGTAATGCATCTGAAAACACTTATATTATAATTATTTGACTCTTTGCTACCAAAATTGTAAAAAACAAACAAACACAATTTAGAACACACTCTTGCTTACAGTGAATCGACTTCGGTACAGATTGGAAAACGTTGGAAAACCGATCTATTATTCAATCGCCCACATGGACATCATATATATATATTTATTGAAAATATTGGTAGCATCACGTTATAAGGTTAATCAACAAATCATGCTACAGCCTTTGCAAAAGTTACGCACTCTCTAACGTCCATTTCTGGATCCGCCCCTGGTACTTGTGAAACGATTCCAGACATGGAAATTAGCGTTTTCGTGTGGAATTTAAAATTACTCTGTATACAACGTTTTAAGCTCTCATTTAAAGTTTGTGATCGACTGAGTATCTGCCGAAACATTGCCGTTTATACGCTTCTGTTTTGGCAACTGAAATATTTTTCCCGGAATGGATCTGTCAACAATGATTTTAAAATCATTTGACTCTGTGATACCAAAATTGTAGAAAAAACAAGCACTTTTAAGAATAAATTCTTGGTTAGAGTTTGGAGCGAAACCACGGCAGTACAGTAAAGAAAAATATTTTATTCAATGTATTTGTTAAAAATATTGGTAGCATCACACTATAATTACAATCAAAATATCATGCTACAGCCTTTGCAAAATTTTGTGTATACGCACAATAATGCTTCAATGTACTCATAATTGTAATACTAGTGTTGAATTAGTACGACTGTTGATCAATGTAACTGATACAACCTTTTTTAGGGTGGGTGTACACGTAGATACTTGTCGATGCTGAGGCTCAAAAATCCTGAAAATAATTTAAATAACCAAAAAGTTGGCTCCTGTTTACAGAACCATTTGAAATGGGCGATTTCTAGCATAAAGTATTACATTTTAGATTAAGTTATAGATATTACATTAATACATATTTGGACACAAAACTCATAAGTCACGTCAGGGACCAATACAGGCTCGTCATAATATACAATGTACAAACTTCAGGGATAGGGCACTATTTAAAAAGAAAAAAAATATACACCGTGAGTGATGAAAAGTGAATGAAGCCACTCCTGCTTAGGTTTAAAAATACACAATAAAAGAAGAAAAAAAAACTTGCTTTACAATTTACGTCGGTTTGGCCTAATATACGTCCATAACCGACATAACATAACCAGGTAAGTCGGTATGACATAATACAGTTATATAGCCGACAAAACTTAACTAAGGTAAGTCGCTATGACCTAATGCAGTTCATTAAGTAGGACATTCTACTTTTTAGCTACATGCTAGTTAATGTGCCATTGATTATCTCAATTAAAGGGTGTTTATCAATCAGTATTAAATGTCATACAGCATGTGTAACATAAATCCTTTTATGTTTAACATTACAAATATAGACATAGAAAGATCATACCGAAGATTAAGCATAATTCCTGTTAAAGCATACTTACATAAACTTGTCATGTTACACCCTAGAACGTAGTTTCGCAAGTAAAGTGTAAACAATAACAAGAGCTGTCACAGAGACATGCATGGATCACTGTTAGATAAGATTTCAATGCAATTCATGATGTGCTTAGATATTAACATTAATATGGTTACATTGAAAATTTCAACCAGAATTTTCAATTCTAATAATGAAGGGCAATTATTTGCAAAATACAGATATCTTGGTTATTCAATTACATTGAGTGGTTGAATAACATTCATGCAATACATCGAGTAGTCGCTGAGAAATTACCCTATGTGTGCTTACACGCAAACCCTTAACCAGAATTTCTATGTCGAATAATAAAGGGCAATTATTTGCACTAAATGAAAATAGAGTTATCTTACATGGTTAATTAAGTAGGTTGGATGGTTGAGTACCATTGTATCAAGTCTGAATAAAATACTTCAAGTAGTTGCTGAGATATTTACCTATGTGTGCTTGCACGCAAAACCTTAACTAGAATATCTAAGTCGAATAATAAAGGCCTATTATTTGCATAAAATTTACCTATGTGTGCTTGAACGAAAAACTTTAACCAGAATTTCTAAGTCGAATAATAAAAGGCCTATTTTTTGCATTAAATGCAAGTTAGAGTTATCTAACTTGGTTAATTACGTAGGTTGGATGGTTAAGTACCATTGAATAAAGTCTCAATGCAATACCTCAAGTAGTTGCTAAGATATTAACCTATGTGTGCTTGCACGCAAAACCTTAACCAGAATTTCTACGTCGAATAATAAACGCCTATTTTGTTATTAAATGCAAGGTTAATTAAGTAGGTTGGATAGTTAAGTACCATTGTATAAAGTCTCAATGCAATACCTCGATTAGTTGCTGAGATATTAACCTATGTGTGCTTGCACGCAAAACCTTAACTAGAATATCTAAGTCGAAAAATAAAGGCCTATTATTTGCATAAAATGCAAAGTAGAGTTATTTAACTTGGTTAATAATTAGGTTGGATGGTTGAGTACAATTGTATCATGTCTCCATGCAATAACTCAAGTTGTTGCTGAGATATTAACCTATATGTGCTTGCACGCAAAAGCCTAACCAGAATTTCTAAGTCGAATAATAAAGGCCTATTATTTGCATTAAATGCAAAGTAGAGTTATCTAACTTGGGTAATTTAGTAAGTTGGAAGTTATCAAGTCTCAATGGAATACATCAAGAAGTTGCGAAGATATTATCCTATGTGTGCTTGAACGAAAAACTTTAACCAGAATTTCTAAGTCGAATAATAAAAGGCCTATTTTTTGCATTAAATGCAAGTTAGAGTTATCTAACTTGGTTAATTAAGTAGGTTGGCTGGTTAAGTTCCATTGAACAAAGTCTCAATGCATTACCTCAAGTAGTTGCTAAGATATTAACCTATGTGTGCTTGCACGCAAAACCTTAACCAGAATTTCTACGTCGAATAATTAACGCCTATTTTGTTATTTAATGCAAGGTTAATTAAGTAGGTTGGATAGTTAAGTACCATTGTATAAAGTCTCAATGCAATACCTCAAGTAGTTGCTAAGATATTAACCTATGTGTGCTTGCACGCAAAACCTTAACCAGAATTTCTACGTCGAATAATAAACGCCTATTTTGTTATTTAATGCAAGGTTAATTAAGTAGGTTGGATAGTTAAGTACCATTGTATAAAGTTTCAATGCAATACCTCGATTAGTTGCTGAGATATTAACCTATGTGTGCTTGCACACAAAACCTTAACCAAGGTGTGACGCCAACGCCGACGCCGACGCCGACGCTTGGGTGAGTAGTATAGCTCTCCATATTTTTCGAATAGTCGAGGTTAAAATAATATTTACTTCTTTGTTCCATATTAGCACTCGACAAGCGGGTAAATGCGTAGTCATGTCATATGATCTCGATAGAAAGTATGCATCTAGGTAGGAAATAAGCTCACGGGAGGAAACTAGAGTGTAATATGTAATAAAATGGATATCTTGTGTAATCGACCATGTAATCATTGTTTTCAATTACTGTTCTCACATTCGAGTATGTATCAGAATAACCGTTTTCGTGGGGTGTAAGTGATTCATTTTCTGATGTGAATAAAACACATGTTTACCGTTTAGAACAGCGTATGCTTTTATACAAAATAACTAACTAGAGTGAATTAACTGACATTGAACTGATGGGATATAATGAATAACTGTTATATTTAGGAGTTATATATATATAACTATCCAGACTGGCTATTGTTTAAAATGCCAATTTACAAATATATATAATCATCGCTAATCTCATCCTATACGGCATGAACTTGGGATGTAATTACTGTATAATTTTATAAAAGTACAGAAAGCCTATACCGTAATGCATATTTAAAGCATCCAAAAGAACATTTTGGTTCAATTATTGGACACTTATTATTCGTTTTCATTTTAAAACAAAATAAAAACAATAAAACTGTTTGGTATCTGATTTTTCTGGGATTTCTTTACTGTTTTGCCAAGTCTAACGGATACACATCATAGATCTTATTTGCTGTATTGGTATGTTATCACACGCTATCAGAATAGATTTTGGATAATAGTAAATACCACCCCTTAATGCTTAATTACTGAAGCTCGGAATTATAAACATTATAGTTTTCTCTTACATAAGTTTCAATACACTTTATATTAACGTTTCAATTTATATATATATGTAAGCAAGCTTGGTAGTAGTGAAGATATCATTATTACTGTGAGGGTAAATAAGCATTCACTGTCTCACACCAAGCTATGATATACCAGGCATGGTTTACTTAATGAACATAGCATTAAACTAGTTCTTTTTATATAAGATAAACGTTTGTATGGATCAGGTGTTATTTTGGTTAACAGAATAAGTTTCGTCATTTTTAACATCGTAATCTTAAATATGTTCTCTTTTTCGCATTTTCAACTCGAAGCTATTCTACCAAAGATATACCAAGATAGGGACAGTCTGAAATTAAAACGCTTATATTTTAATATCTGCAATATTTGTAAACCTGTGGTATAGTAGTCAGGTATGCTTGCAGTACTTCAATTAAAATCGGTCATACCATTAAGTCTTACTGGACCAAATAGTAAAATTTGTACATCCAATGCCTCTAGCTTTCGCTCCTGATAATTATTTGAACAAAAACAAACAATGAGAGAAATTTCTTCTTATTTTGCAAAGGTTAAGAAAGACATATGATTGACCAGTTTTATGAAACTGAAATATAAGTTGTTAAAATTCAAAGTTTCAAAGTGTATGTTATGCCAGAAATGTAAATAGTATTTAACAAAGATGAAATTTATTTTCGGCATATGTTATCAGGAGCACCTCATAACATGCAACAAAAGGAAAAGGAAACACTAATGAATGGAAAACGATTGGAGGACGATTGAAACTCGTTTCTGGACTTTTTGATAGGTAATAATTTGTAATATTTATTATTTTTTACTGTTTAATATAAATATTCAGATGCGTAAATTGTACAATGATGGTTACCCAGTAACTTGTACTGTTAGATTTGTCAGCAGATACTGCATACACCAATTATTAAACCTTAAATGGTCAAAGCCAAATTATAAAATTATGAACAACACCGGCGAAGCGAAATTTTGAGCCATAGGTCGCTAAAGTGTATCAACCGACAGTGACCATACGCGACTATGCATACAAATCTTAAACGAAAACATTATGCATTATATCTTAAAAGCAATGCAGCATATACATATATCAAAATCGCCTTTCCTGTTTCTAATCACCCATAAAATTGTTTTATATTATGTGAACTTATGCTGTATAAGTTGTTAAACAAGAGGTTAAAGATAGAAAACTCATCCTTCCTTTTTTGGAGATGTGTGCTTTTTCAAGGACGCTATCCAACGCATTGATATACAGATTCATATATTTTAGGTAAACAAATATTGCATATTTTTTTCTAAGAAAGTGAATAGATACAGTG
Source organism: Mya arenaria (assembly GCF_026914265.1). Classification (NCBI taxonomy): domain Eukaryota; kingdom Metazoa; phylum Mollusca; class Bivalvia; order Myida; family Myidae; genus Mya; species Mya arenaria. The sequence continues at coordinate 44,644,775 of NC_069128.1, read as the reverse complement.
GTGTACGTTTATTTTCCTTATTTATTTATTAAAAGCTTTAGTTGAAGATATGTTTCAATGATTTAACACAAGCACCCCTGAAACCGACAATATTTCTATGCGCATGCGCACCGGAAGGTGATAGTATGACATTGAAAAAAACGAAAGTACGATGATGAGAACGCAATGGTGAAAACGCGATAGTACGATGTTGAAAACGCGACAGTACGATGATGAAAACGCGATAGTACGAAGATAAAATCGCGATAGTACAATGATGAAAACACGACAGTACGGTGATGAAAACGCGATAGTACGATGATTAAAACACGACAATACGATAATGAAAACATGACAGTACGATAATGAAAACGCGATAGTACGATGGTGAAAACGCGATTGCACGATGTTGAAAACGCGTAATCACGACATTACAATTGTGAAAATGAGAAAGTACGATGGCGTTTTCAACATCGTACTGTCGCGTTTTACTATCGTAGTTTAATGATTTCACGATCTCATCATCGTACTATCGAGTATCGCGTTTCAGATTAACACATTCATAGGCGATGGCCCAAACGGAATGCCGTTTGTTACACTGTTATACAAGAATACGTTTAAATTATATGTGGTAAAGTTATATGATGTTACCTTAATTTCACTTGTGATACTATTTTACGAGATTACCTTTTATTTGCATTTGACTGGGTTTTACGTGATTACAATCAATTTGCATTTGGCATTGTTTTAAGATATTAACTTCAAATCGCTTGTGATACTGTTTTATAGAATTACCTTTAATTCGCATGTTTTAAGACATTACATTGTTTCAAGTGAAATCATTTAAACATATGTGGATATCAAAGGCGAACCTAGCTGATTATGAATATCTCAATCTGTCATTAAATTCGGATTATGGAAATAGAATAAGAAAATTAATAGATAAAATTAGGTAGCTTTCAGATAGCAATTGATATCATGATTTAGGTACTTGGATCACTCGTAGCTGAGTAGGGGACTATCAGTGTTCTTATACCTCATCTTGATTTGTCTCCGAAAGCGTTTCATATTGGACCGTTTATCTTAGGTAAGTTGATAGTGACCCAACTGATTTAACTGCTGAACAAAGATATTTAATTGTGTAATCAAAATATCACATAATTATCATGTGGACAGTCAACTATTGATGTGAGCAATAATAGGGATACGTCAGTACACATAAACGATGTAATATAATAAAGAGTAAATCAGATTTGGGTATTATAATTATAGAACTAACTGCATGTTATGGTTCTTGTGCGTATTCACTGTATCAGAAGGTTTTTCGAAATTTTCAATTCATGCTATTCATTAGTTGTCAATGACGTTTTGGGGAAACAAGGTATTCAAGATGTGGTTAATTACGTGTTTTGTAAAAAAAAACAATCGCGCTAATTCTTAGTTTTACAGACTGACGTGAAAACGATTCTCTGCCGTATACATAAATATATCTTCATTTGTCAAAATAATTTAATTACTGAATGACGGGGACAACCCCAGAACAGAAGTGACTGTTTCGGCGTTAAAATATTTGAAAGTATTCAACAGCATCTGCATATTTCTTTTTTTTTAAATGTTGTTAAAATTAATGACATAAAATTAAATAAGGCCTTCTCTGTTCTTTCGTTCCCAACGATTTAATTAAAAAATATTTCAGATACATGTTTTAAATACAATATAGCGATTTAATCATGAAACACTAGGGCCGAGCTACGTACTAATATTTCACGTTAAAGATTAACATTTTGAGTTAGATGTTACTGTCAAAGTTTATAATGTACAGACGTGAAGGAATGCAATGGTAAACATACTAATCTTAAGTAAAACCTTTTACATAATTTTAATAACACATTATTTTTTTTTGTACATACTCATGACCGTTAGATCAGATTCTAAATATTTGTCAATATACCGTGGGCCGATCTTTAAGTGCACTTGAGCCTCCATAGAATACTAGATCCGTGTTCGTACATAAAATGACCTGGTAAGTGACGTATTTAATGGATAGTTTGCAGTTTGCGATCGTTAAAACATGTGTTTATGCTTTCATAACAACTGTGAACGGTAAATGTTCAAATTAACAATAGATGTTCTGTCATGCTATATTCTGTTCTGCTATTATAAAGTAATAATATAGACGCACGTGTTTGTATACGTCGATTTGAATATGTTGACCAAAGGTCATGTGTCGGGAATTTTGCACATTTACATGATTTGATTAGTTAATAGTTATTCTTGCTTAAAAAATTCACCAATACAAATATTCAGTTTTAACAATTGACAGTCAAACACTCAAGTCTGTTGAAAAAATGTTTGGGGGATGGGAGAAGTATTTACCTAGGTATTTCAGAAATAACACATCTCATGTCAAACAAAGAAGTATTTGTACCTGTGTATCGCTATGTCATTGTCCTCAATATAAAAGTATACAAAGTAAGAGCTTTACAAACTAAGACTGAATGTTTTGGCCTTCATCTTTAAAAGTGGCATATAGTAATTTTACGGTCAACAGTGCATGGTAAATCAGTAAAATCCCCTCAGAATGGGACCCCTTGGTTCTTTTAGGGTTTCACTGTAAATCACCGATACACGGAGTACAACTTTCCTGGTTTAATTCAGTACTGAGTAAACCAACGACCCCAAGACCTTACGTTTCGTGAGCGACCTAACCACTAGGTCACAGACACGATTTCAATGAATGTCATCGCTTGTGGATTTGGCTTGGGCGCATCCATTGTGCTCCACTCCCTCCACTAAAATCATCCATATTAGCTTTCAATGTCAAGATGGGAGAACAGAGAAATAAAATAAGCTGATAAAGCAACATGACAAACTGGGAATTGTTAAAAAGGTAAAGGGGGCAACCCTTCCAACATTTTAAACCATTTAATTATTGGTTCTGAGGGCGGGTATATGTCAAAAGGTTTTGTCCCTAAGTTACGCAACCTCTAGCGTCCATACCTGGCTCCAACCATCGATTGTTGAGTCATAACTGCCTAAAACCTAAATAAGGCTTTATGGTATCAGACATCGGAATAAACAGTTTTGGTTAAAATTTGGTGAACGTTCTCTTTAAACAACGTAGTAAAGATTTTATTAACAAAGTTATGATCAATTTGGTAGTTGGCAAACTTTTTCTGTTTAAAGGATTAAATCACAATTTACGCCTTAAACAGTTTTTTCCCGTAATGCGTCTAAAAGCACTAATATAATAACCATTTGACTCTTTGATACCAAAATTGTAGACAAAACTAACAATTTTAAGAAAAAATCCTGGTGACAGTGGAGAGCGAACCGATGCCGGTAGAGTTAAAAAAGTCATTTGGATTAATATATTTACTGAAAACATAATGGCTAACCTGACATTGGTCATCTTAAAAAAGCTTTATATATCTTTAAAACAAGTAGGGGTTATGAAAATTCAAGGTCAAGTTGTCACTAAAGCATGTAAAGCAATCGATATTTTCTGATTTACATGATGTACTTTTAAAAAAAAGAAAATATATAATAACACGTAATACAAAGCATTTTTACAATTAACATTAAGTTTGCAAACAAAGTAAAGAAATGACTACCTTCAGGGTGTATATTATGAAACGGTTTCTGGCAGCGCTTCCAAAACAAAATTGTACATTGTAAGATCAGATAAGACAATATAAAATTTTAACTGCATAGCAGTACGTTTGTTTTCTATAAAATAGTTTGTCACGCTATATTAACCTCGCAACTAGTTACTAGTATCACCTAACGAAATGTTTATTACAGTATTACGAGTTGACATAGATGATAAAACTATAGTACATCTAAATCTCAGTTTAGGTGAATTACAACTGAAGTAAAAAAGTTTATGTTTGCTAATGTAAAAACATCGTTCCTAGAGAATTGACGTTTTGTTTAAAGTCATATACAAATGAATACATGCACTGCATATAGTATAACAAATTATGTATACATAAAACACATTGTTCAATAAATATCTTTGAAAATGTTGATACTTATAATATGATTGTCCTTAGCTTGTTTGTAACATAACAAATCTACAACTTTTCATCTAGTGTAATGCTACCACAAGTTTCACTTTAACACGAAATCTCTCTTTATCTAATTGTACTAATACAATGCAAACTTCAGGGCCAAGTCTTATGGTCACACAATTGAACAAAAACTCTGAATAGGCAAACAGCTAGGTCCTAAAATACACTAGATACACAAAACGTACAATCAACACGTTTTGACCTTACATGCACTAAACACTTTTAACAAAAAGAATATCACCACAGAAACAGTTAAATCACCCTAGAAACAATTCACACAAATCAAAATATTTGTATAAATTATTCTAGGTTACACACGTAATGGATTAATATTCATTTAAACTATTTCAAAACCAAGTATTTGAAAAAAAATCCACTACATACGACCTCGAACAACAGACAGACGACCGTGAACATCTCTTTTCAATATTCAAGTTCTGCATTCGCCTCTGTTATTAACTAGTCTGCAAACTCAGCTATCATCGTACTTATGAACTGCGTGCAGCTTCGAGCAAAAATAAAAATAAGGTAATGAAACATTTTATTATACCGCAATAATTAAACAAATGTTTATCAACAGTATTTATCATCTTTGTTGCATTCACTCAAATTGTCAAACAATATGAAATCAAAGCTATTACATCAATTTTGAAATATTGAGACATGGAGACATAACACAATAGAACAGTGGTAAACAAAACGGGAAACAAAATTGTGTCAAGATATTATTAATTGTAAAGGATACAATGAATTTTCTTTTATCAATGTAATATTATACCTATTCTGATTGTGTTTTGATACACTTCAAAAATAATTGTTCACATGTACATTGTATACTCAAACCAAAACAGGAACTATTGTGACATGGAAACACAATATACCTTTTCATTTATTTTCTTAGAAATGATAAAAATAATGATAAAACCCCCCTGTTTTTATACTTTTACAAAGAAATACAATTAAGTGAAGTATAGCCATTTTTTATTATTATTATTATTCTTATTATTATTATTATTATTATTATTATTATTATTATTATTATTATTATTATTATTATTATTATCAATAAGAGTTTTAAGATGTAAACTGGCACAATAGTTCATCGTATTTATGGAAACCAATGATGCCGCTAGGAATATTTTAATTTAACAATTATTTTATCCTAGTAGACATAATATTAAAAATTTATCTCAACACTGGCACAAAAGCGAACTCGATAAATGTGAGAATGACACCAGATTGGCATTAGTGGTAAGACTTTTGACAACATAAGACTAAATAATGTTACAGACCATCAACAGCGAAAGTCTCTTCCAGGCTGCCCGTCTCAACTACGTTCGCCGCTGTGATGCCTTTGGATGCAAGCACCACTTCCAACGACTGTTTGTATTGAGAATAACGACACCGCCCTCTATAAGTAGAAGTTAACTTCAACACTACAGACAGAGCATATTTATAAGCACGCAACTTCTGAAGTCACCTAACTCTGTCCGCCTAATAAAAGACGAGCAGATCACATTTGTTTGATACTTCCGTTAAAAATGTAATTATTATATTTATTTTTTTGCTGTAGTGTTCAACAATAATAAATATCACAGCAATTGTGACAGTAAAAATATGCTGGTCAGCATTTTTTATTTTCAAGGATTTCCAAGCAAAACTTACATTAAATATGTATTTATTTTCGTCAACGTTTCAATTAAGAGCATGAATTAATTATTTTCGGATTCATTCAAAACACTTTGAAAGCGACCGAAATGAAGACAATATAGTTTTCTCAACAAAACGGTGAAGGAGTGGTATTGCATTTAATAAAAGGTTCCATGGTACTAATGACACTCGATAAATTATTTGCATGAAGACAACACGTAAGTCAAATGCTTTAATGTGTATATAGATACAACAACACAATTTATGTTATTTGCAAAATATAAATTACCATTTAGCAGACAATATATTATACCTTAACATACGGTATACAAGCAATATAATTACTAAACAAAAGCACTGTACTTGGATGTTCAACGCTCATCCGTTTCACTTTGAGGTCACTAAATTAGAGGGGCATAACTCAAACACTATGTTGTGATGCGACTTCTAACACAAGCTCATAAATTTTATGAGAGTATGTGTAAAGATGTTCTTGCTAAAAAAATACGGTTGTCATGAATAACCAAGAATTAAATGTGCGTATCAAATAGTTAAAAACGCATTATGATACATGCATTATGACATTTCTAACAAACATTGAATAAAAACAACAAAATATTGTGAACATTGCATTGCACTCAAAATATAGCATGAGCACAAACACATTTGTGATATTTCATACATGATTATAAAATTGAATCAGCAATTTTGAACCAGTGGTATTGCTTTTTTGTCAAAAGTTCTTCTTTCTTAAGAAATAAAAAAAAAACAATCTCCAATGTTCTAAATATATTGTATTATCCGATCGTGAACCGGATCCTAGAAGGTAAACCTGTGATTTGTGTTTTAAAGGTTTTGATAATTAAACTTATTCTGATAGGGTTGTTTAACGCAATTTCAACTAGAAGATGAAACAAACGAAAAAACGAATATTCATTTGAACTTCAATAACGAATCAAAATAACTTATTACTACTTATAGAGAGTGAATTATTTTAAAGTCATAAATTGTGATATGTAAGGAATTTCAGCATATGTGTCTTTATGCATATATTTAGCTACGTTTCTTACTGTTTTTACAAATATTCACCCGACTGTTTATACATAGACGAACCAGCGTTAACGTACAATTTGACCAACTGAAAGAGCAATTTAAACGAGATATAAGACCTTTTGCGAAACACACCAAAAATAAGTCATGCATGCTAATTAATTCCCTGTATCGCATTTTATCTTTCTAGAAATATCATGCAAAAGCAACTGCTATTAAGGAATCACAATTTGAATACCTGTATATCAATTTCCTATTACATTTAAAACTAATGTTTATATGTTAAGGATTTGACTGCAAACATTCAAGAATCCATGGCGTCAATTGAATGGCCGTGCTTTACGTGCGCCTTTGTTTAATGTATAATGCAAATGTGAGTTCGCTGACTAAAACTGTCATTAAATACAGAACACATTTGGTGGAATGGGTATGCTTTTTTCACTGATACGTAGCTCGTAAATACTTTGAAACGCGCGGAAACTTCGTCATTATTGGTACTGTAGGAAAATCACTATATGATCCAACTGACGCTTCAGGCTGAATATTACGTAAATAATATCGACATCATTTTATACAAGGACAACATAAATACCAAACTCATGGACGTCGACGTCGTGCTTTGTGTACACTATACATGGTTGTTTTTTTTAAACTTTAAACCCCTTTATAAACAAAAAAGTTGATGGAACTATGCATACATGTACTAGATAATTTGAGATTTGTTTTTGAATATAATAATTATATTGCTTGAATAATTTATATAAAAGTCCAAACTTAAATTAGTCTGATATCATCCGTATACTTTGCATCGTACACTTTCAATGCTTAATACAGAATATTAGATGGGTACGAGAATTATATTTGCATGTTTCAGAAAATCATATTTTACCTTTTACACTACTTGTCGTCGGTGAAATGACGATGAGTGGGGTGTTTCAATTTATCATTCTATTGTTTTGTGCATTTCCCAGGAAGTTCGTATTAAAATGTGAGACAAATATGAAAGAAGATTTTTTTTTATTGAATACATGGTATAACATTGTCGTAAAGTTCGAACAATAGTTTCCGTCTAATGTTTTGTACAAAAGGAAATGTTTTGAAACAAAACGTTCGAAAATTGGGAGTGCCATTTCCCTAATAAGCGATTAGTTGTGTGGTTTTTTTCTAAAAATATTTTTATTGAAACATATGCAATCTGTCTTTACGATCAATGATTATTTTTCATGAGTTACAGATTATAAAGTGCCGTATTTTATAAAGGGAAGTTAATACAATTGCTTTAATAGTTCTTGAATTTGATTTTGTCACTCCTAAGTTTGAAGTTTTTTTTTATCAAATCGGTATTTAACTGCAGATCTTTCACTGATAAAACTCCTTATTTTCCTCATCTTCATTCTTTCCTTAAATTATCCGACATGTATACCTAACTAATTTTACCTTTATTGAACTCCATCATTGGCCTATGGAAACTGTATATGCTATCAATATTGGCTTACCCAGACTACAACTTATAAACTGCTTAATATATGTGATGCATTTGATTACTGTACGCTAAAAAGTAATACTAGCCTAAAACTTTCATGCATGGATTCCTTAACGAAACGGCATTCAGAACACTTCCTCCTACTTCACAACACTAAACACTGAACACACTTTGCTGATTCTTATTATACATATAAGATTATTCTTACCCGTGAGTATACACATAATCATCATACAATGAGACGCCATTCAAAACAACTTTTCCTTCCTTCCCCAACATGAACATCAACCCTCTCCTAAATGCTGCCTTTAACATTCTACATAGCAGCTCGCCCTCATAGTTCAACCTCAAGCATCCTTTGAACGTGCAGCCTGTTATCGGGTTTCCCGGGGACGGATGGTGCATCTGCAAGTAGGGAAGACAAACGTTGTATAAGACGTGATGAAATGGATATAACTACTTAGTACAAATATAACATACAATGTATTGGACAGGAAAATGAATACATGGTACAAAGATACAATAGTACTTTGATATTAATTTAAGCATCCCTGATATGTCTGTTCTTAATGTATGCTTTTCCGTGTATAATAATCACTATATTGTACAACAAAGGCAGGTGGAATAATATTAATGGTTTAATAAATGACATTTAAGCAAAGGCACAGGCATTGTTATGTATATTTAAATAGGTTTTATTTATACGGAATACATTGTGATATCTACAAGTTTATTTGTTTTCAAAAAAGTACACGCAAAAATGTTCATATTACGTTACTGCATACAGGCTATATTTGGTGAATTCAATTACTTAAAACAAGGCAAATGTTATGTTGCATTACTAAGCTGTTTAATGGACGCTTATATAATATATAAGTATAATAAAATCGCCCATTCTTTGAACGTAGCATATTATCTTGTTCTGCGGTGATTTATTTTTATAAAATCCCGATTTTGGGATATATTTTAACCAAATAAAAAAACAACACAACTATATTTGATAAGTGTGCTGGTGTGTAAATCATTTTACCACAATAGTACATATATCGATTAACTTCTATAGGACAATAGATAGTATGTGTATAAATACAACCCAACGTACTTGAACATATGTATGTATGTATATATATATATATATATATATATATATATATATATATATATATATATATATATATATATATATATATATATATATATATATATATGAATATAAACATGATTGCAAACTAATATTTTGAAATGAGTATAATGTAATTTCGGAATTCAAATTTGTACCTTTACATAAGAACGGAACGTTATGGATTTTTAAAATAAAAGTTGGTATTAAAATCGTTAATATGACGTTTGTGCTGCTAGGAAATATAGCGAATGATTTTAATCTGTTTCTTTCTGCAAAAAAGATAATATATTGATGAGCTAAGTTAACTCTTATTTTCCTGTTTTTGTATTTAAAAAGTTATATTTCAATCAGTTTGTCAAATAATTTTTTATATTAATACCTTGTTAAGTTTTAAGGATGTATACTTACATGCATTATGGAGTATCATGACGAACTATTTTACGTATATGCAAGTAAAATATGACAGTTTGAGTTCTAGGGGCGATCCAGAGTTACGTGGACTTTTTCTATACTTTCCGTCCAAATATTTTACGAATTCATCAACATCTTATTCAAAGTGTTTTGCATAGACTATATAAAATAAGTCTGTACATTTAATGTGTATTGAATATAAACAGTTTTAGAAAAATCTGGAAATTAAGGACGGTGCACCGTCACAGATGTTCATTTACAAACATTTTAAAACAATGTATTATTCACATCATGATTTCTTCCACGTTTATCAATGATATTCCGCAAAATACCGTCACATATTACGCTGACGTCATACATAATATACTGTTTAAAAGTCGTCACTCTCTGACTTGACTACAAGCACTACCATACTACCATTCCAATATCATTTTAAACTTCTAGCACTGTATAATGATATCAGGTCTTTTTGCGCTTAGTTTGATATAATAATCAAAATAACCTTTTATTTCAAAAAAGAAATAAATATTTTCAGGACAAATCTAGTACAACATTCTTTACCAAACAACGTACAACTTAAATTAACAGCCATTTTCAAACAATAAGTTAGTTACAAAACTTATCTTATTGCTACAATGTATCGATTATTCGACGTGTATTCATTGTCAAGCAACTTTAATTAAGGGAGAAAAGACATGATTTTAATGGATATGTATAACTATTGCTCGGCTATTTTAGTAGAAACAATAACACAGGAACCAAGATACATTTCTGTTAATTGTATTGCTTACAGGAGTAGGAAAAATGCCATTTATGTAGCTTGTACATCGTATAGCATTCAAATACATATGTTATTTCGAGTGGCATTCAAACTGTTTTTTTTTTAATTTTACTTGTGCAAAAAGACATTTTACAATCTACTATATAAATGCGGATTACAACATGGTATGTGAACATTTAATGCATGTTGATGTCGCCGCGGCAAACATAAAATTGGTGTACTGTATAATTTATATATTCATCCTTTGAGACAATAAATACATAACATAATTGGAATACCTATATTGCTAACACTATTTGAATTTCGACTATTGGGCTTGTCAATTTCGTTTCAACAGAATTCTTGCAAACACATGCTAGCCGTTAAACCAATTTAAATTTATCTTGCTACACACTTGTGTCACTTTTAAGTTTATGCAATAATTGCTTTATGTTATGAGCTTTTGGCATATAATACCACATCCCATGCATTGCACTGGCAGTTATCAACAGACGTGTTATTAGCATATCATACCACATCCCATACATGCACTGGTAGCTATCAACAGACGGGATACTAGCATATCATACCACATCCAAATGCATGTACTGGTAGCTATACACAGACGTGTTACTATCATATCATTCAACATCTCATGCATGCACTGGTAGCTATCAACAGACGAGCTACTAGCAAGTTATACCAGATCCCATGCATGCACTGGTAGCTATCATTAGACGTGTTACTAGCATACCATACCACATCCCATGCATGCATTGGTAGCAATCATTAGACGTGTCACTAGCATATCATACCACATCCCATGCATGCACTGGCAGCTATCATTAAACGTGTTACTAGCATAGCATACCACATCCCATGCATGCACTGGTAGCTATCATTAGACGCGTTACTAGCATATCATACCACATCCCATGCATTGCACTGGCAGCTATCAACAGACGGGTTACTAGCATATCATACCACATCCACTGGTAACTATCAACAGACGTGTTACTAGAATATCATACCACATCCCATACATGCACTGGAAGCTATCAACAGACGTGTTACTAGCATATCATATCACATTCCATACATGAACTGGTAGCTTTCAACAGACGTGTTACTAGCATATCATACCACATCCCATACATGCACTGGTAGCTATCAACAGACGTGCTACTAGCATATCATACCACATCCCATACATGCACTGGTAGCTATCAACAGACGTGTAACTAGGATATCATACCACATTCCATGCATGAACTGGTGGCTATCAACAGACTTGTAACTAGCATATCATACCACATCCCATACATGAACTGGTAGCTATCAACAGACGTGTTACTAGCATATCATACCACATCCCATGTATGTACTGGTAGCTATCAACAGACGTGTTACTAGCATATCATACCACATCCCATACATGCACTGGTAGCTATCAACAGACGTGTTACTAGCATATCATACCACATCTCATATATGCACTGGTAGCTATCAACAGACCTGTTACTAGCATATCATACCACATCCCATGTATGTACTGGTAGCTATCAACAGACGTGTTACTAGCATATTATACCACATCCCATGAATGTACTGGTAGCTATCAACAGACGTGTTACTATCATATTATACCACATCCCATGCATGCACTGGTAGCTATCAACAGACGTGTTACTAGCATATTATACCACATCCCATACATGCACTGGTAGCTATCAACAGACGTGTTACTAGCATATCATACGACATCCCATGCATTGCACTAGAAGCTATCAACAGACGGGTTACTAGCATATCATACCACATCCCATGCATGCACTGGTAGCTTTCAACAGACGTGTTACTAGCATATCATACCACATCTCATACGTGCACTGGTAGCTATCAACAGACGTGTTACTAGCATGTCATACCACATCCCATGTATGTACTGGTAGCTATCAACAGACGTGTTACTAGCATATCATACCACATCCGATACATGCACTGGTAGCTATCAACAGGCGTGTAACTAGCATACCATAAAACACCCAATGCATGCACTGGTAGCTTTTAACAGACGTGTTACTACCGTATCATACCACATCCCATGCATGCACTGGTAGCTATACACGGACGTGTTACTAGCATATCATACAACAACTCGTGCATGCACTGGTTGCTATCAACAGACGTGTTACCAGCATATCATACCACATCCCATGTATGTACTGGTAGCTATCAACAGATTTGTTACTAGCTCAGCACACCACATCCCATGCAAGCATTGGTAGCTATCAACAGACGTGTGGTTGGCATTTCAGTTAATTGTTGGACTAATTTCCACGTAAATTCGTAGAACAAAGTCAGACAGCTTGAAAACATAGTGAATACGCGCTCTAGCATCGGATTTATATTCGAACAATAGTTTTGAGTGTTCTCACTGGCAACCTCTGTATCTCTCATCTCACATCCATGATAACTATGAAACTGGTTACTTCTTTAAACAAGTATGCAAACAGTGAAACACATGCAAAGGGTTACCTAAAAAGAGCTGCTATATTGAAATACTGATAAAGAAAGAGAATTTACTAAACCTTTCAAAAATACAAAATGCACAACCAATACAACTATTGCAATTAAAAGAATAACTCCCTAGAATTCAATTAATACATACCTAACATCGAAATGCTCTATGGAAATGACTCTAGATCTCAGTTAAAACCAAAGAAGTAAAATGTGCCAAAACCCTGTAGATTGCTATTCTCACAACATCAAATATCAATCAAGGGAATCAGACAACACAAAATATGAGAAATGCAGCAGACAACACTTTTAAAGAATGTTGGAATATTCACAGGGCTACATATATATATACATATATAACATATATATATACTTATTAATTGACATTAATTGTTTTTGAAAAAGCTCGTAACTATGACTTTCATAACTCAGTTTGCCGATTTAACGACATTTATGTACATTGATCTGCTCCAACTGTTCTGGTCTGTTTTCGATTACGTTGCAGTTTGACGGAAGTTCTGGAATAATTCCACTGCGTAAGTGCAAGTTTTTTCAGATTTTTTTCTATATCAATTTTCTTTCTTCCATTTGTGAAAAATAACTTTTTGAAAATAAATAAATTAAACGTTTTATGAGTCGAGTATAAATCCGTAAATGGCAAACAATGCACACCACGTTGGTTTACGTGCTCACTTATGTGATAATATATTGTAAGCATATCCAACTTTTGTGTAAGTATATATTAGCATGAAACACATTATTTATAAAAAAAGACATTTACATAAATGTATTACCATCTGTATGCTATCCGGGAATGTAAAATTCAACACGATGATACGCGTAGCGCAATCTCTAGGGTATTCTATGCTGGTCTTGACTTCAACTGTTCCATTGGGTTGAGTCCCTTAGAAACCAAATAACAGTTATTAATGTCCGTTCAATAACAGATTTAATCACGCATTGTGATTCCGAAAATCCTATCAACAACATACTAAATAGGCTAGAATGGAACGCATCTATTATTGCTTTAAACATTGATATCATTATCTAATTAAAGAGCTACACGTACCAGCTTACATTTCCCTAATTATTAGAGAAAACATTTAAAACTACTTCAAGCATAATAAAGCAATTTAATTTAATTCACTTTACAATAATCAAGATTGAAATTCCTTGTCAATTACTGATGTTTAAGTACCTGTATAGTACGAGGTCATTTAAGGGTAACTTACAATTCAAGTGTTCCTTAACGTGTGGAAACTTCGCCTGGAATATTGCTCTTTCCTAAAAACATATAACTAATCAATGACTTTCATTATTTATGGTTGATTTATCAACGCATTTCGAGTGATATACACAACGTAACAAACAGAGCATGACTATATATTTTACCAATAGACGTTAAGCCATCGCTGTTTCGTATATTATTACATTAATCAATCGTAAACAAGCACTGTTCTTTTTGCCCTTACGTTGTATTTTAGCTATCACTGCTTACCCTTTCAACTCGATTCAAGTCTTCTTTAGTTCCTTTTAACTCCGCCTCGAGAACCAGTCGTGCCTAAACAAAACATTAAACAACGTCAGCCATGTGAAACAGGTAAGCCTTTATTAAAATACATAAAGAGCTTTGATGTTATACAAACTTTATGTTAACTTTGCTTTAATGAGATAGAAACTCATTGCAATTATATATAAAGTAACTATAGATAAAGTAACTTATTAAAAAGAAGGTTGCATCAAGAATTGTGTTTTTCATTTAAATCATGTATAATTTAGATTTGAAGCAACGGACAACAAGTTTACTCTTGTTCGATATTTGCTCAATTAACGTATACTTTAAAGTGTACTTTCAGTGAATATTAACAAAGAGTTTCTAGCTGTTCAAAGGATTAGAACATGTCATTTACATAAAACTATTTCCAATGAGGTAGCGAAGTAACTGGCTAGGAATTTGATTTTAAATGAGAAAAATCGGACATTAAATAGTATAAATTTATATAAAAAAATAAGAAATAATAATCTTGCCATATCTCTTTTCCTATTTGATAATAACATCATTCATGTGTTGTTTAAAGTATTTGTGACAAACATTGTTTTATTTGTTTTGGTTGAAAATATCTTTCTTCGCCGTTTCGTAAACATTTTAAAATCGAAACTGATTTTTGCATTAATTGCCTGGAAATTCAACCGTTGAATTTACAATTGAAAAATAGTTGTAAATTTATTTTTCCTATAGAGTCAAGTATTATACTTCCATGCAAAGATTAATGAGCGGTGATTTCCCAATTAACCTTACCTACAGTACGTACATCAACGGGGTGTGTTGCCAAACCGGACGGGCAATATGTGTTTGTTTACGGGACTGTTTTCCCAAGTTCAACGATAAAAATCAATCCTTTAACTAATTTGGAATTGTTTTACCGGAAGGGACATTTTGATAAGGCTAACCATACATCTAATCCTACATTATTTATTGCACGAGTTTAGTTAAACGTCAACAAACTACTTAACCACAATAACTATCATGTCAAATATGTACACACAAAATATTATTTTATTATTATTAAAATATATTTTTGGTACAGAAGATTTAAGTGTCAAATATCAAGCACAATAATAAATGAGTGTTTTTGTCATTATTGGAAGAAGTGATGTATCAACACGTATGTAATAAATCGTTTTTTCGGTAATTATGTCTACCCCAGGAGAATCGAACTAACAACATTCGTTTACCTTGCCTAAATATCCATTAAGCTGGGTATCATGTCTATGCGTCAAACTGATAATAATTAGTTAGTTATTACCCTAAATGCAAATGATCGGTTCAATTATGTTGGAGTACAGGAAACCAGGAATATGTCAATTTTTAAGGTACAGCCTCGACTCTGTGACTTATAAGTACTCATATGTTTAAGTATATTTGGCAGAATCTTTTATTTTTTCAATAAACTTAAACATTTGGGATGTTCTGTACGGATTATTATATTAATCCCATGTCCCTCAATTATTTGCTCTCTTGAAACCAAAAGTAAAATAAAAACATATTTATGAACAGATCCTTTTTTGTGCTTACCTTTTCTGATTTATCCAGGTCTTGTTTGACTTGTTTCAGCTCACCACACAGTGACTGTCTTGTCTGTAAACATGTTTGGGGTTTGTAACATTAGTATTCCGCATAAATAATGATAATACATATTTTATGAAAACATCCTATTTGTGCAACATCTTACCTTTTCTGATTTATCCAGGTCTTGTTTCACTTGTTTCAGCTCATCACGCAGTGACAGTCTAGCCTGTAAACATGTGTTTATTTTTTTATATTAGTAATCAGTATGAATTAGTACGATAATTTATATTATATTAAAACATCATTTTGGTACAACGTTTGACCTCTTCTGATTTATCGAGGTCTTGTTACACTTGTTCCAGCTGATCACATAGTGACTTTCTAGTCTGTGTACATGACTGGGGTGCTGTTACATTAGTAATCCATATGAATTCCGACAATATATATTATATAAAACTAAAACTTAACACCTTGAAATCCTCTTATCAGATGAACGGTGAAACTGGTCTTCTAAAAGGTCTCTGCTTGGATTTAAGTGTGTGTGAATTTGAGGAGGAAGGCCAAGAAAATCTTAGATGTTGTCTTATTTTAAACTTTCTACCCAGTTTCTCCTAACGTTGGAAGTTCTTGTAAATAACAAAATATCAATATTTTGCATACAGTTATTTTCTTGAAAGCCAATACAATACTACAAATGCGGCCTAAAATATCACATTTTTGGATCAAAATTATATCTAGTGAAATGAAATATGATAAATAATTTTACCAAGGAAAATCATTTGTTTATTTACATACAATTGCATTGCATTTAGTTTTTTTGATTCTTCACCACTCTGTTGCTACTTGTTTTGGAATATTTCTCGTGTCCGAGACATAACAGGCGAAACTAGTAGCATATTTCAATAGCGCTGTTTAGCATAAATGATTTTATTGATATTCATGCAACATAGATTTACCACAGAAATGTGCAAAGATAAGACTAAAATAAAAAACAAACTCGTATTAAAAACAACACGTTAAAATATCAGCCTAATGGAAACACTTAACAGTGTACATATGTACAAGTATAACACCGGTCCTGTATACACACAGCATTCTAAATGTATAGTGGCAACGATTACAAAGGTCTGAACATTATAATTACAAATCTACCTGTTTGGTACACCCGATTGTATGATAACGACCAAATTAATACAATATATTTCCCATGCCATGACGATTACGCTCGTTAATCATATTTTACAAGTGATTTCCCTTTTAATCAGAAGGGAACATGCGTTGGATTTCCCGATAAGTGTTTGCTATATTTTTATCACTGGTTTACAAAACATTCGAACGAATACCCTGTCTAAAGACAAAAGGCTAACATCAAACATACACGTATCTAGAGACAACCGCCGTACCAAACAACACAGACAGACAAAAAAACAGTTTTAGTTTACTTCAAAGAAGGTTCATATTAATATTAAATCGAAAGTTCAAACCTTTTCTGATTCGTCTAATTCATTTCTTGCCTTTTTCAACAATGCAATGAGCTCTCGCCGTGTCTAAAATATGCAAACAAAGAACATAATATGAAACACGTTTTAAAAAATGATCATAGCATCGGTCATATGTGGTCATATTTGATATTCTTATAAAAAAAATTGCAATATTATATACTTCGACAAACCATATCATAAATGACATATATTGTACGAATTAGAAAGACATAAAGTGCAGATTAATTCATTGATAAAAAAATCGACAATCTTGTTGATTTTGAACTTGTAATTGATTTAGAATTATGCTACTGAGCATCTAAGCAACAAACAAAGTAAGTGATACTTTGTTAATTTCTGTTATGAATGCGACAACGTCGTTGGCATGTACATCGTCGCTTCCTGTATTTTCTTCGTGTTGTTCACAAACTTCTTCCAAGTCCTCAAACACACATTTTAGAATTACTTTGTTTTCTTTAAAATCAATCCCTTTAAATGTGTGTTTGTGTTTGATTTCTTTGAGGTTGGATCTAGCGTCCGAAACCTTTTTTTCAAACTTTCTGCTCACGAGGTACAAGCGCCCAGCCATTTTATTGTCAACGAAATCATCAATTTTACTTTCTTCATTTTCACACCACTTGGTTTTCTCATCACACGTCTTAGTTATATGTGAATAGGTGTTCACATTTTCTTTATATATCTCTCTTATTCCGTCTTTAAAGTTTCTTGTCAAATCATCTACACGATGTTTTATTCTATTTCCTAATTCCATACACTTTTCCACGCATGTGTCAGCATTATTCTTGTAGCTATCCTGCCTATGTTCTGCTTCGTCTTTTAAAAACAGAATTTCAGCTTTTAGCTCATTGAACAGTGACTTCATCGTGATGACTTTATCGCAATCAATGTTTATATCTTCATGCAGCAAGTCAACGACCTCTTTAAAGCAAGAAAGATGTTCCGAATGAAAGCATCTGCTACAAAGCATGAAATCATGAATTTTACAAAGAAATATCGTTCTCTCTGCCGGGTGCTGCTTACATCTCTCTTCGGTGATGTCCCGCTTAGTGACCTTTGAGTTACCGTTTTTTTCATCATTCATACTGACCATGTGAGTTTGAAACACCTTTACTGTCTTGTGAAGTTTTATACAAGTTTCTCCAACGTTTCCACAGGTTGTGCAATATCCAACTGCTTTTTCGTTACAGCACATTTCACACTGAATCTGTGTTGATGCCATGGTACTTGCTAATGCAGTTTAGGATAATTTAATTGAAGTCAAAACGTTCCTTAGTGCGCAAATTTGAGTTGTGGGATAAAGTGATGATTATTTGTCAATTATTATATTCACTATATCTTCATATGAGTTCATGTATCACTGAAAATATAAATAAATTTATGATAAGCAAAATCAAGACAATTACAAGATAATAACAAGTGTGTAATAAAGCTAATGGCAAGTAACGCTGTCAAAAGAATCACGTTTAAACATATTGTTAACCACTTGACCCAGTATCAATCGTTCTTACAATCGCGAATCACTTAGGCTTAATATGCATTTCTGTGTTTTTTAAACAAGTTAATAGCGAGTGTGTAATATATCTAAGTGCGAGTAATTTTGTCAATGATCTCAAGTTTACCATGTGCCAGGGAAAAGTTTTCACATAAAGTTTTCCCTTACATTTGTCGCATCATATTTACAGAAATCTGATTATATGGCAAGGCCATTATATCAAGCGAAAGAAAATCTATAACATGATACTAACCACATTAACTGAACAGGAACAGTAAACATACTTATGCTTTTATATTTTATATCTCACAGCTGAACGCTTATTTGAATTAGTTCATTTCCTGTGCAAAAACCAGAAATCCCACTTTTTTAAGATGCATCGAGAACGTTCCCCATCTTAGCCTCGAACAAAAAATATATGTAGTGAAATTTGCGTATACTTTACACTATTGTATAAATCTTTTACGTTTGCATCAATAGTACAAGAAGAAAACCCAGTTGTAAGGCTTAGCACAAATACTGGTTTAAAACCCCAGTATATTAACATTTTACTGACCGTTCCAAGGCGATACCTAACAATTATTGATAAACATAGTTTTTTATATTAAGTATGTATGCACTGTACTGTTTGTGGAGTTTTGTGCTGTTTTTTCATGTTCCTTGTTAGTGATTTAATTTTCAATGTCTTTGGCGTTTACCCAGTGCCATTAAACCGGGTTTATGTTTAAACTGTATGCTACTGAGCTTGTTTCTGTAGCTTTTCGCATAAATATTGGTGACCACAAACAAGACTCACAAACGCCCCGGCCAAAAATCAAAATCGGATCGTCAAGATGAGAAGCATATGCTATAATTACTGTGCTTACTATAAACTTTAGTTTGTTACTTATATCATTTATATATATATATTGCATGTTATCATTACGTAAATACTTTTAAAAGTAATATTTACTACACCTACTACATCAGAAAATTAAATCGTTTTCAACGAGCGCGAAACGCGTCAAGGGCAAGCAAGAAGCTACGTTTGGGCGTAAAGCAGTGACATAACCTGGTTACGTCCCAGTTCGAAAACAATATAGGAACAAAGAGGTCCCGGGTCCGATCCCAGGTCGGGGAAAGTTGTTGTGGCCTATCACAAGGACATTCAGTACTAGCGAATTTCATCCCATGAAGGGGATTAGAGAGTGTTTAAAATAAGTTGTTAGCTTTCTGCATAACAGAGCTTACAAAATGGTATTAACTAACCAACCTGCATTATATCCAGAAGCAAATAACTTCCTTGTTTAAGAAAAATCTAGTTTCTGTTTTTGTGATTTTAAACACTTATAATTAATCCTTTAAAACACATTGATCTAAATATTGAACACACCCAAACACATTCTCCTATTCCTTAACCTATCGACAATACTAATTACGATTAAAACACAACTACAACAATTTGAAAATTCTTAGACTAATCCTTCTGCGTCGATCTTATAAAATGAAAAACTACTATCCTAAAAATCCCAACGTTAGCACAAGTCAGACATATTTAAGTTTGAATTTAAAATGTTAGCAATTTTTTTTATCAAAAGGATTTCAAAATCGTTATAACCCTTTAATCTCTGAAGACAGGGGTAAACCAACTTACATTATATTTTAAAGTAAATTACTTCCTTGTTTGAGTCAGATCATTTTGAAAGAATGATACTCTTAAACACTTATTTGATATCATTTAAACACATATTTATCCAAACATTGCACAAACTTTAAAATAATATATCTTTAAAACCTATTGACAATCGTTCTTACGACTTAACACATCAATATAAACAACTGAGGTCAATTGCTAAGGAAGCAGTCAACAGTTTTGGTAAGAGAGAATAATCAGTGTCTACTTGACACTTGAGGAATGCTTTTGATATTTTACAAAGGCTTTGGATAGTGAACTGCATTTGCATTGTTAGTGAGTTCCATGTAATTAGTACGGCAATTTTAAATTATCACGAGTTTAAAACTTGTCACACATCACTAACGCCGGCTATACGCTACTACAATAATGATCGAACAGCTACCCGCAAAGGGAAGTTACAATTGCTGATACGTAAATGAAGTGTTGTCTGCTTCTAGTATATTCTGCTGTAAATATTGACTTGTTTTTCGTAATACTTTTAGTATTTTATAGTACGGTATTGCTAGTTATAGTTTTTACTATACATTTTTGTTTGTGTAACACAAATTTGATGAATTGTTCACGAATTTGTCACCAGTATATCGAAAGTGTAACTTTCATTTACAGCAAAGAAATAAAAGAATGTAAAACGAAAGTAGATGTATTTTTCTGAAACGACAATATACATTTCAAGTCTAGTTTGTTTAACATTTTGGCCCATGGATAAAGTTAAATCGGTCTGCGGTTTAATGAGTTACGTTATAATACGTATTATAACTGATATTCTAAAACGTTACGTATGAAAGTTTCAAAGAACATTCTAATGCAGCAATATGGCTTTATTCCGCATGATAAAGCATCACCGAAATGAGGCTTCATCATGTCAACCAGGAAAGTAAGTTACGGATAAACACTCCTAGAACTGAGTCTTTAGAACCTTACGCATGCCATTTTGATAACACTGTAGCTTTAAAACGTCATGCGCGACCATTGCGTATGCCTGAGGCTTCAGAACGTTAAGAAAGAAATGTTTGTGGACACCTCGCGAATTATCTAATAAAACCGAGATTTTATTTAGTTACGCAAGACAGGTTCACTTAACTGAGGTTAAAGACGTAGGACAACTTCATTAAAGTGAGATTTAAGACCACCACGTAAGACAACTTCATTGAAGTGAGGTTTATGACCACCACATAGGACAACTTCATTGAAGTGAGGTTTAATACCGCCACGTAAAAACAACATCATTGAAGTGAGGTTTAAGACCACCACGTAGGACAACTTCATTGAAGTGAGCTTTAAGACCACCACGTAAGACAACATCATTGAAGTGAGGTTTAAGACCACCACGTAGGACAATATTATTATTTTATTGAAGTC
Organism: Mya arenaria; assembly: GCF_026914265.1. NCBI lineage: Eukaryota > Metazoa > Mollusca > Bivalvia > Myida > Myidae > Mya > Mya arenaria. The sequence continues at coordinate 44,622,628 of NC_069128.1, read as the reverse complement.
AAGCTTTAGAACATAACAAACAAGATTAAACTATTGAGTTTAAGAGCTTCGAATGCAATTTGAACTTAAAAACACATATTTTAAGACGATACATAATTTTACTTTTTACAAATGATATTTTAAACCATTTCAATGGGCAAATTTAATTCATGTCTGCTATGTAAACATAAATCGCCTCATAAATAAATAAAGCCTCTTTCTACCTAACTGCTAGACGGTTAAAATAAAACTACATCAAATGTATTCGTCAGTCTTTCACTTTCAATACAAATGCTTGATCTGCTAAATTACTGGTAGGAAAGTATCGCTCGGGATATACTGTACATACACAATTTGAAAGGAAGTTAATCAGGGTGAACGCTTGAGTACTTTGATCTGCTAAATTACTGGAAGGATAGTGTCGCTTGGGATATACTGTACATAAACAATTTGAAAGGAAGTTAATCAGGGTGAACGCTTGAGTACTTTGATCTGCTAAATTACTGGTAGGATAGTTTCGCTCGGGTATACTGAACATAAACAATTTGAAAGGAAGTTAATAAGTGTGAACGCTTGAGTACATTGCATTAAAGTAACTGCAGATATTTACGATATATTTAAGTGCCATCTGATGAAAACAGCTTTGACGATCATATATGCACTTTATTATTATAATTATTTTTTTCATATTTGTATAATAAGTAAATGTCAATGTAGTACAAAAGTAGTTAAGGTTTTACCATAACCATTTTGTTTTGGCAAATGCGTTCTGATATCCCAGTTAAGTGTTCGAAAGTATATTGTATCTACTAGCCAAGCCTTTATTTGAACAAATTTTATACCTGAGCAAAACCAATAACAATAGACTGACCTGAAGATTTACCAAATAAAATGTAAGGCAGATGAAATTACTGCCATTAAATTGGACAACATAGACTTTCAAAAAAAAGGTGACAGTTTCATTTTTTTAAACACATTTATGTTTTTGTATTGATATCAATAACGATGAAACTAACTTGTGTTAATTTTGTTTGTGCTTTTCATGTCTTTTTATGAGAACCTTTGATTCAGATTTAATTTGTTTGAACAATCCTCGAAAAGCATGAACAAATTACAATGTCTGGGTGTGATCGGGACTTCACCCGACGTATGTGCGTAACACTCTCGATTGGATCGAGACTTCACATGCCACTCACGGGTGGTTCGATACTTCATCCAATGTATACACATCACACTCTCGGTATGATCGAGACTTCATCCAATGTATACACATTACACTCTCAGTATGATCGAGACTTCATCCACTGTATGCAAATTTCACTCTCGGTATGATCGAGACCTCAGCCAATTATTGCACAGTACACTCTCGAGTGGATCGAGACTTCATCCAGTGTATGGACAAGACACTCTCGGTTTAATCGAGACTTCACCCAATGTATGCACATTTCACTCTCGGATTGGTCGATACTTCACCAACTGTATGCACAATACACTATCGGTTTATTCGATTCTTTATCTGAGGTATGCATATAACACTTTCGGATTCATCGATGCTTCACCCAATGTATGCACAATAAACTCCCGGTGACTTCACCAACATAATGACGACAAATATATTTCAATATACATAGTTAGTGTACAATATAAAGTACAGAAGCAAACCGCACAACCATTTGATCTCAACAAGATGTCTTACAGCATAAAGTATTTAAAGGCGTCAAGATAACCCGTGAGACGAGATAAATATTTCCCGTAATTCCTATGACTTCTGACATATTAACAGCAATATTTTTATTGACATTTGTTATTAATTAATTAATTTATTTATTAATTTCATTTCTATTGAAACCACTCGTGTTATATTCTATGTCAGAAGGTCATGATAAGCCGGTTGAAACCAATACTTATGTAACATTATACCAATCTTTCTGAGTGAATGTAATACACACTATTTCTCAGGATATTGTCCTTTAGTGTAAACTAAAATCAAATTGATGCAGATAAAATACCTGACGGGTTTATTTACAATCTTAATTCATCTTGACACAATGGATTAAATTAAAATGTTTCATACAAATACACTTTTCGACTAATTTAATAATTTCATTATTAGAATAAAGTATATTACTACCCGGCTTATTTTTTTTATTTTGTCAATGTGACCGGTAATCGAGATATTTCACTAAAGACACAATGCAGAAAGATACAAGATCACGCATAAGAAAATAATCAATTAGAATGCATATAATAAGAAAGGGACGGGCGTATTATTAACAATTAACAATATACAAATGATTGATAATTATCATAATTTATAACATAGAATGTTAAACAAGGTTTTATATTGATCATACATGTTAATAAAAGTAAATTGCATTTGTTGGAACGGTAGAATTATTGAGAAAATGATGTTAACTCGCTTAAATACCACAAATTACCACAAACGCTTCATGAAATAGTCGAGATTCTGCTTGGCTCGAATTTCCATGGCTCGAAGTTTAATGCTCGGTCTTGTGATGGTCGAGTCAAGGGATTCCGATGTTTATTTAAATGAATTTTGTAGAAGTGATGTATTCCTTAAATGTCTTAAATGCGAGCGTACGACGATTTTCAGTTCAACTGTATTTGCGTGTTACAAATTCTAAAGTCAAAAAATTTTGTCTAAAATAACAAGTTAAACCAAAAAATTGAAATAAGAAAAAGGTATAACCCTTGTTTATTATGTTAACACAACTACTAAAAAGAATCATACGTTACGTTCATTTGTATAATAAGGCTGTGTATTTACAAAATGTATATCAGTAACATTTCCTAAACAGATATCAACATGAAAACCTTGTAATTCCGAGATAGATAACAGTAAACCACACACTAATACTTATCTTAAGATAGAATTTATCCCACCCTTAAATACGAGCATGTTATATAACAAGCGACCCAGCAGTATAGTATTATAACTTCAGTTCAAATGGATTAGTGTCCAGAAAATTAATTGTAAAATAAATGAATACCGACTGTAATGTAACAAACTCGTGTAATCGCTTTCAATGACTGAAAAGTGGGTCTATATACTCTATATTTAATGAAATAAAGCGCAACTATACACACTGTAATAATGTCATGTATGATGTATTTACTGTCGTTTCTTACACCCTTTCCGATTAAATATGGAGTTTAATCAGTGACATAAAAATGAATGTATTACTTTGATACAATTTTAACTTGAATGAACATCATTCCAATGGTATATCATATAATATCCTTCAACTGTTTGACTTTGTGAAACGAACTTACCGAGAAATTCACACAATAATTAACTGCTATATGTTTTACCCATCTCACACTTGAACATTTGTCAACAACCAAGCTAGGGCTGTTCTGAAACACAAGCAGAATTCTCTAAAAGTGCAAGATGTGGGCAACAAGCCCAAAACATTTGATGCCTTTTCCGATTAACATCTGTAAATTATGTATGAAGCCATCACTTTAAATGCGTTTTGTCATAGAGACCCTGTTCATTCCATGTGGCGTATGTGTGAAACATACTTTGGCAAACGTACCTCTCAGAAAGTCTGTACTAGGCTGACGTTCAGGTCGGGATTGACAACGAAACTTATGTTTAGTTGTATTGTAACCTTTAATTCTTGGAATTTCTTCTTAATTGGTGACTTCGTTGTATAATCTATTTCATTTTCTTTCCAATAAATGTGGAGTTTTATAAGCCGAAGGAATAAAAGTTTACATATACCAGCGCGCTTATATATCAACGTACCCATTTACAGACGTTAAAGGAACTGCAATTTTACACGTTTGTTTCATTTTGTACTTTTGGGTAGAAACAGCATAGAAATATTTCACTAGTGTGTCAAAACTGTTGATGACACATGATATACCTTTAACGAAAATTGTGCATGCGTACATATATCAGTTAATGAAGCTATTTTTATGTGTGAATTGGAAACAGTTCCATATTTCATAACAGTCTTTAAAGAATTTGGTCAAGATTTGTGAAAGAAACACACATTGAGAGCTTGTTTTAGAAAGGATGTAATTAACCTGTATCTTATCTTATCAGATTTTCTTAAACATTATAATCAGCCGTTCAACCAAAAAACTAATAGGCACTATCTAGTCTTATCATTTCGGCCATATTTTTGAAACGCAATAATACGATGAAAGCCAAGAAGCAGAACATCAGCAGCATGGCTGTATATAACCTTAAAAGATAAGAACAGATTAAAAAAAAAATGTTCCATTAAATGTTTGGCTCTAAGAAATATATGACTATCTATAATTTTATTTTGCTTGTATACGTCATTTTGTTTTCCACTGCAAAAGTACTCACATAAGTAGATGAATGTAAGTCTTTCTGAAAGTTGATCACATCTGCTCTTTTTTAATTTTATTTTATTTTAATTTTCCAAATTTTTGGTGTATATGTACTTGTATTGGTTTCAGTTGTGGTAAAAATGTCAGGCAAAATTTAAATAAATTGAAATTTTTCAAGGGGTATATTTCACGGGAACCATATATCCACTGGATTCCTGTTTTGGGTTAATGTGTGTCCTAGAATCTAATTAATGTATTTTATGATAACTCTTGGCATAATAATAAGCACATTTTGTCTGCAAGCAAAATCAGCATTTCAGTGGTTGGCAGTATATATAGTAAGTGATAAACAGGATTTTTTTTGTATCATTAAGTTTCTTTTTCTTTGATGATTAAATATCTTATATAAATAAGTTTTATATAAAAATACAAAACATTTTTTGAACTCATTCTGTTACTTTTAAACTAAAGAAATTTACGAAGGAATATCGGATCAAATTGGTTGCATTATGTCTTGACGCTACGGTGTTACCCTCCGACTTGCAGTATGTTCAGATGTCATTAGTGACATGAAATGAAATGCTCTCTTGTAGGTAAAATCAAAACGAGTACGCTGTTCACAGTGTGTTTTTTTTTTGAAGCCGGTTATGACAAACTACATTAGTCGAACTTGATGTTAAGCCTGTAACAAATACACCAAGTTTCACACAGTAACCCTCTACACACACAACAAGGGCCAACTTGTATTCCGTTCAGCCCTAAACAATAACGCCGTCTTTTACAATATTTCCCGGTAAAACAAAGAACTGAGGGCAAATTGTTCCAAGGTTAAGCAAGTAAAGGGTAAGTAAATTTTCAAAACGTTACCTAGAAAAAGGCAGCATGCATACAACTGATAACCGAACACGGGTCGCCTTATTCTTTAAAATCAAAACAAACGTAAACCTGTCATAGGTTCAGCCAGTCTCAGATTTGCCAATTGTCATAATGGAAACCTATAAGAGCAAAATTAGGTAAAGCTGTCTTCGGTTTATGGACTAACGGGTAAGCCAATATTCGACATTGCACGTTCTTAACCCATAACAAGGGCTAAATTGAAGTACACATTTCTGACTGGACATACACCACTGCGTTACCACCTAAAACAAACACATTCAGACGCAGATTCAGCCAAATACGAGTACACCATGTTGCACAATGTTGTAGTCTTATAGATTATGGAGAGCAATTTCGACCTTGGATTTTCCTATAAACAATACGCCACATTTTTATATGTTACCCTGCAGCAATGCGAACTAGTTTGGATAAAGAGTAAAAGATTAGATATTGGATTTAAATAGGTTTAAAACTGTTTTAAAAGAAATGCAATATCAGTTTGAGTGTTAACAGGGCTTGCATTTTCGTCTTTAATTTCTGAATAATATGTAGAAATACAATTATGCAAATTTAATACAAATCATTGTTTATAATAGATATAGTGGCACAATTATAATACATTGATTACCACAGTACGATAATATGTGATGTAAGGACAAAACTAACCGTCACCTCATACCGCTACCTAAACCACAGTATACAAGACAATATAAGATACAAAGTATACATACTTATTACGTGCATGCTATTTAATGTTTTTTATATATTTTTATCTTGTTTTTAAGCAAATTGACTGCTGTCCTTAACCACAGTTAACTACGTATTAAAGTGATTACCAATACCTTTACATTTCACAAATATAATGGACACTGGAGGGCAAGCTCGATAGTTCATTTTCATTAGTTTATTTTAAGAGTATCAAAATACTAATTTGTAAGTATATGTTAGCTGAAACCGTGATCGATACAGTAAGGAAAGTACACAAAGCGATTACCGCCGTAAAACCATCTGGGAATGTAAAATCCAAAAGGATACCAAAAACACCGGCCTTGACATCGACTGTTCCAGTGGGCTGTGTCCCTTAGAAAACAAAATGACATTTGATTAAATGGTTTTCCGCTCATAACACATTTGTACACATTGCAATTTGCAAAATGTTTTGTTAATAACAACTGAACGGTTAGAAACTCCGCAACTGATATTGCTCTAAGCGTTTTTTATCTACATAAAGCACTTAAGCTTGAATAATAAAGGAATGTAATTCAATCTTTTTTAAAAACATTTAAGATTGAGATGCCATAATGCGTAGCAAATTTACTCATGTTTTGTGGTACCTGCACAAAACGTAGTTATCAGTTATTTAAGGATAGCTTACATTTTAACTGTTCTTTGATGTGTGGAAACTTTGTCTGTAATATTGATCGTTCCTAAAAACAGAAAGTATATCAATAACAATAACTTAACATGGTTTTTATATGAAACGCATTTCAGACAAAACATAACATAACATTACATATAGTTTATTGTAATCTAAGGCCTCCGGCCCAGTATTCAGTTATTCATACATATACGTTTAACAACATAGATATAATTCAATGGTGAACAAGTCATATTTTAAAGCAATGAGATAGCAATACTATTATTTTAAAATCCTTTAAACAAATGTTTAAAAATGCAACGAATCAACATGCTTGTACCTCAATGTTGCAATCATAATCATCCGGTATAAGAATAAAAATAAGATGCATATATAATAATAAAGCACAGGTGGATACCCCTATAACGAATTATCATTACGTTTAAGACATGTTTCTCTTGTTATAAAAGCCTTTTGAATATATTTTGAAATCAGTAAAATACTATTTTTTGACACTTCTGACATAATGTTATAGAAAACTGCTTGCGTGAGAATAGACAAAACCAGTTAGGTTTGATATATTCCATCATCAGGGGGTGACCTGAGCCTAAAGTGTCTTTTCAATATATGTGATAAAACGCATGATAAATATCGTTCAGGATAAAGAGCGGTTTTAAAATGTTTATAATGGACTGCTTCATACTTTTGAAGCCTCTATATATGAATACCGTTATTGCACAGCACAATCTTTAAGTCTTTCAATAAAAAGCCTTAAGAAATGTTCTTGGTTCCCAATCTCTTGTAAAATCCACGCATAACCAAAGCCGTTCTCAAATAATAATTTATTCACACTTGTTGCCCATGTTGTACGACCTAATTCATCCAGTGATTTAAGCATAATGTAACTATGTCGTGGATAAAGGTTTTCTGGCATGTGTATTAGTTTTAACCAGTACTTAATGCAACGTGTTTTATATTGTGCTGACATACGGTTTCTTCCACACTAACTTAATGCAAAAAAATTAGCAACAGACTGGTTTAGATCACAAATCCGTTTACAGAAGTCAATATGGACTTTCTCCGTACAATCAGAATAACGGTATCCCCATATATCGGCACAATAACACAAAATAGGTTGTACAATTGGGTCAAACAATTTAAAAGCGTCTTGCGGGTGTAAAATATTTTTGAGATATTAATATATTTGTAAAGGCTTTTGTTGCCTGTTTCGCTATTGTTTCCCGTGTGAGTGTCCAGGAGAGCTTTGGAGTAAAAACGCCCCCAAGTATTTAAACTGGGATACAACTTCCAATTGAGTACCACGATAGTACCATTTTTCATAATGTCTTAAAATACCGTTGTTTCGAAAAACCATAACTTTCGATTTGTCAGTATTAAGTTCGATACCAGTATCTGCACAGAATGATTCAATAAGGGTGATTTGTCTTTGTAAGTTTATAGATGGAGCACCGGAAGAACGCGGTAAAACGTTGCCTGTTGCTGTGGACTGGATATCATTGGTAGATATACGAGCCCAGATGTTGGAACCTGATATTTTCGCGCAATATTTTTAATTGTTCGTACATAGATTGTAATATCACTAGAAATTTACCACGGACTCCATTTCTGTACTGACATTGCCATAGTTTTTTATGTTGACTGCTATCAAACGCCTTTTTAAAGTCCACGTAAAAGACGTAAAATCTCCCTCGTTGTTGAGGTGTTTTTGAATCGATGATTGCTGCGTGACAATATTGTCTATTGTCATTACTTCTAAACCCCGCCTGAGCCTCATCTATTATCCCATTTTCTTCACACCATTTAGTAAGACGCTTTGTCATTATATTAACAAATATTTTGCTTATACTATTTTTAAGCGAAATTGCTCTATTCAAGTATTGGTGTCCTTTAATGAGCCCTTTTTATGAAAGGGGGTGATAACATTTTCACTCCATCCCGATGGAAAGTTACCCGTGTTTAATTTGTTTTCAAATAGATAAGTCATATACGGGGTAATCAATTGGGAGGTACTTTTGAACATTTCGATACAAATGCCATCAGTTCCCGGTGAGCAGTTCCCTCGTAAGTGTGATATACTGTCACTTACTTCACTGTTATAACTTCAATCAATAAGTCGGCGTTTACAGGTCGTGTTATAAACTGATCGATTATCCAAATTATCGTAATTATTGAGGTCGCAAAATTAATGTTTGAAGTATTCGAACCATTCATTGTCTTATATACAATTGATCCTCGGTTGTTTAGTGTCCTTTATACTTTTCAACATACTCCAAAAGAGCTTTGGGTCATTTCTTCAGCTAATGACATCGTTTCGGCGCCTTTTTGAGGATCATATTGTTTGATCTACACGCAGCTTTTAGAATTTAATTTTTTGCCCAAGAAATCAATTTATTTATGATACTTTCAAGTCATAACTTGTTATGCAGTAAATTATTAGTACCGAGTTTACAATTTTGATAGTATTATTTAACCGTCTCATCTCGCTGATACCACAACGCAATAATTTCACAGATAATTTATGCTAACCCGATTTACGCAGTATTTTCATAATCTTTTAATGTTCAAGTTAATTACCAATTAAAGGTCTTCAGTGTTCAATTTTTGATCGATTTCATATGATGAATTGTTAATCTTTTACGTATATAAGCACTAGGGCAGTATCGTCCTGCTTGGACTGTTTGGACTCAGTGGTGGACGATTCAAACACTGTCGTGTTATCTGCTCCTTTGAAGGGAAATTATCTCTATATTCACTGATGTTTATTATCATGATGATTGGAGGAAACGGCATGGTAAGTGCTAATGGAATAGTGGATCCCCAATTATGTTGTGCATGTTTGCTTGAATATCACGATGGGCAACCCGCTTCCATTTCAAAGGAATTTTTATTCCTCAGCTACTTCCTCAATGAGACATAGGGAACATTAGTGTTGTGGCATTTAACGAGGCAGCGGGTTTATTCCATCGAGCGCGGACAACGGAATGTGGACCACAGGACCGTATTTATGACTAGTCTGGGAAAGTGCTACGTCTCTCGGACCCCTCCAAGGCTATCTACCTGGACGTTGTATTTCTCAATGCCAGAGGACTCATTATTTTGTTCCACAGCATTCTGGGGAGCTGTCATTCGGTGTTTGCGACTAAATTCAATTTGTCCATTGCTCAAGTCCTGCCAAATTTATCCATACACAGAGACTTTAACATTTTAGTTCAAATTGTTTGACCATGGCAATATTGTTTTTGCTGTTGTTAATTCATTAAGTTTCTGCAAATTTGCTAGATAAAAGTACTCATACCACATTTACATATTCAGTGCACAGTCTGCACATTCATTTACAACCGAATTACGTCAACGTATGAGTTTCTTATCATTTAGTTTCTTCAATGCTTATACAATCACAATTTACTTCCTGCCATATCTATTTTTCATTCGGTGGAGGGGCCAATCTGATTCTGGTACGATCCGGTTAGGGTACAGATGTAACATTCAGCTCTGCTGATCTTAATTTGTCTCTGGTTAGATAGTTGTCAATATGATGACATTTTATACCCAAATGTCATTTAAAATCACTTTTCTTGATGAAAAAAATATCAGGACATGATATCCTTTCGAATACCGCTACCGAACATCGACGCGCTACCGTAACCGCCTACTGCAGACCAAATGTTCAAGGGTGCTGGTTACCGCTACTGTTTTGCTGTAGGAATAGTGTAGACGACAGAAACGTACCGAAATAGTAGGTTCCACAGCCGCAAAATGCACATTTCCCACAAATTTGTGGTACATTTTTCATTAAGATAAGAAGAAATGTGAGTTTTTGAAAACAGCATTAGTACGCTATGGTACTTTGTCTTAGAAACAGTTACTACACTACGAAATTTCTTTCAAATATAATAACCATGCAAAAAAAGCAACGATATTTCTTTAAAAATCGTCATTCAGCATTATTCGGCTCTGGCTTTTGTAAATTTGCATTAATAAAACAGCATGCTTATGTTCTTCCTTTTGTACCAAGAGTACGCTGTGGTATCACTGTTAAATTTAAGAAATGAGCTAAACTGCGCAGTGGTATTACTGTGAGATTTGTTTAACGGACTGTGTATTAACTTCGATTAGGTAGGCATTTCATAATTAAATTGAACTAAAATCAGTCACTTAAGTGCACTTTGGTAGCGTTCTTGAATCTAGACGTATGCAAAACTACGCAGCGGTATTTCCTGTCAAGTTTACATTGGAACCACAGCGACCCCTGTTATGGAAGTTGTATGGGAAAGCAGCATGACTTAATACTAGATGCATCAATACATAGTTGTCGATGAAGCAATGATCAAATGTTACGGTCACCATTCAAGAATCGTTGGTGCTCCTAACAAGCCTACAAAAAGGATTTAAAATGTTCGTGTGTCATGGGGTATTTCAGGAATTACCAGGTGTACTTAAGTCGAAAGATAGAAGTAGGGTTGAGAAAAAAAACATCACAGGACGAAATCATGTCGTATTTACCGACAAGTTTAGAACATCAGTTCCCCTGGCGTTAGGAAAAAATCTACACATTCGTGTCAGCATGTGTCAAACACCGGAAGGAAATATTAACAATCGCAAAATCAGTCCCCGAAAAGAGATGGCAAAGTTAGGATGCTCAGCAGAGGGGAACACATGGCATGAAATACCTCGAAGCTTATATCCACTGCATGGGAATAATCAAAGCATGTGTGCAACCCGATGACATGTTTCATTCCTAAAAAATATCTATCCGACGGAACAAGGTTTTAAGGGAAGAAGTAAATACAAAAGGAAAGTGGGGAAAAAGTATGCATCAAATTCCGCAAGTTATTTTTTAATTAAAAAAGAACATGGGTGTTGTAGACAGTCATGACCATCTCAAACACAAAACGCTCGTTTGTGGACCTAATTTGTATGGTTTGCCTTTGACATCTCGCTTGTGATTTAGCGTCAACCCTCCGGCAACCCATAACCTGTTTGAGAGAATGGTAATACCTTTTTTACAGTATATTATTAACATGCTGTAGAATGTTAAATCGTAACCATAATCACGTAAAATAACATATTGATCGTTGCATGTACCACCAAAATGAAACATGAACAACATCTTTTAAAATCAACCAGCTGTTTTATGTTTTATGTCTGTTTTTAGGATGCAGAACAATTTATCGGCGGTAATAGCATACGTATAAGGAAATCCAAACAAACAAGCGCCATTTCTGAACTTGACCTATTTGGCAATGTGCAGTGCAGAGTCAGCTTGCACAAGTATAATTCTAATGTTTATAAAATAAAAATAAAATTATTTTATTTAAGGGAATGTTTCATTTCGTACCATGGCATTACCTCTAGTAAAGGCCAAAAGGAGGTCAAGTCCAACAAGACTATGGCCCCAGAAACACCGACGAACGAAAAACAACAACTCAAGTATGTAAAACATTTTCAATAATGTATGTTTTTTATAATATTGCATTTTGAAACGACCCTAAAATCGAAACAATGGGCGGCCTCTTAAGTTCATGAAAATGCATACATTAAATTATTTTTAATGTTTAATGGCACATCTTGAATTTCAGAGTCTAGTCCAAGAAAGCGCCGTTTAGATCATTTAGGTATTTAAATAAGTTTTCAATATGGTATTGATGAAATAAGTATAACAATATGTTGTTCATGTGTCAACATTTTCCCTGAAGGGACGAATAATGTTTGTTTTAATGTTTTTTTATAGAATCAAACATTTCATGCTTAAAATGAGGACATACTTTACGAAAGTACACATATACAATGCAATTGTCGCTAACAAAGTATCTTTATAACAAATATTCATAAATATGTGATTTCTTTTAACAGACCGATGATATTGCATTGCACCGGAAACTCCACTAGACGTTGTTGCATTCTCGTTCATCCCATGCTGTGATTATACTGGTCTTGTTACCGATAACATATCTTGCGATATTATTTGCAAAATCATTGTTACAGTCAAATACTTTAATCTATGTTTTGGTCTATGTTTTTCCTTTATATAATTATGTACATGTGTTCTTTGTTGATATAGAGAATATTATAGTGTGAAACATTTTGGAATTACTTGTATTTTAACGATGAAATCCTTGGCCAAAATTTCGATTCGACGGGATTTTGTTGAACAATGCTATGCTGTGTGCGCCGCGATTCTTTGTTTTGTACATATTTCTTAGTCATCTGTAATAGTTAAGATATCAGACATGCGTTAAAATGTTAGTTTTGCTCATTTCTTGCTTGTTTACATCAGTTTTTAACCGTGGTGACACATGTGTCACCACGGTTAAAAACTGATGTAAACAAGCAAGAAAGTGACAGATATATTTCTAAATAACTTTTTTGAGAGAAAAGAGGGAAAATATTTCTAAGCCTATAAAAGACTATGCTATTTTCTGCTTCTACTAGTGTGAAACATTTTGGAATTACTTGTATTTTAACGATGAAATCCTTGGCCAAAATTTCGAATCGACGGGATTTTGTTGAACAATGCTACGCTGTGTGCGCCGCGATTCTTTGTTTTGTACATATTTCTTAGTCATCTGTAATAGTTAAGATATCAGACATGCGTTAAAATGTTAGTTTTGCTCATTACTCTCATTAAACGAACTCTTCGTTAAATGTTATTTTAGTTCTTTCAATAAATATCGGATTTTCATGAAGTACTGTTGTAAAAGTGATAGTGATATGTGCTGTCGTTAACGTAAACTTCTTCTCAACTCAATAAAGCCGAATATGTTAAGTCGGTATCATAAACAAACTTATCATGACATGCTCAGTTTATTATATTGTATGGTTTGTATTGTCCTCTCATTTGTGACGAGAATTTATACAACCTAAAGCTCTTATTCATGGTATGAATTTACACCAATTTGATCGATTTGAAACTTCCATATATTCAGTATCCCTCTGCAGTTTCACAAAATGTTTACAAAGATGGATAAATTAAATGGATGAAGTAATAGATACAATAAAATGGAAGGCAAAATTGACTTCAGTCAAACCCGTCTCATGTACGCTTCAACGATAAAGAAAATCAACTACCAATAAACGACAAATAACAATAACAATTAAATAACAAAACCGCAATTCCTAAAGGTTTATCATAAAACTGCCCACGCTCCAGTTAAATTCCATGCTTCGAAAATGGTCAAAATATCTTTATCCATAAGAAATCAGAAAATAATAAGAAGCGCCGACGAAGAAATTGACTACCATGAAAATGGCCTTCCCTCGTAAGATGATAATTTGTATCTGGCAATGACTTTCGTGTAAAAAGGTTCATCCCCAACCCGAGCATAGCGTGTTATGCGGAAACAATGTTAAAAAGTTTTCACTTTTCATATAATTCCATATGACAATGTTTCCATTGTGCTGCAGACGACGGTCTTCAACAAGGGATTCAGGTATGTGATGACACTAGATGAGTATAAGTATCTTTCATGTGTTTCCGGTACGGATAGAAATATCCGACCTCGGTATCCGAAGCTTGCCGAGTTACCGGCCACGGAGCTTGCCCGAGCGTCGGATTTTTCGATCCTTACTGGAAACACATAATTGATATATTTTCTTGCATATCTAAATTTTAAATTTGTGGGTTTTTTGCAGAAAACTCTTTTGTAGATTTCATCAAACAATTCTGTAGCTATGAGCACGATAAGGATGTCCTGCGTGGCAAAATATTTTAATCTACTTAGCTGGGTAGGGGGAGAGAGAGGGAGTGAGAGAAATTGAAGAAAATATCACCAACCAGAGACCTGGAATCACAAGCCTCGAGTTGTGATAATAAAGTTTCATAGTTTATAGTTTATTCAAATGCATAAAGGTCATAGGTCCATGAACATAAACCAATGGAATTCATAATATATATAACTAAACAGTACCCATACAATACACATACAATATAATATGACCATAATATAACCATAGCGAGGTGACAGCGGTTACAAATATACTTTAATTGGGTTAGCTAACATCTCTTATTTAAAAACTTTTGTGGATAAACATTGCTAATTTCCTTTGAATAGTTTTATTGGTATTTGTAAAAGTTCAACAAATTTGGTTATATTTGGTCTAATTAAATAATTTTATGTATGTATTGTATTGTCTTCTTCAATAACTAAATAAAGTACATTCAAACAAGAAATGAAACGCATCTGCTATTTTATGGCAAACTTGACTTTTCCTTTCAAATTCAGAAATAGGTTTTAGTTTGTGCCATCTACCGGCCTCAATTTCTTACCTGTGTGACGAAAGTCTATGTCTCGCCAATGCTTTCCTAAATTTAACAACACACAAAAGTAGTTTATAATGACATCATATACAAAAACAATTGATCCAAACAGCAAAACATGTATTCACTATTTCTTTTATTCAATAGTTTAATGATTTTTGGTACATTAAAATGTAGTTCAATCATTTCTTTGCTGTTGACTTTCTTTTACCAGGGGATGTACATGGAACAGGGTTGGCTAGAGTATATCTTATCTTCCATTTGAATGTACTCATCACTGCATCAATTCAATTTATCCATCTTTTGTCAACATTTGGTGAAACATATAAGGGTTGACTCCGTCTCTTACAGAAGGACAATGGATAATTGGGACGTATCACCATGACGGCCAACCTAGAACATAAATTTAACATTTTAAATCGACATAATGGATGGATATATGTTCAATTTATAAAGGAGATATTATTTGGAATAAAAGTTCAGTGTTAATGAATGCATTATCGTCAAAGTTGAGAGAGTAATTCAAACTACTTATTAAATCAATTAAGCATGCTATGAAAAGAATAAATGTTAACAACAGCAAATATAAAACTCACGGTAACAAAAGCCTCCCTTGAAATATCGACATTCAAAAAAGAACTAAAATAAATTTTACAAACAATTCATTAGATGAATGAAATGGGTAAAATCAACATTTTAACACATGTTTGAGTTCTTAAAAATTACAAATTACTAAGAAATGTATACAAAACAAAGACTCACGGCGCACACAGCGTTGCATCGTTTACAAAATCCCGTCGATTCCAAATTTTAGCCAAGGATTCCATCATTAAAATACAAGTTAATCCAAAATATTTCACACTTGTTGAAGTAGAAAATAGCATAGTCTTTTATAGGCTTTGAAATATTTTCCCATCTTTTCTATCAAAAAAGTTATTTAGAAATAACTATCACTTTCTTGTTTGATTACATCAACTTTTAACCGTGGCGACACATGTGAGAACCCCGGTGAAGTCACGTGATTCCTCACCCAGGGATTGTTATCGTAATTCCTTTCTGATTTATTTAATAAAAAACCCATGTTGTTTTGTAATCGCTCTATGCATGTTTTTGTAATCGCTCTATGTATGTGTAAATAATAAAAGAAACAAAAATATGTATAATATATTGATAACTACAGGGACAAGCTGTGGAACATTTTAAAATAAGCCCGGTTTAGGAGTACAGGTCAAGGACCCAAACAACAATGAACAAAGACACAAACATATTTACACCACTTCTCAAATCATAAGTTCACTTTTTGTTTTATCACTGAATTTTACATGGAATGACACATGCCTGGAACACTGTGATTATGTGATGTCTGCATTAAAATTAAGCACGGCTAAAATAGCATATTTATACATACATGGTTTAGTCACACATGGCATTCCAAGGAGTGTTTATGTGGATTTCTTCAATTTTCTCTGATTCAAGCACACACATGCATAAATTGATTGAAATAAAATAAGAATTTGCAACGTTGCCTTACAAACATCTTTTGAAGAATAGTACTTTTGAAATATTTTGGAAAACCTTTTTCTACTACTAGAAATATCAAATACTAGCCGTAGCGTATTTATGAGGAAAACAACAGACATTAATATCGAGTTACTAATTAAGTTAGAACTGCCATAGTGTATCTATGCACGCACACGTGGTATAATTACAAGATTGATAATATCATTAAACGTCTCCGGCAATTTTGAAATACATTTACATGAAAGGTTTTTACTAGAACTACCAGAGTGTATTCATGCATAATATTATCCTTTATGTACTTAACAAATTGTTAAAAGAAGCAATTCCTATCTACAAATCTCGCTAGTTTTATAAACATTCAAAAGGAGCCAATACCGAAGATGTAAATTACCACAATCTACATATCACAGGATTACCATTGCGCTGTTTTGCATGTGCGTTTACCTACTGATGATGGTCTTTAATTGAATTACTACAACACACGTCTACGGTTATTGCTACATTTGTTCAAAATTCATCATACCCGTAGTGTATTAATGAGAGTTTGGTATTTCCGAAGTCAACCAGAGTGTAGTTATGCCGATATGTCATATTTATTTATTAGTAAATATTTTAATTGCCGTTACATAATAAAACAATAAAATGCATGTTATTGTATTATTATGTCTATAAAAGGGTTTAAGTAAAAGGAAAAATGTACATTTTCACGAGAACATTACCTTATTAGGAATAATGTATATGTTACTAATTCGTGAAATTTACGTAACGCATTTTAATTAATAGGAGATTTGAGTCTCGACTTATTCCAACGCTGTGCGATAGCGGTAATCAGAAGCCGAAAATTTGAGTACGGTTTACACTGCTGCGATAGTTCGCCGGTGTACGATAGAGGTAATGGGGACACTCGAACAGCTCTTTGATTTCGAATGGTTTTACTAAGTCAATATTTTTGTTACTAATTTAGTAATCATCGATACATTAAACATGAAATTTCACATCGAAAAGCAATATTTTGTATTGTTATAACACTAGTAAAGACCTGTAAATTACTCAACAACCGCTAGTGTGTATTCATATGCAAAAAAAACGTTTGTATCTATATACATGTGTTTGTCATCAAACTTCTCGGTAATATTACCTACTGGTTCTTCAGCCGCAATGCGATTTCGAATACCGCTCTTTTCTGTGACTGATTTAAGAATAATTAACTGAGGTTTTAAGCAACTTACTGTTGCATACGAATAGCTCAATTTATATACTTAAAATAAATGTCCAACGATTTATAATCTGAGCAACAATTAATAATACTTTAACATGCTGTCTATTGAACAAAAATAAAATACCGCGTAATGAATATATCTATATATTATCAAACTTATTGAAATGAAACAATAATTCAGATAAAGCTAAGTGAATTGAAACCGATGGCATTTACCGACATTTGCTATTGCCAGGAGTATTGTGTTCAACTGCAAGTACTATCCCTGTATATTTTAGATACGATTCGTGAAACATTTATTTTAAGGTCTCACCTTATTGCAAATTATATTGGATCAGCTCATCACATAGTTCGTGTCTTGTCTGTATACGTGTTTAATTAATAGTTTAAAGTTTCGTGTACTAAACTATTTTGTACCAATTACTTGGCATTGGGATATGTTTGGTTGAGTTAATTTTTCCTGTTCTACTCAGGCCCTTGAACGTCATAAAACGTCATCAATATCTTCTTTTTGTCCAATACATTATTTATGGTTTGTGGAAAAATATATATATTACCTTCTCAAATTTCTCTATGTCCTGTTTCGCTTTCAGTAATTCTTGCTCGAGTATCTTCCTTTTCTGAAAGCATGAAGTTAAAATATGCAGTTAGTGGTTTAGGTTACAATGACAGTAAAAATACAATAAAGCCAATGTTTTTATTGAAAATTTTATATAATTTGATTAACATGGTGTATCCAATAAATCATTTCATTGCAAGGGCTAAAGTTCACGGTTGACTTTACGTGTTATCCCTGTATGTATGTACGCTAAGATTCATAATTATGTTTATATGACTGATCTCTGCTTTTCGGAATTATCTTTGACTTGTTTCACTATATCACAAAGAGCATTCATTGTCTGTTAACATGGGAATAGTTAGCTGATGTAATTATTAGTATCCATAACGATAACTATCGTCATATTATATACATGTACATCTAATGACCAGAGACCAGTTTTAGTAACAAATAAAGTCGGGAAATTTTCCCCGTCTTTAATTCCAAAATCTGTTTTGGTAGAATTTTACATGAATTGTATTTCACTTTTGGTTTTTATATTAAACATAATACTATAAAGAACAAACGTAAAACATAGTTTGTGACTCGGTAAGCAACGTGAACTGATTTTCAAAATAGAAAAGAATTAATGCGCTTTAATCATATTTCAGTTAAGTGGCGTTAATGATTTGGACACTAGTATTCGTGTGATTTACAATAGCCTACATAAAAACAAAAAATAAATAATTTGACATATACCAATGTCGAATTAAAAATAAAGAGTTTATAATGAGATACATTCCGAAATGCGATAGGAAACGCGCGTTGAAATAATGCCCCCTATCACATATTAAAAAAAACACTTATCATGTATTTATCTATCTAATGTATTGTGTTTTTAAGCACATATGTTTAAGTACAATTGCGGGTTCCACTTTTACAAACCTTTTTTGATTGATCTAAGTCTTGTTTTAATTGACTTAACAGTGCAGTGAGCTCCCGCCGAGTCTGAAATCAAACATCAAAATAATAACAGAATATGGGCTTTATAAAATGATGCACGTTTTAACAATAATTTTCCAATCGGACAGACTTGGTATAATTATGATACTATTTTAAAAATTGTTATGAACTGTAGTCTTATATACTTTGACATTCTAGATAGAAATTACAGTTGCAATTGATGAATACTTTAATCAATAAGTGCATAGAAATTGATAATTCAACAGTTAGGAAAAACTACTGTTCATGGTCAACGTGCATTTTGGATGGAAAGAGACATGTGGCCGGTAAGACATTTTACAGTTTATAGCACTTAAGCAACCGACATCATACTCGATACCTTGTTTATTTTTGTGGTGGATGCTACAACATCGTTGGCACTTCCATCGTCGCTCCCAGTAACTTCTTCTTGTTGTTCACAAACCTCCTCCAAATCTTCAAAAAGGCATTTTATGATAACATTGTTTTCTTTGAGATCGAACCCTTTAAAAGTATGTTTGTGTTTGATTTCTATGAGGTGGGATCTAGCATCCGAAACCTCTTTCTCAAAATGTCTGTTCATTAGGTACAAGTGTCCAGCCATTTTATTGTCAACAAAACTATCAATTTTACGTCCTACATCGTGACACCACTTGGTTTTCTCATCACACATTTTAGTAATTAGGGAATGAGTGGTCAAGTTTTCGCTATGTTTCTTCGTTATTCCGTCTCTAATGTCACTTGTCAATTCATCTACACGTTGTTTAATTCTATTTCCT
The DNA here is from genome assembly GCF_026914265.1 of Mya arenaria. Taxonomy (NCBI): domain Eukaryota; kingdom Metazoa; phylum Mollusca; class Bivalvia; order Myida; family Myidae; genus Mya; species Mya arenaria. Next base: position 44,602,771 of record NC_069128.1, on the reverse strand, counting down.
AATCCCATACATTCTTGCACACATTTATCAGCGTTTTCATCGTAATTTTCCTTACTGTGTTCTGCTTCTTTTTTCAAAAGCAGAATCTCATCTTTTATTTCCATCAATAATGACTTCATTTTGTTGACTTTCTCGCAGTCAATGTTAACTACTTCATGCAACAAGTCAACGACTTCTTCTCCGCAAGGACGATGTCCCGAACGAAGACATCGGCCACAAATCGTGGAATCATGAATTTTACAAAGAAAAATCGCCTTTTCAGTCGGATGCTGCTTACATCTTTCTTCTGTGATGTCCCGCAATATGACATTAGGATTATCTGTACCATCCTCATGCATTTTAACAGCCTCGTGCATAATGACCGTATGCGTTTGAAAAACATTTACTGTCTTGTGAATATCAACACAAGTTTCACCAACGTATCCGCAACTTTTGCAATATCCAACTGCATGTTCATTACTGCACATTTTACACTGAATCTGCTTTGATGCCATGTCATATGTTCATAGAAGTTTAATATATTATGAACTAAACCGAAACGTTCTTTAATACGAAAGTTCTATTTTAGTAATTGTTGTTAAGCAATCGATTTATTGATTCACTGTCAGCAGTTCACCGTCATTTAATATTTTGGAGGTTATCGAAGTTATTTTAGTGCAATTGTCACTGAAAAAAACACATTGAAATGATAATTAAGAACACGAGAATACAAGATAATAACAACCAGTTTGTTGTAAAGCTAATTCCAAGTAAAGCTGTCAATGAAAACAATTAGTGTTAGGACCTTAACGCCATGCCAGTCACTGTATCAATCGCAAATCATAAACTCTTAATATGCGTTTCTGCGTTTCAAATTTTGGACTGCGTAACGATCGATTCCATCAAATTTTATAGCTTCATGTAAAACTTCCCCAATGTTTTCGATAATGGAATGATACGTATGACAATGGCATGATAAAAGAGGATCGGTTATACCTTGAAAATATTTTTGATCGATTAGTAAAGTTATGATTTAAACTTTATTTTGTCCCTAATATACCCGACGAACATCCTGTCCATAGCAAGCTGATTGTATGTCAACGTCCATAACAAATATCGCATCTAACGTTAACATAGTATTTATAACAAGCTTATTGTATGTAAACCCCATAAAGTTAAGGGACGGGGAATCCATAACAGGAAATTAACGAAATTCACAAAGCAGCAGTAATTATACCTAAACGTATATATCTAATCTCGATATAGTAAAAACCAATCGCGTTATTGACCGAATGAAAACGCATCTTGTATAATTTCGATATGGTTGTCAACTTTGTTTAATGACGGGAGAATTTAGCCCGTTCGTTTGGATCAATGCAAATCTAAATCAGTGCGTTAAATAAATAATGCGTACATTTTAGTTATAAACACAAACACAAAATGGCATGTCAGATTGAATTGTATGGGTTTTAGGGGAGTAAATTGTTTGCAAACCTTGCGGTTATACGTATGCTCAGGGGCAAATCAAATGTTAATATGTTAGCAATATTTGCATTATGTGTTCGTGTAGATATGCTGTCGATTAATGGTTATGGTAATTCGCAATTTTTCCCGTATCTATTTCAACATATGTATTAAGCTTTTCCAGATTTAAATAAAGAGTTAACATCCAATCAATATGACGGACTTCTTTTACACAATAGGACATACAGTGATATTTAAGTAAATTAACTATATGTATAATACAATTATATTTTCGTGGGACAACTTTGTTCAGAATATAAAATTATACACTGACTTATTATTCAAACTTAATTTAATTAAACTGTACTGACAAATTATTGATATAGCTGTATGCGTATCGTAAGTAAAATAACTATACCTCTGGCTGACAATAGACCATATCATTTCAATCGATTAGTCGATAATATACATGTAACGACCTACTTTTTATCATAATTATTCGGTTAAGTCATTTAGTATCAAGAATTGACATTACAAGCACTCTGCGTCGTTTTTTTTAATATAGGTATACTATGACTAGTAACATCAAAACGTTAGCAAAAGTCATTCCAGTCGTCACGGATTTATTATCGTATTTTAATTACTGTTTTATAAATGTTAAAAAAAAGTAGCGTTGATTTCAATTCATAATTCCCTTTTCTCTCCCTATGGTTTTTGGAGACCGAAAAAAAAAACTGCATTGTATTAAGCAAGCACATAACTTCCATATTTAAATAGCATCGCCCTTTCAGCTTTGTTACACCTAAACACTTGATTGTCATCATTTCAAAGCACATTCATCCAAATTTTGAACACACCCCTAATAAACATTTTAAAAATAATGAATATATTTAAAACACTATGACAAGAGAAAGCACATCAGCTTACACTAATGCCTTGATCTTATTTAATGTAATATAAATTTTACTAAAACCCCAACGTTAGCACTGTAAGTAACTTAAGCCATCCAATTTAGTGAATAAATTTAATTTATTCTCTGTTAATTTTTCGTTTCACGATTTCTTTTTTGTGTGTGGTCGAAACAACGGGGTATAACACCAAAGGATATGACGTATCTGATCACAAGTGTCCTATGAAGGACGGCTCAACGACAGAGGACGACTCAACAGCAGAGGACGACTCAACAGAAGAGGATACAATCGTTTATCTGGAAACGATACATAATTAAAATGCAATTCGTATGTTCTTTGCTTTTTATCTTGGTCGAAAAAAGAAATGGTCCAGATTTATTTTCCGTACAATGCTGATTACAGTATAACAAGCATGGTTTACCAGTCATGTATGTTCAACAAATTGCCTACTGCCTAAACTATAAGCAGCATGTCATGAATGTCAACACATTATAATTTTTACAAATTTAACAACTTGCAAGTAACTCAAGTTAAAATAATCAAAATATTTATACATTTCAGAAAGCATAACCGATAGTTGTGCAGTTAGTACAACATTAATCGAACAGTTCCCCGCAAAGGGAGGTGGCCAGTGCTTATAAGTAAGCAAAAGTGTTGTCTGCTTCGAGACTATCTTGCTATAACTTTGATTTAAAGGCGTTTTTCGTAATATGTTCATTGTTTTTAAGTGACGGTTCCTAGAAACAGCTTAAATTATATATGCTTGTTTCAACGTTGATATGTATTATACGAATTTGTTGATGCGAAAACACGGTTAACGAAAGTAGAATTCATTTATAGCAAATAGCCGAGAATATAAATCGGAAATCGAAAGTAGACGTATTTTCGGAAAACCCACATCAAAAGGGTCTCTGTTTATTGTTTTCCTTTATTTAACACATGAAACTTTTTTTGTTCATGGGCTTAGTTTGTTTTGCTCACTTTATTAACAATACAGTGGAAACTACAGGGCGAATTATTACTTCTCCTACTTCTGATTACATATTGCTCCCTCATTTTTTGCTGTTAATACTTCTGCAGAATGTTAAACAACTTCTGCAGAATGTTAAACATATACAATATACTGTAAAAAGTAGTTCTTGAATTAATCATACAACGCGCTTTATCCGGAGATATTGACGTCAACAGCCTAGCGCGCGCTAAGAAGTGTCGTTATCAAACTGTTAAACCCTAAATGAAAGGATCACTTTTCTAGGATATATTCTTTGCTCTTTTTGAATAATTTTACAGACTCCACCATTCCATGTCCGATCAGTCTACGAGAGAACAGATGCTTTAGAACTTATGCACGATATCTTCATTACGCATGATTAAGCATCACAGAAATGAGGCTTTAATACGTAAAGCATGGAATTAAGTTACGGATAGGTCATAGAACTGATATTTAACAATATTGAGCATGAAATTGTAAACAAACTATACCTTTAGACATAAAGCGTGACCGTATCATATGACTTAGCCTTTAAAACGTTACGAAAGATATAATTTTAGAAACTTTACGACCTGTTTTAAAAAATTGAGGATTTATCAAGTTACGCAAAACAGAACTATACAAATGAGGTGTTAGAAAACCACGTAAGACAATTCCATTTAGGCTTTAGCTTTTTGCATATATATTTAGAACGTAACAAACAACGCAAACTATGGAGTTTAAATTATACCAGTGCAATTTAAACCTTTAAAAATGTATTGTGAAAAGGTACATACTGTTTGGTTTTTGAAAATGGTTTTTTAAACCATTCAAACAGGCAAATGAAATAAATGTCTACAGTTTAGAAATGAGCCGCCTCATCAATAATTGAAGCCTTATTTCAGAAGTAGAAGTACGGGTAGGATAGTATCGCTCGGGTGTACTGTACATAACCTCAACAATTTGACAATTTGACAGACATTCAATCTCGGTGAACGCTTGAGTTTATGGAATTTAAGTAAGCAAATATGTTTACGATCGAGATTTAAGAGCCATCGATCGGAAGATATAAGCTTTGACGTTTATGTATGCACTCTATTATCATTTTATTCATATTTTTGTAATACGTAAATGTAAACTGTATTTTCTTTCATGAGTTCATTAATATGCATTACTCATAGAAACCATCAAAATCAATAGTGATGATCAGTGACCATAAAACACACATTTAACAACTAATGTTCATATGTTCGGCCTTTTGTCGCGAAAATGCTTATGTTGTAATAACACCACCATTCTTAACAGGGACACTCATAGTCTATGGAATATGGAATGGCAACTAGCCAAAAACTATCAAGCTGATATGTTTCATCGATAAAAGCTTGTATTAAACACATTCAAAATCTGCCGAGTCGAACTTGTGCACGTGAATCGCTTACGGTTCTACATCTTTAAAAGTTAATGGTTGGCGCAAAGTACATGTCCATTGAATTATAAACCTACACTTACCAGTAAACTGAATTAATCAATTACATATTTCAGATACAATGAATAATTTACATCATTAGTGCTCCGGAGATTTAATTTGTTGCTGAATCGCCAACTGAATTGCTACTAATGGAAAAGTACGTTTGAATCGTATTATCTAAACTTGTAAACTTTTTTAAATCCATCTGTTCATTTTGATTGCATGTGGAGTTGCTTGGGCCAATGTCAACAGTAGTATGTAAACTGTTGGTCACAGTGCCGCTAGTAAATTTTGAACTAAATAGAAATGAGCGTTGCTAGACAGAAGATTTTACAAAATGTGCTATGCATTGACTAGTTCAATTATGTTAGTACTAAGCCATGTAATGCTTCGCAAACGCTCAACACAGGTCAACCCTTTTTACAGTTGCCAAGGAAAAATGTAGTATGTATTTTGGGTCCCCAAAAAGTGTGTCCCAAATATGCAATTGTTAAAGGGTTAGGATGGTAAATGGGCAACTGTAAACTGATTGGCACACTTGTATACAAACACACTGAAATGTACAAATAAAACGATTCAATGTGTACAACTTGATTCCTATTTGCCCGATGGATATAAGTTGAATAAGTTGATTCCTACGCACATGTTACAAAATTAAGCCGTCTTCAATTCATAATATGTTATAGTCAACTCTTCATACATACCATTAAAGTTAAATATTGTGCATACCTTATCCAACTAGAGCCTGAGTTAAAGTAGTGTTCTTCATTCGTCTATATGTTTTGTTTTCTTCGTGAAACATCTAAGTTACATTTCTCCTTAACTACGATGGTAAGGAAATCCAGCCAAAAGTATGGTTGATTTGGTAGAGTGAACTTAAACTTATCAATGCGTATGGTTAGTTCAAATTTAATGTCTAAAAACATCACAATTCAAGAAATAAAGCAAATATGATATCATTACTTGTGAAGTCTTAATTTTACATATTTTTCTAGATACTTATTGTATCACTGGCCTGAATCCAAAGTTATTTTTACTATAGACTTCATATATACAGTTTTCTGGATGACTTCTTTGCAATACAGTGTCAAATTATGTTTAAAAAGTTTCATGCAAAAGATAAATAATCAATTCCTTTCAGCAAAAAAAACCATATTTATATTTTAGCGTAAACACCCTCTCTCTATATTAACAGCTGGATCTTGAACATATTAACGTTTAAAAAACAGAGTGAACAACATGTTATAGTTTAATTTCGGAATAAATGCAACTAACTCGAAGTTTGACAAGATTCTTATCAATACTTAAATATTTGGACAAGTATTAGAAAATGAGATGTAGTCATAAAAAGCAGATTAAAACATTTCGGTTGATGAAAACGTTGATCAACCATTATTGTCTTATTAATACATATGTTACTATATATAGTAAAACATTTGTACAGGGATTTCGCGATTATTTGCATGACTCAGCGATTATCAGTTTTGCGGCCCGGGCCGATTTTTGATTATTATTTTGCGGCCCGTGGAACGTTCGCACGTGAATTCAGTTTTCGCCTCAAAATTGGCGAATGCAAAATAATGTGTTAACTAAATAAATAAAATTTCATTGATCTGCTTGAACACATTTATTATTAAAATCCTAAAGGGAGGCAAACGCGAACGCAGTTTAGGAAAATATGCTAGTGTTTGATAACCAGTTTAATCGTTAGGGCGACGATTTTTTTATTCTGCTTTGACATTAAAAAACAAAAACAAAGGAAGCGGCAAAATTAAATTTATTTGGAAAATAGCAACTGTTTATACATGTTAACATCATTAATACGAGGTATTGATTTGTTTTAAGTACAGACAGTCGTTCTACTTGCTAAGTTTTCATGTTTATTAAATTGAATTCAGTTATTCAGGACATCAATAGACAGATGTTAGTGATTCGTAGAGACAAAATCTGATAGATTTTCAAAGTGATCAATTGTAATTTGAATGGGAACATAAGAGTGACAACAAGATGTTGTTTGCCTGTTTGGCTCACTCTCAAAAACTAAATAAAAAGTAAATTTAATTTGAGAGTGAGTTAACTCATCGTAGTTAAGCGAGAGCGAAATGAGAATGCACAACTGGATTGCAGGTAAACTTTAAAAAGCAAACTTTAAACTTGCAAAATAAAAAAAATAAAAACATATATATTAAAGAGGTTAGTACTCGGCATAGCCGGGCCGTTGAGTGAAAATGGGCCAGAGTGACTCATAATGGCCCGTCTTTATGAGTCACTCGGGCCATTTATCACTCAACGGCCCGCTACGCCGTGTATTAACCTCTTATAAATTACGTGAATTCAATGAAATACACTTTTTCGCAGTAGCTTTTAATGGTGTATATGAATTATTGCCATACAATTGACTGACTTCTCTCTTGCCTTTTTTGATGCAAAAAAAATGTTTTTGTCAGTCAATTAAATCGGTTGAGTTTAAAAAATAAAATGGTATGGTCAAACGGAATTGCATTTGTTTCAAATATGTGCTTTTCTAGTGCATTCATATATATTTATATACATATTCAACATAATGTATCAGTTTATTGCATCTGCCAAAAAGTTTCTATCACGGTGCAGTATTGTAAGTTGTTTGTGCTATCAACTGGATTTTTGCTATAAGATTTGTGCAGAATATCTCAGTGACGCCAAAGCGTTTTATGCGATTTTTCGCATTTCCAATTTCCGCTGCGGATCAGCTTATTATCATTGGAATTGTTCGCAAGTAATCGGCTTTAACACATTTAGTCCGTCAATCATTAGGCCTTGAAGCGTATTTATATAACTCGTTATATCAGATATAAATAGGTTGGAATACTATATTCGTATACGATTTTTATCAGACACCTACTCAAATACGCAATCATTGTCGGAGACAGCCGTTTGCAAACCTACCATGATACAACATGAGGCGGCAAGAACTTTGCCATTTGTATTGTGCCCATCAACAACATACATAATAAAGACTCTAAAGAACGTAACGTCTTACATTCATACTTTCGATACATCTACAGTTTAATAAATCCCCGGACCTCTTGTATTCACAAAATGGCGTGTATCAGATCTTGTTCTTTAAATATGTAAAGGCAAATCATGTAGCCCACACAGGAAGTGTGGGCACATAGCAGATAAACAGTGGTGGGGTGGAAGCGAATTAATTGTATCTAATTTCTTGATTTAATGTGACTTAGATTCCTTTCGCAATCAACTCTCGATATGACTACTATTTTACTTTACTTCTCTAGATCGATACACCACTATGTTGTGGAAAGGAGAAAGACATAGACCCATTTACTATATCACCGTTAATGCTCAGAATTAAGTTCAAATTACATTCGGGTTACCCAGCGTACATTTGTTGGGACCGAAACAAAGATGCTACCTATTGGATAAAACCTGTTGTTCTTAAATGGAGAACACCGCGTAGTTTTACGACTAATTTGTTGTGTTCAATAGTGTGTCCATATGCAGGAACCATCGCCCTGTCATATCCTACATATATCTTTAGACATATAAATACTTACTCTAATCAAGTCGTCGTCTCATGGCCAGTTCCGCAGCAGTTTCTTAGACGATCTGCGTATATACAAGCACTTTTGGTACTGTACATGCATGTCAGTCATGCAAACATGGTACTGCCACGGTTTCATATACATAACAATTCCAAGAAATCATATGTTGAAATAAACTGGCTAACGCAATTACCTGATGTTTTTCCCCATAAGCATTTTGTTTTAAATTAATTGTGTGACTTTTTAAATCATATGCAGCACCATAGAGCCTTGGGATGATCCTCTGCCTCCGGTTTCGTCTGAGCCTGACGAAGGTGTACACATATTGGACAGACGCGTGGAATGGTAGGTTAATCATTAGTAAAGAACTTCGTCCTTTTTGTATCAATGGTCGTCTGGTATGACGCCATTTCGTTGTGTTTGGCAAAGTCCGTTGCAAAAGTCCTCAACGACTTTTTTTAACAAAATATAATTTAAAGTGAACGAGATGTTAAAATATATTTAGTTTAAGTAGCAACGTGTTGCTCATTTGGTGAAATGTCCACCTCCAAAAGGCACGTTATTAACCGATTAAGCACAAATATGTAATTTAGTATCTATACCACAAAGATAAGTTTCTTTGTACATATTTTACATTTCAAGCACGTATTTATTACTGATTTTGTGAACTTTTACCAGAAAATTAAGCACGACATGTATGTAAATCCAACTTTTTAAAATGCCAAACTTTTAAATTATTAGTCAGATTATTGCCTTCATTGAAAATTTATAATAAAGTATCCTGTTTGTTTCACGTTACATTACATACAAAATGTATTGATAGGTGAGTAGAATAGTTAATATACTACAAAGTTCAAACGGTGAGCAACACATTCCAAAACTCAGACGTGATCAAAGTTTGCTACAGAATTTTGAAGACAACTTTGAACAAAAAAACATGTTGTTTAATAGTGTTGCTTAGGATAATCATGTCACATTCGAAATTTGTTTTTTAACCCGCATTCCAAGGCACACAAATTGTGTTATTTTATTTTTTTCAAATCTTTTGTTTTTCACATAAACTCACATAAAATCCCCTTAGTTACTATAAAAGCATAGTATAAGAACTCTCACATTTAACTTTAAGCCTTATTAGTATCGACATGATTATAATAAAAAAATAACTTTTACACATACATCGACATTGTTTCCACATACTTATCCGTGTGTACTGATAGAAAGTAATGATTCACTTCTTAATTCAGTTCTGATTCGAGTGATGATAAGAGTACAGATCTTAGGTAAGTAAATGAATGATAATTATGTACGAACTTGACATTGAAAAAAAAGAGATAATCACTAAGAGGGCCGGCTGACATACCATTGATTAAACTTATAAGTATATTTGAATTTGAAGTGGATCGTAAATGCATAGTCTATAGAGTATCGTAACTAACTATATTTCCGTCCATTACTTAGTATATATACATGTCAATTATTATTAAGGGTATTGCCATTTGTTTTGTGTCCCGTTTGTTTCACGGTAAACAAATGTTATGACTTCATTTTTCGTCCAGTAGCCCAGAATGCTTTCGTTCCAGTGACTTCTGGTTTATTTCTGCAAATATTTTCATAGATAACGTTATAAGTAGAATGCAGTAAATTACATTCAAAATATAATGATAGGTGTATAGAACAGGATAGGATCAGTATCTTATACACACTTTTATATAGATTAATCTTTTTTTTTTGGTAAATGTAAATGTTTTTATCACCTACGTTCGGAATAAGTACGATGTATTTGGAGAAAAATGTGTGGTTGAAAATTTATACGGGCAATAATAGAACGCATAGATAACTACATGTTTATAGCCTAACTGGTCAAAGGCCATAAGAGCTTATGCGGTGGCTCTTGAAATTATCAAAAAAATGCTTTTTAGCCAAGTCTAGAATAAAAGAGAGACAACTTGTTTTTAGCTTGTGAATTTGGATTTATGTTTCACTCCCCCTTGCCCTTGTTAAAAACAGATCAAAATTACAGTTTAAAAGGGTTGGTTGATTTAATGTGATGGTGTATGGTCAATTGCTCTTGCGTCTACCTGATCATCACTGCTTATGAATGTTTGCTCAAATTATGCCTCTTGGGTCATTACTGACCACACTTCGGGGTTTACAAGTTTAGTACGCTATAGGGAAATGTTTGAACTTTTTGTTGGAAATAATAATCAATCATTATAAAAAAAATTTTAATCCATCTGTTCATGTTGATTGCATGTGGAGTTGCTTAGGCCAATGTCAACAGTAGTATGTAAACTGTTGGTCACAGTACCGCTAGTAAAGTTTGACGTAAATAGAAATAAGCGTTGCTAGACAGAAGATTTTACAAAATGAGCTATGCACTGACTAGTTCAATTATTTTGGTACTTAGCCATGTAATGCTTCGCAAACGCTCAACACAAGTCAACCCTTTTTACAGTTGCCAAGGAAAAATGTAATATGTATTTTGGGTCCCCAAAAAGTGTGTCCCAAATATGCAATTGTTAAATGGTTAGGCCCGTAAATGGGCAACTGTAAACTGATTGGCACACTTGTATACAAACACACTGAAATGTACAAATAAAACGATTCAATGTGTACGACTTGATTCCTAATCATAATAACACGATCGCATTCAAATAACAGTTATTAATATTACAGATTAAATATTCAAATAATATAGTGCAAGGTGTGCAAGTCAGAAAGCAAGATGTACCATTCAGAAAGCAAGATGTACTCTACAGAAAGAAAATATGCAAGTCAGTACGCAATATGCTATGTCATAATGCAAGATGTACAAATCAGAACACAAGGTGTTCTAGTCAAAACGCAAGATGTAACATTCCGAATACAAGAAGTAAAAGTCAACGGCAAGATGTACCATTCAGAAGACAGTATGTGCAAGTCAGTACGCAAGATATACAAGTCAGAACGCAAGATGTGCAAGTCAGAAATGAAGGTGTACCATTCAGAAAGTACGATGTACACTACAGAAAGCAAGATATGCAAGTCATAACGCTATATGTACAAGTCATAATACAATATGTACAAGTAAGAAAGGAAGGTGTTTAAGTCAGAACACAAGATGTACCATTTCGAATACTAGAAGTTCAAGTCAGAAGGCAAGATGTACTATTCAGAAGACAATAAGTTCAAGTCAGAACGCAAGATGTACAAGTCAGAACGCAATATGTACAGTTCAGAACGCAAGGTGTTCTAGCCAAAATGCAAGATGTACAAGTCAGAATGCAAGATATACAAGTCAGAAAGCAAGATATACAAGTCAGAACGCAAGATATACACGTCAGAACGCAAGATGTACAAGTCAAAACCCAAGATATACAAGTCAGAACGCAAGATATACAAGTCAGAATGCAAGATATACAAGTCAGAATGCAAGATATACAAGTCAGAACGCAAGATGAACCAGTTAGAACACAATATGAACAAGTCAGAAAGCAAGATGTAATATTTGCTTCAATATCATTCTAATAGTTTCCACGGCAAGATTTCGACAAAAATACACTTCAAATGCTGATTTCTACCCATAATGTATGAAGTGTCGTTAGGATATTTAATGTTGAGCCGTATAAAAAAGATAACAATGAAACAAGAACGCAGTGGAAGTAGACTGCTTGACGTTTATTACGCAGTTTCTTTTCGGTGTAAGTGTATTATACATGTATTATATGTTTGCTGTAAAGTTAACAATACAATTCGGGTGTCCAACAATGATCACGTACTATTACATGATTACATCCGGTCATCATGAAGTAAAGCAAGCTTGACTAATTAACAAGAAATAAACTAATATTAAATTTATATTAGACATCTTAAAAATGTACAATTTTTATTTTTGTTAAACAGACCACGTAATCCTGGATCAACCCTCATAAAGATACAATTCAATTCAATTCAATTTATTTCATTGATAAAGGCCTCCGGCCCATGACAACATATTATACAGATACATATATGTACACAATGAGTGGAAAAGGGTTATGACAATGTTGATATTCAAACTTCTAAGATACAGCTTTATACAAATATTACATGCAAGCACAATTATGAATCTAAAATAATGCCATTAATAATACATGAAATGAGGGAAACTAAATACATGACTAAAATGCTTCAACATATAGAGTACTACTACTGTAATGCTCGTGATATACCATGTATATTTCTGTTAAGAAAACATTTTTTCTAATACACAACAGGAGTATACATAAAGGCACATATATAACATTATGCATTTAATTATTATCTGTTAAATACAACTTCCTATATTTCATAGCATAAAATATGAACATAGATACATTTAATACAATTTGGTTATTTCTTGAAGACATCAGTACAGTAAATTTGTTAACAGTGGGATCAGTATAATATTTACTAGGCAGGTATTTCAACCGTAAATCATTGTAGTGTTGGCACTTAAACATAAAATGGTACTCAGTTTCTGGTTCTATATTGCAGAGTTTGCATATGCGTCTGTCCCTTGGGGTGTTTATATATCTACCCCTTTCGATTTCTAAGTCATGAGAAGAACAACGGAAACATGCAATCGCATTTCTAAAACTTCTTATTTTTACTATGTCTAAATAATTTTCATGACACAAATTATCTTTGAACAAAGAGTAATAAGTTAACTTAGGACTGTCACTAACTGCAGAACGCCATTCCTGTATGTACTGGTCTTTCAATGTTTGTATAATACGTGATATAAATAGTTTTTCATTGTTCACATTTTGCTCTAACCACACATAGTTATAACCATTTTGACATAAAATGTTCCTTACATTGGTTACCCAATTTCTGTTGCCAATTTGGTCTTGCAAATATAATAAATCATATGCTTTCTTAACAAATCTATAATTAGGAAGTTTAATTATTCTCATCCAATATTTCAAAACACGCTTTATAGCGATAATAAACATGGGAAAACGTCCACAATCACCAAGCACCGGAAAGTTCATCGTATGTTTTGGTATGCACATATAACGTTTGCATGCATATAGTTGTACTTGTTCTGTTGGTACCATCCTTTCTGCACCCCAAATTTCTGCACCATATAACAAGATTGGGACAACTTTAGTATCAAATATTTTAAAAAATGTAGATTTATTCATTTGTCCATAGTCATATAGTCTAGATAAAACAGTTAGCAACACTCGTTTTGATTTTAAAGGTTTATCTGACGCCATCCTATTTAAAGATAATTGTCTTGTAAGTAGTACCCCGACATATGTAAAATCATTTACAACATCTAATAACGTCCCTCTATAGTTCCATTTCTCAAATTTAGACAAGGTACCTCCATTCTTAAAAACCATAATTTTAGTTTTCTTAATATTGACATTTAAACCAAACTGATAACAAAATTCACTTAGTGCATTTAAAAGGCGTTGTAGACCACACGGAGTGTCAGCAAGCAAAGCCAAGTCATCTGCAAAGAACACAGAGTTTATCTGGGTAGTGTCTGGAAATAGCTGTATACCATTAAATGCCGGAGGTTCAATAAGCTTGATAAATTCATTTATGAAGAGAATGAATAAAACAGGTGACGCTATACATCCTTGCCTCAAACCAAAGGGCAGTTAAAACTTTCAGACAATGTTCCATGATTTGCGCGAACCCTCCCCTTCACTGACAAATACATAGCTCGAAATGAGGAATAAAGTTTTCCATGTATACCGTTGGTCGACATGACATTAAATAACTTGACTCTGTTTACAACATCAAATGCTTTTTGGAAGTCCACATAGGCCACGTATAACATTTTACCACGTGTAGATAATTGTTTATTAACAAGAGAATGCAATGTAAATGCATTGTCGACAGTCCGGTATCCTTCTCTGAAACCTGATTGATTTTCACTTAGCCTATTAAATATATTAATGAAAAATGTAAGGCGCCTATTTATAATGCCAGTGTATATTTTGCCCATAACATTCAACAATGAGATGCCTCGATAATTGTCAGTTACATCAGGATCACCTTTTTTGTATAATGGAATAATAATTGTCTCACGCCATTGACTTGGGTATGTTCCAGTAGAAAATATTCGATTGAATAATTTTCGCAAAACAGGCAGTAAGTAATTCAGGCTATATATAAAACATTCTGTTACTAATTCATCGCTACCTCCACTTTTACCCGTTTTCATATCTTTAATAACGGCTATAATTTCATCGTCCGTGATAGAGTCTTTAAAAAGTGCATCCGTTAATTCACCTGTATATACATCATCTGGATATGGTAATTCACTATCTTCGAGAGTCAAACTCTGAAAGAGACCTTCAAAATGATCTTTCCATTGATCGGTAGATATATTTTCTCTTCTGGATTGTTTATTAACAAGACGTTTAAATTTTTGCCAAAATGTCTGACCATCAGAGCAGCTATTTTCAAGATTTATCAGTACATTACTATTAAAATTGTCCTTTTCAGTTTAACAATATTCCCTATACTCGTTTTTCGCTATTAAATAGGCTGATAAGTTGACATTTGTTCTATCACGACGAAACATTCTCAATGCCCGCTGCGTCTTATACTTTAATGTTTTACATGTATTATTAAACCAATTACTACTTTTCTGTTGTGTACTTTTAAATGTCTTTAAACAAGTCTGACTGCATTCCTTTATCAAATCAGTTACAGTAGACACTAGCGTATCTATATCAGTTAACTGGCTTTCAAGCAAAGAGTCGATTTCATTATAAAGTTCATCAGTAAATACATAAGACAGTTTCTCTTCAAACGTATATCAATTCTTCTGATTGAATACATATTTCTGTTTTATATTTGAAGTGGCGGTTGTATGATGATCTGAGTTACATGTAAAACATTTAAGATGTACTCGAGTAGGTAAATGACTGGATTCAGAACGAGTTTCAATCCCGAAGTCATTTATAGATTTAACTATATAATCCGTATACAGCAAATAGTCTATAACACTGCAACCATTATGATTAACGAATGTAAAATCTCCGACACTCTGATCCTTAAATAGTCTACCATTTGCTATTCTGAGTGTATTCACTTTACAAAAGTCAATAAACTTTACACCAAAGTTATTTACATGTTTATCATTTGATACACGTGGGGACATATGTGAATCGTCTAATAAATCCTCTACTGTCTGCAATTCTGGTATATTCCTATCAAAAGAAAAATAGTCCATTCGATCTCCAGTACGCGCATTAAGATCTCCCATAAGTAAGAAGCTTTCACTAGTCTGAATATCATATTCACGTAACGTGCTCTCTAGTAGGTCAACACCAGAGATATCTTTACCTTCATAAAATGGAGAATTAATAGGTGGTATATATGCAAAGCAAATGATAAGATCTTCAAGCAGCCTTACAGATGTCTTGTCAGCTTTAAGAAATATGGCAAAGTCACATTCTTCATATATTCTCGAGATATAACGTTGATATTCATTTCTGTAATATATAATTATACCTGCCATTGTGCGGCCACGTGTACTATTTCGTATTGCTGGACAGAAATATGATTTAAAACCACTTCCAAATACTGGAATTTCAGATTCGCTTTCTATCCACGTTTCAATAAAACATACTATATCGAAGTTTTTAAAGTAACTGATAAAATCTTCATCATAACACTTGCTTTTAAGACCATCAATGTTCCAGGATATTATTTTCAAATCTGAATAACTATTGCCCTGGCCTTGGCCGCCGTCCTATATAATAGGTGGCATATGTGTGTCCGTTATACTTTCAGCTTCGCCCATTTCAACATTAGTATTGTCCGAGGCATAATCTCCAGTCGTTGATTGGGCCGGTTGATCTAGCATTCTTCTTGCTTGTTTAACTACACGTTCTGTTTTGCCAGCATGGTCCGTTTTACTATCCATAGTTCTCAATTCACCACGAAAGAAATATCCAACTTTGCCTTTAGACTTGAGAGTTTTCAACTGATGGCGTTGTTTTACTGTTAAATCATCACCAACGCGTACATCATGCTTACGTAATTCATCTCTGCCTTTGTAAATCCTATACTTATCATCATCATAACGAAATGTAACTACGGTTAACGGCTGTCTACCATCTTTCACATCGCCAATACATTGGACATATTTTAAATCATCAGCGATCCAAATATCATTGGGACTAGCAGCATTTAGAACATTTTCTATAATAGAAGATTTGACCTCTTTAATAGACGCTGATTCAGACAAGGGCAAATTAAAAATCCTCATATTAGATTTGATCGCATCCCGTTCAAGCATTTCGATACTCTGTTGAACTTCATTCATAGCATCTGTATTTCTCTCAGTATTCTCATTCACTTGATCAATATCTAACTGCAAATTTTCAGAATGCTGTTTCATTTCATCAATGTCGTGCTTTATCTCGGAAAGATCATTTTTCATACAACCATAATCTACTTTCAGCGTTTTAATTTCATTTAATGCATGATCACATTTATCTTCAACTCCTTGGATATGGGTCTTCACACTGTTGATCTCTGTCTTAACTGTAAGCAGCTCAGCCATGACACCATTAATAGCCTCAAGAATACGCGCCTCGCCTTCGTCGGTAACTGGTCCAGGGTTGGACGTCGCCGCACAACCACAATAGATACATTAAAGGGACTGTGTCACAGATTTGCACCAAAAAATGTTTTTTTTCTGTAACGAATCTTAGGACATTTATCTGAAAGAATGTGTTACGCTTTGATGTCATAATTGTAAAAAAGTACCAAAATGTAAAATCAAAGATTGTGACGGAGACCAGGTTCGAACCCGCGTCGCCAAAATTGAAGCCCAGCGTCTCCCTTACTGAGCTATCAAGGCTTACACTAAACGGGTGACATAATTAAGCTATAAACCTACCTCAGTAATATCACGTGATAACATCGACTAGCCAATCACGCATACGGAATGAATTCTACCTGGTAGACATACCCAGTAATCTGTTTTAATCTTTTTTAATGGGAAATACGAAATAACTGCTAAACTTAAATAAATTGTAAACTATGTGGTACTCCAATTAGGTACTTTCAATGCATTGTACACATCGATGCCAAGTTTATGTCATTATTCGACAATTTTAATTTTTTCGCTATTTTATCATCTGTGAGACAGTCCCTTTAAAGATGATTTTCCTACCACACTATATGAACTATCATTTTGCAGGCATGCAATTATTGGAAGTTATTGTTAATATTCATCATGACCTCATAAGGGTTTGTCAATTATAATGCCCAAATGAAATATATTATCGACCTGGTTGCGTCTAAATGCGAATAACAGCATTCTTACATTGTTTATTTTGCCTTTTAAATGTCATTTGTTACGCCATATTACTGCTTTAATAATATTATTGAGTTTAAGTGATTATTATAGGTTCGCGTGAAATAACGCACAGCTTCAAGTACTAAACGATCAGATGCAAGCGATTAAGTTCTTCTATCGAGATATCGAATCGTTAAACCTACAAAAACAAAGCGGGTTTAACTTTACGTTAAATATCATAGCTAATATTCAATTTGCTTATAACATAGAGCGACATTACTTGAGTTGTAATAAAGAAATCTTTATGTGCGAAGGTTTGAACGCATATTGGAATATCTGAAACTACACATTATAACAAAGGTAGGAAAATATATAGTTAATCAGTATTTTTTAGCAAAAATGAACAAATTTATAGCAACGATATATACAATTGTTGATGTATAATGTATAAAAATCAAAATGTAATATGAATATGTTTGGCATAAAAGACAATACACTACTGGTCAAGGGTTAAAAGTCAAATATGTTGTTGTTTTCTTACTACTTCTAATTTGTTTTTCTTAAGGCTTTAGAGGTGTGTATTTTTTGTTAATATTAATAAGACGAAATACAATGTCGACATAAATCTATCACTAACACATGCAATCATATTTTGGAGAATGTTGGTATCAACTAAAACTTTGCAGTTGTTGGTCGTTTGAACGGACATTTAAAATAGTAATTATACTATGAATACTACGAGACACTCCCAGTAGTCGAACAGTCCCTGTTGATGGGGTAAAAGGCAAGTGCCTAAACAACAAAGAACTAAAAAAACAAAACGATTCACACCACACACCCTTACCTGCTATGCCGAACTATTTATTGTGTTTTCTTGTTAAAATGTGATTTATAAATAAACATTACGATAGTCAAAAACAGTATTCGAATATAGGTCATATTTCTCAGTTGTAATGCGTCATTTTTTAGTTGAAATTTACACAAATATTTGAACATTCGATTATAGGTGACCCACTATTGTTTTGATAGAATTTTGAATGGTTTTATTTTTATATTAAGGTAATGTAAAATTCATACCGGAACTTTCATCATTAATTTAACCCTAAATACAAATTATGGCCATTGATTGACTTTTTTATGTTTTGGGCTTTTTAAGCTTTCAATATTGGTCATTTCAAGTCAGATTTAAGTTGAAGTAAACCGAAAATACAAACTGTACTACCATTTACCATCATTTAATATCTGCCAATTATTTTACAAAATAGTAATCAGCAAACAATACCTATTTAAATAGTACAAAGATTGAATGTAGTCATCAGATATTAATATGTTAATTAAAGAATCGATAACAAAACTAGATTAATGGTAGATTTGGATATCTTCATATTTAAGTTATGCTCTCTGGCTAACAATGGGGATGTATCATATTACGAACTGCCAAATTGATGTGCTATCAATTAGCCTTTTGACATTAGTACTAAATAATACAGAATGGCCAAACAACGCTTTGACCTTAATGTTGGTATATAAAACACAATTACAAAATCAGTATAATGGTTTGTATTTTGATCTAAAGCTATTACACTCGGTGACAAACAAAAGGTAAACAGTTATTATCTACCCCTGAAATACACTTTACATGTCAAACAATAATTTTTAAATGATACTTGTCAATATTGTATTTATTATTTTCTGTTATGAGCATCAACCTTCATTTTCACTGGTTTGTAATGATAACGATTATAGTGCTTTGCATGTTTTGTCTAGGTCAAATCATATATTTAATGAAAAAAGAGAAATGCATCATAGATGTGCGTATAGTTGCAAAAATTCTGAACGGTGCTTGCGCTTTTTCAATGGAAATGATTCCAAACGCCTGCAAATAATTTTTCTGTTATAAAGTTGTTGCAAATGAAAGCGGTATTTATAAAATCAGGCTATTATAACACAAAGGTCTTTTTAACAGTCCCTTTTTAGAAAACTTATTTTCTCAAAGAATGCCTTTAAAAAATGCTAATATTTCTGAAGCAAATATTTCATTTGGAATCTTCACTTAAGTTATAACTCAAAGTTTTCTATGACATAATGCATTTAAAACGATATCGATTATTGTTGATGTAATTTGGAATAATAAGTTTAGAATAAAATTTGTCTAAAAATCCATGTCATACCTTTTTAGCAGCTTCAAATATGAAATGTACAATCTCATTTAATACTTTTACGATATTCCTACAAAATTACTTTTTTGAACTATTCGCAGTAAGAAACAGCCAAATGCTCTGCACTTTACCATGCAAAATCGCTACAATATTACTACGTTTCAATTGTCCATGCAACACCACATACATAACTTTACGAGTATAGTTAAATAGATTACAATCGCTTTTGTTTCTGGCTCAATGTGGAAGAATATCAGCAGAAAACCCGAGTTGTTAAGTAGAAATTGTTTAACTATGATAATAATAATAAAAATGACCCTGTATAACATTCATCAGATGAAATGGCTAAATTAATTTTTTCGTCACTCCATACTGCAATGTATGACGTCACTGTGTATATTGAACTATTTGAAACAAGGGTCACATTGACCTAATTAAATCATTGTATTATTGATTAATATAAATACATATGCTGTATATATTGGTACTGAATACCTTAGTAACTTCGAACCGTCGTCGAAAGCAAAGTCCAAAACATTTCCTTTAATATAACCTTATTTTTCGCTACGCGGAGCACGTGTGTCGTATACTCTCAATTTAAACGAACATTTACCTATCCTAACTGATTTTATGCTTCCGAAGCAACATTGAAAAGCCATTTTACACTACCTTATGCACTTATTGTTATTTTTACGATGGCGTTGATGACCTGATGTTTTCTTGAGTAATTTAATGAAACTTCAAAATCAATGTTTTATGACAGAGAACAAGATGGGTAAATTTCTTGTGTATAAAACTCAAATCATTAATTGGAAAAGCAAAATTGATATATGTAATGACGATTGTATTACAATACTTGGTGTTTAGTAAAGTTGACAACGTGTAATTTCTGGAGAAAGCTTTCTGGAGGTGGTAAAAGAGAGTGAAATGGTTCAAATATTTGAGTGGCATCCCGCAATGTTTACACACTAAAGTTTTTATTCAATATACTCTTCGTCCAATGACATATATAAAAATGAAATAAAATCAATCTGAAAACATTTTTTTTTCAAAAAAGCAAATAATTCCTCTGAAACTCTTTGCAAATTATTTTGCTTATGAACATTTTCTGAATGAGGTTTGCATGGAGATATCCGACCAAAACGGTGTCATTGTCCCAAATTTGAATTCTATCAAACAGCAAAAAATGTTTATGTTGCTTTGGGTTTCTTTTGTTTTCTTATATTTCAGCGCTACATGCATTTGTAAAGCACATCATATGACTTTTCATTGTATGATGTTAAACTATTCATTCTATTTTGCAGCTGAGGCATTCATTCCGAACACTTGACTCCGGTAACGACTAGACAAATGTATTGAATGCGTAACCCGTCGTAACAGTGTACGGTAAGGACTTAATTACATCTAATTTTTGAAGTTCATACTTTGAAACAATGCAAAAATAAACATTGGGCCGATTGCTTAGAATTTTGTGAAAATTAACAACGTGATTAACGATATCGCTGTTAACGCTTACACGTCAAATATTTGATGATGTGCTCCTAATTTTAAACAAAACAAGTGTATTTGAAACAGTTGTTCAAATCTTGTTAGATATACTGATGATAACAAGAATATCCAATAAAATTCATGAGCAATACTGAATTGACAGTTAACAACGATGACAATAACAACGAGGTTAACTTTAACAAAGTTCTGAAAAATCGGACCATTGTTGAAAATATTCCCATGAACATTTTTTAAAATAATATGTATATACTAAATAGGAATATCAAAACGTTTATATCGGACAAGTCATCTGCAGTGTGTATGCTTTTCCGACAAAACGTATTTTTAGTACTTTATACAGATTGTATGACTTATTTATACAGGTATGGGCTGCTTACATTCCATCAGAAGTCATAGGTACGTACTTTTTATATGATACACCTGATTTAAATTAATTTGATCATATCATTTGCATAGGAATATACCTGATAAAAGGGTACAAGGAAGCTTTATGAGGTCAGTTGGTCATTTGAGCTTTATCTCTGATCATTTAATCTTGTTAAGAGTACTGCGAACTTTTTGTTGGAAATAAATGTTAATGATTACATTTTTTTAAATCCATCTGTTCATGTTGATTGCATGTGGAGTTGCTTGGGCCAATGTCAACAGTAGTATGTAAACTGTTGGTCACAGTACCGCTAGTAAAGTTTGACCTAAATAGAAATAAGCGTTGCTAGACAGAAGATTTTACAACATGTGCTATGCATTGACTAGTTCAATTATTTTAGTACTAAGCCATGTAATGCTTCGCAAACACTCAACACAGGTCAACCCTTTTTACAGTTGCCAAGGAAAAATGTAGTATGTATTTTGGGTCCCCAAAAAGTGTGTCCCAAATAAGCAATTGTTAAAGGGTTAGGCCCGTAAATGGGCAACGGTAAACTGATTGGCACACTTGAATACAAACACACTGAAATGTACAAATAAAACGATTCAATGTGTACGACTTGATTCCTATTTGCCCGATGGATATAAGTTGAATAGGTTGATTTCTACGCACATGTTACAAAATTAAGCCGTCGTCAATTCATAATATGTTATAGTCAAATCTTCATACATACCATTAAAGTTAAATATTGTGCATACGTTATCCAACTAGAGCCTGAGTTTAAAGTAGTGTTCTTCATTCGTCTATACGTTTTGTTTTCTTCGTGAAACATATAAGTTACATTTCTCCTTAACTACGATGGTAAGGAAATCCAGCCAAAAGTATGGTTGATTTGGTAGAGTGAACTTAAACTTATCAATGCGTATGGTTAGTTCAAATTTAATGTCTAAAAACATCAAAATTCAAGAAATAAAGCAAATGTGATATCTCTACTTGTGAAGTCTTAATTTTACATTTTTTCTAGATACTAATTGTATCACTGGCCTGAATCCAAAGTTATTTTTACTATAGACTTCATATATACAGTTCTCTAGATGACTTCTTTGCAATACAGTGTCAAATTATGTTTATGCAAAAGATAAATAATCAATTCCTTTCAGCAAAAAAAACATATTTATATTTTAGCGCAAACACCCTCTCTCTATATTAACAGCTGGATCTTGAACATATTAACGTTTAAAAAAACAGAGTGAACAACATGTTTCAGTTTAATTTCGGAATAAATGCAACTAACTCGAAGTTTGACAAGATTCTTATCAATACTTAAATATTTGGACAAGTATTAGAAAATGAGATGTAGTCATAAAAAGCAGATTAAAACATTTCGGTTGATGAAAACGTTGATCAACCATTATTGTCTTATTAATACATATGTTACTATATATAGTAAAACATCTGTACAGGGATTTCGCGATTATTTGCATGACTCAGCGATTATCAGTTTTGCGGCCCGGGCCGATTTTTGATTATTATTTTGCGGCCCGTGGAACGTTCGCACGTGAATTCAGTTTTCGCCTAAAAATCAATTTTGGCGAATGCAAAATAATGTGTTAACTAAATAAATAAAATTTTATTGATCTGCTTGAATACATTTATTATTAAAATCCTAAAGGGAGGCAAACGCGAACGCAGTTTAGGAAGATATGCTAGTGTTTGATAACCAGTTTAATCGTTAGGGCGACGATTTTTTTATTCTGCTTTGACATTGAAAAACAAAAACAAAGGAAGCGGCAAAATTAAATTTATTTGGAAAATAGCAACTGTTTTTACATGTTAACATCATTAATACGAGGTATTGGTTTGTTTTAAGTACAGACAGTCGTTCTACTTGCTAAGTGTTCATGTTTATTAAATTGAATTCAGTTATTCAGGACATCAACAGACAGATGTTAGTGATTCGTACAGACAAAATCGGATAGAATTTCAAAGTGATCAATTGTAATTTGAATGGGAACATAAGAGTGACAACAAGATGTTGTTTGCCTGTTTGGCTCACTCTCAAAAACTAAATAAAAAGTAAATTTAATTTGAGAGTGAGTTAACTCATCGTAGTTAAGCGAGAGCGAAATGAGAATGCACAACTGGATTGCAGGTAAACTTTAAAAAGCTAACTTTAAACTTGCAAAATAAAAAATAAATAAAAACATATATATTAAAGAGGTTAATACTCGGCGTAGCCGGGCCGTTGAGTGATAATTGGCCAGAGTGACTCATAATGGCCCGTCTCGGGCCATTATGAGTCACTCGGGCCAATTATCACTCAACGGCCCGCTACGCCGTGTATTAACCTCTTATAAATTACGTGAATTCAATGAAATACACTTTTTCGCAGTAGCCTTTAATGGTGTATATAAATTATTGCCATACAATTGGACTGACTTCTCTTTTGCCTTTTTTGATGCAAAAAAAATGTTTTTGTCAGTCAATTAAATCGGTTGAGTTTAAAAAATAAAATGGTATGGTCAAACGGAATTGCATTTGTTTCAAATATGTGCTTTTCTAGTGCATTCATATATATTTATATACATATTCAACATAATGTATCAGTTTATTGCATCTGCCAAAAAGTTTCTATCACGGTGCAGTATTGTAAGTTGTTTGTGCTATCAACTGGATTTTTCCTATAAGATTTGTGCAGAATATCTCAGTGACGCCAAAGCGTTTTATGCGATTTTTCGCATTTCCAATTTCCGCTGCGGATCAGCTTATTATCATTGGAATTGTTCGCAAGTAATCGGCTTTAACACATTTAGTCCGTCAAACATTAGGCATTGAAGCGTATTTATATAACTCGTTATATCAGATATAAATAGGTTGGAATACTATATTCGTATACGATTTTTATCAGACACCTACTCAAATACGCAATCATTGTCGGAGACAGCCGTTTGCAAACCTACCTTGATACAACATGAGGCGGCAAGAACTTTGCCATTTGTATTGTGCCCATCAACAACATACATAATAAAGACTCTAAAGAACGTAACGTCTTACATTCATACTTTCGATATATCTACAGTTTAATAAATCCCCGGACCTCTTGTATTCACAAAATGGCGTGTATCAGATCTTGTTCTTTAAATATGTAAAGGCAAATCATGTAGCCCACACAGGAAGTGTGGGCACATAGCAGATAAACAGTGGTGGGGTGGAAGCGAATTAATTGTATCTAATTTCTTGATTTAATGTGACTTAGATTCCTTTCGCAATCAACTCTCGATATGACTACTATTTTACTTTACTTCTCTAGATCGATACACCACTATGTTGTGGAAAGGAGAAAGACATAGACCCATTTACTATATCACCGTTAATGCTCAGAATTAAGTTCAAATTACATTCGGATTACCCAGCGTACATTTGTTGGGACCGAAACATAGATGCTACCTATTGGATAAAACCTGTTGTTCTTAAATGGAGAACACCGCGTAGTTTTACGACAAATTTGTTGTGTTCAATAGTGTGTCCATATGCAGGAACCATCGCCCTGACATATCCTACATATATATTTAGACATATAAATACTTACTCTAATCAAGTCGTCGTCTCATGGCCAGTTCCGCAGCAGTTTCTTAGACGATCTGCGTATATACAAGCACTATTGGTACTGTACATGCATGTCATTCATGCAAACATGGTACTGCCACGGTTTCATATACATAATAATTCCAAGAAATCATATGTTGAAATAAACTGGCTAACGTAATTACCTGATGTTTTTCCCCATAAGCATTTTGTTTTAAATTAATTGTGTTACTTTTTAAACCATATGCAGCACCATAGAGCCTTGGGATGATCCTCTGCCTCCGGTTTCGTCTGAGCCTGACGAAAGTGTACACATATTGGACAGACGCGTGGAATGGTAGGTTAATCATTAGTAAAGAACTTCGTCCTTTTTGTATCAATGGTCGTCTGGTATGACGCCATTTCGTTGTGTTTGGCAAAGTCCGTTGCAAAAGTCCTCAACGACATTTTTAACAAAATATAATTTAAAGTGGACGAGATGTTAAAATATATTTAGTTTAAGTAGCAACGTGTTGCTCATTTGGTGAAATGTCCACCTCCAAAAGGCACGTTATTAACCGATTAAGCACAAATATGTAATTTAGTATCTATACCACAAAGATAAGTTTCTTTGTACATATTTTACATTTCAAGCACGTATTTATTACTGTTTTTTGTGAACTTTTACCAGAAAATTAAGCACGACATGTATGTAAATCCAACTTTTTAAAATGCCAAACTTTTAAATTATTAGTCAGATTATTGCCTTCATTGAAAATTTATAATAAAGTATCCTGTTTGTTTTACGTTACATTACATACAAAATGTATTGAGTGGTGAGTAGAATAGTTAATATTCTACAAAGTTCAAACGGTGAGCAACACATTCCAAAACTCAGACGTGTTCAAAGTTTGCTACAGAATTTTGAAGATAACTTTGAACAAAAAACATGTTGTTTAATAGTATTGCTTAGGACAATCATGTCACATTCGAAATTTGTTTTAACCCGCATTCCAAGGCACACAAATTGTGTTATTTTATTTTTTTCAAATCTTTTGTTTTTCACATAAACTCACATAAAATCCCCTTAGTTACTATAAAAGCATAGTACACGAACTCTCACATTTAACTTTAAGCCTTATTAGTATCGACATGATTATAATAAAAAAATAGCTTTTACACATACATCGACACTGTTTCCACATAATTATCCGTGTGTACTGATAGAAAGTAATGATTCATTTCTTAATTCAGTTCTGATTCGAGTGATGATAAGAGTAGAGATCTTAGGTAAGTAAATGAATGATAATTATGTACGAACTTGACATTGAAAAATAGAGATAATCACTAAGAGAGCCGGCTGACATACCATTGATTAAACTTATAAGTATATTTGAATTTGAATTGGATCGTAAATGCATAGTCTATAGAGTATCATAACTAACTATTTTTCCGTCCATTACTTAGTATATATACATGTCAATTATTATTAAGGGTATTGCCATTTGTTTTGTAACCCGTTTGTTTCACGGTAAACAAATGTTATGACTTCATTTATCGTCCAGTAGCCCAGAATGCTTTCGTTCCAGTGACTTCTGGTTTATTTCTGCAAATATTTTCATAGATAACGTTATAAGTATAATGCAGTACATTACATTCAAAATATAATAATAGCTGTATAAAACAGGATAGGATCAGTATCTTATACACACTTGTATATAGATTGATCTTTTTTTTTTGTAAATGTAAATGTTTTTATCACCTACGTTCAGAATAGGTACGATGTATTTGGAAAAAAATGTGTGGTTGAAAATTTATACGGGCAATAATAGAACGCATAGATAACTACATGTTTATAGCCTAACTGGTCAAAGGCCAAAAAGAGCTTATGCGGTGGCTCTTGAAATTATCAAAAAAAAAATGCTTTTAGCCAAGTCTAGAATAAAAGAGAGACAACTTGTTTTTAGCTTGTGAAATTGGATTTATGTTTCACTCCCCCTTGCCCTTGTTAAAAACAGATCAAAATTACAGTTTAAAAGGGTTGTTTGATTTAATGTGATGGTGTATCAACAGCATCCGGTATAAGTTTGCAAATCCGGTTTACTTGCAAACTTAGTTTTTTTATTATCTTAGATATCAACTTCAAAAGCGACACATAGAAAGTTTGCCCATTAAATTAGAAATATTTTAAGTAAAATTAAAAAAAAAGTTTTAAGAAATATGAAAATTTTAATTCCAAAATTGATTTCTCCCGTTGGCCACCAATTGGATTTTAGGTCCCCCGCGGGGTTTTGGCAAACTCCAATTGGAGAATTTTCCATATGAGCCGAAACGGGGGAAAAAATCAGCAATTTGAAAAAAATCAAATATTACAATTTGGAACAGAAAATTACATTTCTATGTATGTCTGTAGTACTAGATTCATAAACATAATTAAAATCTAATAAATAATAAAAAAAATATGATTTTGTAAAAACGGCTCTCCAATTGGGGAAAATTCCAATTGGAGAATTCCACAGTCAATTTCTATAGATAAAAGCCACCAATTGGAGTTCACAGAAGTTGGTGATCACAGAAGTTGGAGGAATCACCAGTTGGAGACTTTCACCGTATAACATCTGCTGGGGAGAAATAAAGTTGTGATATATACATGTCATCGGTGTTTTCACTTGTGACGTTGTGTGCAATCTAAAACAGTGATCTTAAATACAACTGCGTCAGATTTGCGAATTATTCATTCTTTTCTGAAGCCTTCTGGTCCTAGATGCTCGAAAATATTAAATACTTTTAAAAAGAATAACTTACTAATTTTCATTTCCTGGTGGGCTCAATTTGTGTCTTTCAGTTAATCGAATAGGTTAGAGAACACCATCTTATATTGTCAGTAGGTACATTAAACTATGTTGACTTAGTGACAAACTTAATTTGATCACCCCAATTTAAAGAAAAAACCCTTCGATGTGTATCTTTTATCCTATGCAAAAGTGGCTTCTTTTTATTATTTCGTTTCCATCACTCACGGTATGTTATTTTTCTTGTCATTTGAAATGGGTACATATATGTATGATAGCACTATCACGAACCTATTACCAGTATAGGTTAAACAATTATTTATAAGTCAGTGATATTATTTATAAATGTTCTATAACATTGTGTATTGACTTAATACTTCGTAAAAAAATAAGCTCAACAATCATTCTTTGTTTCAGAATTCATCCATTTCAAATGATTCTTTGAAAAGGAGCCATTATCTCGGTTCACTTATTGTCAGGGTTTAGGAGCTGTAGCTAAAAGCAGTGACGAAATTCGTTTACACTCTTAAATTGTGCTCAGTTACATTGAACACCTGCCATAACTGAATGATAGCTTTACATTGATAAATAAGAAGTAAATATATCCAAATACTATTGCAAGGGGTATTTTTTTTTGCAAAAGTGTATAGCCCTTCACGCAATTCATGATAGTTTAAAAACTCATGTCTTGAATGACATTATCTTTGATCAAGTATACGTTCTAAGCATTAGGAATGATATTGTTCATATTGTTTCATCCTGCTACCTGTTTGCATGTTTTTGTTCGTTTATCAAATATATGCATGTACTTTGCTTATCAATATCATGTCCACGTGTTTGTGAATGGAGGATAAAGATACTGTAATAATGTTTCAAAGATGAATATCGTTAAACACGTTGATTAAATATTAACATATTTTTAAATCACATTTATGAGAGTTAGGCGAAGATTTTGTGATGGATTTTATATTTGCTACTGTACAATAGGGGAGGTTACTGCGTAGGAGACGAACATTTTCTTAAACCGGTTTAGCATCAAATCAAGTAGGACCTACTCCGGTGACCTCAGACGAACATTCGTGTAAAAAATGGATTGAAATGGACAATCATAAACTTTTGGGCTATGGACTTATTGAAGACAACTGTATGGTAAGTCTAAATGCCGTTTGTTTTCATGATGGTTTAAATGATAAGAATTGTTTGTTATTTTTGATCACGCACAGGTATGCCCCCCCCCCACACACACACATAGTGACATTACTCCGCAAAGCTTTGTCTGCTTTTTCCCAGCAAAATTTCCTCGGGAATGGGCGTAACCTAGGTTCCCTTTGGTGCGAGGACATTTTACCATCAGTTCATTCCTGCAGGGAAGGAATTTAAGCGGGGGTTAGTCCACCTAAATGGCCTTCAGTCTTTTGAAGATTTTTAGACTATGGCAGACTCGAGACGGGGATACATAATGTAGTTAGTGTCGGTTAGAACCAGCCGCCCACCTGGGTAGCGCCATGCTAGTGTTCCGGCGGTCGTGGGTTCGAGCCCCACACCGGGCGCACTTTTCCTCCCAGGTTAACTTTAATAACAAATGTCAAAATAATAAAAAAGTATCCCTGATTGCTAATTATTGTAGCTTTATAAAGCCGGGCTTGGCTGAACCGAAAATCCCACTATTCCCCGGACCTGGGGAGTTCATGGTTACAATTGACAAAAAAGTGTTATTGTTTATCCTTCAAACTAAATTCAATTGCCGCCAAGTCTATTGCTAACTATTGCACCAGTCAATTGTACATAGAAACAGTGATTCTTCACAATCATGTGCTTATTTGTTTGTCATACTGTACCAAATTATTTGGGAATATTGTTAGCACATGTTTTAATAATACCATTTTACCTCAGGACAATTTTTCAATAAGAACTCAGTCAAGTATGAAATATTTCCATTTTGGAAGAATGCTGTAGATCTTTTACATTTGAAGATTTGGAAATTATTATTGGTTATTCTTTAAAAAGTGTCAAAATTTGAGTAGATCTATGGTAATGCAATTAGTAGCTCAAAATTTTAATCCTTCAATTGTTATTTTAAAAACTGTTTTACTTTATGATAAAGGAAAATTATTCATTTTATTAAACAGATGTACACAAGAAGGTATGCAATTCTAATTTTGTTAATTTTATCCAAAATTGAAAACTTATGGCTAAGTATCTGTAGATGTTGATATATATTATATATATACAATTGACTGTTTTTATTGCTTATTAGTGTTGGGAATCGGACTGAAATATTACTATAGATAATCGGTTTATGAAAACAATCAATGATCGATTATTAATCGTTTTAATCATTATTTAACTATCTTAGGTCATCATATATACTCTTGGCATATAGATAAACTACATGAACCAGTTTAAGAAAAAATGTTCCCTTACAATATTATTTGTACATTTATTTGTATAAATTACATTATTTATTCAGAACGCAACTATACTTTAGTGTTTACAAGTTACTATTACAGATCATGAGACTGCAGGCTCTAAATTTTGTGTACGGTATTGAATACATGTGTAAAGTAAACACAAAGAAAAATATCAATTTCGTTTTGATAATCAGTCAGTAACAAGTAAAACAAACAGTTGAATATTCTGTGTTTTACAAGAACATTTTCTTTCAGAAAACTGAGAAAACTAAATTATTACATGATTTAAGAAGTAAACAATACCGGTAACATTTTAAAACCACAAAAGTGTGATGTTGAGAACCAATCCTTTTGCAGTTAAATTACAAAGAAAATTTGTAATAAGGTACTGTAGTGAGCTACTGACATGATAATATGATTAGATAACACAATATAGTACCACATGAATATTTCAACATTAACATGTATTGACCAGAAACAAAATATATTTTCAAGACAATCTTTTAACTGGTAGTCGGTAGTGGTTACGTCTCTTGTTTCTATAATCGATTGTTCAAATTTCACTATCGATTGTCGCTGATGAAGGCCTTTCCGATCAATTGTCGATTATAACTGATCTTCGGCACAACACTATTGCTTATACTTCAGCGTTTTGAGATTTCATTAAGTTTCAAGTAATATTTTTCATATACTATATATCAATATAATTTCCATGTTCTTTTTTTTTAATAATGATATAGATAGACTATACTAATTAGTGATGTTCTGATGATCAATTATAATGAAAAAATAACTGGTATGTTCCTGAAATCAGTTTTTCTTCTTTCATCTTGTCAATTTTGTTCAGTTGTAATCATTAACAATATGGCTAAAGCAACAACAACATTAATAGTGGGGTTTTTTGGTGAAATTTACTGCCTTACTGCCTTCTTCCCTAGTGAAAACTTGTCCATTTTTCACCATATTTTATGTTTTCCAAATTTGATAAGGCCTAAAAAAAAAATTGTTTGGTTAGGGTTACATCCTTAAAAAAATAGGTAGGGTAGGTAGGCTTTTTATTTTTTTTTTTTATTTTTTTTTTTTTATGGTTTTATATAAGAAAATAATTTTCATCATTGGAGAATGGTGTTAAAGCTATCTTCTGTATAAGCATTTAAGGTTTAAACTGAATATTAAAAAGCAATTTAAAAAAAACGAGATTTTTATTTTTTTTTTTTTTAATTTTTCATTTTTTTTTTTCAAACTGACTATAAAAACGGTAGGGTCGGCGCCTATTCCGTAGGTAGGGTCGGGTAACCCGAACCAAATGTATTTTTTTTTTAGGCCTAAGTGGAGATTTCATAACATTAATGAATAAAAAATCTTGAAAAGACTTACTATAAATTAACAAAATAATATATGCATAAAAATCTTTAAAACATGTAGTATATAGAATATTTTAGCACAAGCCCACAATCATGCACTGGTGAAAATTATGTCATCGGGGCTTGTTCTAATTCTGAATTTAATATAGCAGGGCTTGAAAAAAAAATATGCCAAGCAATAGAGTAATAATTCAGGCTTGTTCATCCCGAACTCCAATTTCGATGATATATTTTGCCATTAAAATCTAAATTAGATATTTAAGCCTGATTTTGTATTTTTCCCAATGTCAACTTTTTTTCCCAAATTGTATTGTACAGGTGGTAAAAATAATTCCATAAAATACACTAACTAGATATTTTCAATCCTTTACCTAACATAAGTAGAGTAAAGGATGATGAGTTTTTGTACAAGAATAAAATTACAAGTACGGTACCAGGTATTGTCAAAAAATATTTCTTCTATTAATAAACAGCAATGTGAGTGGAACTGATTACCAATAGTCAAACCAGTGTGTGTATACCACGTGATAAATTACGTCATATATGCTACGTCGGAAGGCAACATTTTGCTTAAAATGAACACTTAAATTAAAGATACCTTTTCTTTTACACCACCATTATAAATGAAACAAAGGGCAGTCTATGCCGCTTAAAGAGCCCCGCATTTGTTTTATTACCGACATTTGATAAAGTCATTAGTTTCATCAATGCTCCGTCCGACGGCCGTATTGTGAAAAGTTTTGTCGAAGTGTTTAAAGCAATTAAACTCGCAATCAAACTCTGGTAAATGGCCGAAAGCAGGGCTCCGTAGGTGGCGTAGACTGCGCTTTCTTTCATTTAAAATGGTGAAGAAATAGTAAAGTTATCTTTGTTTAAAGTCTTTTTAGCTCACCTGTCACTTTGTGACAAGGTGAGCTTTAGTGATCGCCTTTTGTCCGGCATGCATCGTGCGTCGTCCGTCAACAATTTACTTAAAAGACATCTCCTCCTTAACCGCTTGGCCAATATTAATAAAACTTCATAGGAATGTCCCTTGGGTGGTCTTCTATCAAAGTTGTTCAAAGAATTCAATTCCATGCAGAACTCTGGTTGCCATTGCAACCAAAAGGAAAAACTTTAAAAATCTTCTTCTCCCAAACCACAAAGCTTAGGCCGTTGATATTTGGTAGTTAGGATCACCAAATAGTCCTCTACCAAGATTGTTCAAATTATGGCCCTTGGGTCAAAATTGGCCACGCCCCGGGGGGTCATGGGTTTTCTCTATATGTTTATAGTGAAAACTTAAGAAATCTTCTCCTCTGAACTTACTTGGTCTAGAGATTAGATATTTGGCATGATTCATCGCCTAGTGGACCTCTACAATGATTGTTCAAATTATGGCCCTGGGGTCAAAATTGGCCCCACCCCGGGGGGTCATGGGTATTTTCTATATGTTTATAGTTAAAACTTCAAAAATCTTCTCCTCTGAACTTATTTGGACTAGAGGTTAGATATTTGGCATGATTCATCGTCTAGTGGACCTTTACAAAAATTGTTCAAATTATGGCCTTGGGGTCAAAATTGGCCACGCCCCGGGGGGTCATGGGTTTTCTCTATATGTTTATAGTGAAAACTTCAAAAATCTTCTCTTTTGAACTTACTTGGACTAGAGCTTAGATATTTGGCATGATTCATCGTCTAGTGGACCTCTATAATGACTGTTCAAATTATGGCCTTGGGGTCAAAATTGGCCCCGCCCCCGGGGGGTCATGGGTTTTCTCTATATGTTTATAGTAAAAAAAATCAAAAATCTCCTCTGAACTTACGTTGCTTAGAGCTTAGATATTTGGCATGATTCATCGTCTAGTTGACCTCTACAATGTTTGTTCAAATTATGGCCCTGAGGTCAAAATTGGCCCCACCCCGGGGGGTCATGGGTATTTGCTATATGTTTATAGTTAAACCTTCAAAAATCTGCTCCTCTGAACTTACTTGGACTAGACCTTAGATATTTGGCATGATTCATCGTCTAGTGGACCTTTACAAAAATTGTTCAAATTATGGCCTTGGGGTCAAAATTGGCCACGCCCCGGGGGGTCATGGGTTTTCTCTATATGTTTATAGTGAAAACTTAAAAAATCTTCTCCTTTGAACTTACTTGGACTAGAGCTTAGATATTTGGCATGATTCATCGTCTAGTGGACCTATACAAAGGCTGTTCCAATTATGGCCTTGGGGTCAAAATTGGCCCCGCCCCGGGGGGTCATGGGTATACTCGATATGTTTATAGTTAAAACTTCAAAAGTCTTCTCCTCTTAAATTACTTGGACTAGAGCTTAGATATTTGGCATGATTCATCGTCTAGTGGACCTCTACAAAGATTGTTCAAATTATGGCCCTGAGATCAAAATTGGCCCCGCCCCCTGGGGGGTCATGGGTTTTCTCTATATGTTTATAGTGAAAACTTCAAAAATCATCTCCTCTGAACTTACGTGGCTTAGAGCTTAGATATTTGGCATGATTCATCGTCTAGTGGACCTCTACAAAGTTTGTTCAAATTATGGCCCTGGGGTCAAAATTGGCCACACCCTGAGGCTGATGGGTTTTCTCTATATGTGTTATAGTGAAAACTTAAAAAATCTGTGCAATATATGACAGGTGAGCAATTCAGGGCCATTTGGCCCTCTTGTTTTAAATCAAAATATTGCCTTCTGACGTAGCATTTATGACGCAATTTATCACGTGGTTTACACACACTGCAAACAGGAACTGATTCCCAACACTTTAGTTCTTTAAGCATTCTGTGCAACTCTCCAAACTTGCCCCAGGGTCTGAAGTAAAAAAAAAATGACCTCATAAATATTCTGCTTTGTGGCATGTTATTAAATGCTTGATCAACACATATCCACTGAATATTATATATATCTTAAAATGTCTGACCTCATCAAATACAAAAGAATCAGTTACTACAATTCAAAAAAAGATTTTGGTATTAATTTTCTGTCACATAGCTTAGACTTTGAAATTCTAATTAGCTCTTAAAACATGATTTAACATAAGTCATATATGCACTTGCCACTTGACCATTACAAGTTAAAAGGCCATAAATCACTGACTGTGTAAATCACTGATGGTGCAATCAATTGGAAACAAATGGAAATATTACTAGATTTTGATTGGATGCCTCCATTCAGAGTTTATTATATATCAAGATTTTGATCCAATCACATTGTGTGTTATACCTAATCTGATGACAAAACAATTTTTAGGCGGAGCTAAATTAGTCCCACCCAATCAAGAAAGGAACATTACTTTGAATTTGTGTCATTAAGAAACAAAACTCTTCCATATTTCTGTATATTTTCTAAGCATTCTTGTTCATTTAGAATGTCAAGTGTCATCTTTGATCCCATTTCTAAATGTAAATAAAATCCCGTATTGCTGTTAGCATTTCTTATTACATCATCATATCATTTTATGTTTAAATAATTGCTTTGCTTATTTATTAGACTAGTTAATAGTGAAACAGACAGTGTTTCTGTAATGAATATGGAATTCTTTATAATTGGAGATTTTGGAAATGGAAATTTAAGGGGTTTGCTTTAAGAATGAAGGCAATGAAAAATAATACATTTTAAATAAAAAAAGTTGTTAAAATTCAAATCTAAATCATACTCTTTACCTAAAAAGGTTTTATTTATTTATTTTTTTATTCTTGAAGTATGTCATATTTTCCATTTTAGAATTTTTAAAGAAAGTTGAAGAACTTGAGAAAAAGAAATTTTAGAAAGAAAATTTTCAGTCATATGATTAAGTGAATGTATCAGTTAGTCAGAGACCTAATGTTCTACTTTGCTTTGCAAATGCTTTGTCTTTTTAATTGTAGTGCAGTGAAAGTTGTGTTTCTTTTATGAATATATATATGGTACTCTTTATAATAGGAGATTTTACTTAATCATACCCTCATTGAACAATTTCTTATAATATAAGGGAATGGTTTCTGGAGGAAAAATAATTAAAGTAATAGATTTTATAGTATCAAAAAGGCTATTGATTGAAAGTATTAAATTAAATCTTTATCAAACTCTTCACTTTGATAATAATTTAAAAATTGAATGATTCTAAAAATATCGAGCTATATGTAATAATTTAAACAAATTTGAAGAGCTTGAGAACCAGAAATTTACAACTTTTAATATTTAGTGTAGCATCTTTTCTGTACTAGGTAGTGTCAAGGTTTTTTCTGCAGTCCTACTGTGGGGACATTTAAAAGTGTCTGACAAGTTTATGATATACACAGAATGGTGTCACTGTTTCCCACAAGGATCATAAAAACAATTAAAAGGCCTTTTTTCAAAGAACGAAGTCATTCAATAATAAATTAAAATATTTGTTCATTCCTGGATCTTTTGATGAAAAAAATATGTTTTAGATCACCTGCATCATTGTCATAAAAAAACATTAGCCTATTCAGATTACTAAAACTCAAAACATGTTCAAGAAGTGAAAGCCCAAAATTGGCAAATAATGAGACAAATGAACTTGGTTTTGTTATATATCAGTGTGTGTATATCACATGATATGTGCAGTCACAAATGCTGCAACAGTAGGCAATATTCCTTTGAATGACTTAAAAGTTAAAACAGAAGACAACTTTTATTTTTCTTTACCATTTTGAATTTAATTTAACTAAAGGACAGACTATACAGCTGCAAAGAGCCCTGTATTTGTTTTCTTACCAGTGTTGATAAGATGATTACTTTTCTCAAACACTTTAAAGCTGCACTCTCACGGATTTACCATTTTGACAAATCTTTTATTTTTTGTCTTTGAATGAGCCAATTTTTGCCAAAATATCTGCTATAAGTGATATAAGACTGCTGACATAAGATCTGACTAAACTAATTTTAATGGCATAAAGCATTACTAACAGTTTAAGAAAAATGCACAAGTATCCATTTTTTAAATTAAAATCGGTGATCTGATTTTTGTCAGCACTCTTATATCACTGGTTTCCATTCATTTTCGCATAAAGTGGCTCATTCCAAGATAAAAAAAAAACTTTTTCAAAACGATCAATCTGTGAGAGTGCAGCTTTAATATACCTGTAAAGACTTGTCATAGTGTGCCAAGAAACTAAACTCTCAATCAAACTTTGGTAAAAGATCAAATGCGGGGCTCTGTGTGTGCGGCATAGACTGTGCTAATTTTTATTTAATATGATGAAGAGCTAGTTAAGTTATCTTCATATGAAGCAAAAAAAATGTTTCAATACCCTGTATGAATTTTCTTCACCAGATATTGATTCATAAAAAAACTTGCTGTAGGGTGCGGAGCTACTTTTCGCTATATGTCTAAATGGAAAAATCTTCTCCTCAGATCCTGCTGGCCTGTTTTCAAAATAATGTCACAGAAATGTTCCTAAGGTTACCATCTGTCAAATTCCTTTACCATATGTTGATCCATAAAAAATATGGTTTCAGAAGGGGGGATTAGTGGGTGTGGTAGTGGATCTTCACCAAAAGTGTTCAAATGTCCCTAAAGTGAAATATAGCCCTGAGTTATTTACACCCCATAAAGTAGTAGTCTTACACATTTATTTGTTCATGTTCTGTCAACAACTATGCCGTGTTATTTCAATTTTTATATAAATTATATTGTATTATGAAATATCATTGATAATATAATTATGTAGGATTTGAAAAAAACAACAACTGCATACTGTTATAAATAAAATATGTATATTTTACCAATATATTATCGATGTTGGCCTGTCCAATTTGTATTTTCCGAGAGTCAATTTTGTTCCCCAATGTGCAAGGCACAAGCGGTGAAAATAATTCCAATAGAAGTCACTAATTATTATTATTGTTATTATTATTAATAAACTATTACTGTTTCAGGAGATAAACAGAAACACAGAGGTGCTATACTTTCTGATGGAAAAGACAACAAAAGCATCTCCCATCATTTTGGCGTGGCTCAGATCAAGAGGAGAAATTTAAAAAAGGTAATAACTGAGCAACTAAGAACATGCAAGTTGCACTGGTTAGAGTGTAAGACCCATCTCGCTTCATGAGAATTGATAATCATCAATGTATTAAATCAAGAAATTGAATGTGTCTTGTCTTTTGCAGTGTTTTTGAAATAGAATTTATTAAAAAAAAAACTAAATTATTTTTTAATATGATTGTGAATGTGTGATGTTTTCTTCTGATCATTCTCTCTCAAAACCAGATATAGCAAACATATTTCAAGTTGTAGATTTTTTTGTTTTACTTGTAAATATAGTTCTGAGGTTGTATTTTAGGCAAAGCCTTTTTATTCTGCTCAATACAAACTTATTTTGTAAGAATTATGGCCCTTTGTAATTTTTAAACAAATACATTTTTTTATGTTTTTGTAAGCCCATTATAAAGGGACATTTAATATTTTCACCAGCTGCATTATAAAGTCAGACCGAAAGTGTCCAGTAAGTGTTCAAACAATAACTAATTTAGAATCCTTTCTCAAATCAGGTGAGCAATATATATAGGGCCATCTCTGTGTTTGTCTGACAAAAAAACAATAATCAATATTTGAGTTAAATTGACAAATATTGTTGTAAAATGTTTTGTGAAGACATACAATTGGATTACTTTTGGGTTAATAGGATTATGGTTTCTGCACATAAAAATATTTAGAATAATATTTGGGTCAGTCGGTTCATGTTCAATATTACTGATAGTATAAGAGGAAGCAGTGACTTAAAATAAATTACCAAACAGTTTATGCTCAATTGCTTTGAGTTAACATACAAGATATGACACTTGGAATACTAGATCTTGGTGGCATAAATAAAAGACCTTGTTTTGTCACATTAACTTGTAATCAAGCACTAACTTCCTCTAAATTCTCTTCAGGTGATGGTTGGGCACAAACAAGAAGACATAGATCACAGGCGTATAGCATATGAGTAGACAGGAGTTTCACACTCTGCCAGACTTACTTCCTCAGACGAGCAGATTTAGGCTTCTCAGGCCACTGTATAAGAGGAGGGAAGGTGCAGACTCATCAAAAAGTCTCAAGGTTGAAACTAGGAAGAGAAGTTTGTCAAGAGTGTGAATATTTGCTTTGAAAACAATTGTTACAATGATTTGGTTTCCTTTGAAACTTGATACATACTATGTGTATGTTGAATGAATTGAGATGCTTAAATAAAGAACCACTATTCAAATATCAGGAAACTGCATTTTTCATACTAAATTGGTAAATGATGTCACCATTTCCTGTATGTATTTAGATAAGATATGTTTCCACAATTAATATTTTTAGGGACTATTTCTCAACGTAATGAAATAGATTAAATTTGTACAGCGTTATATGAGCTTAATATGTGTTTTCTGTTTCCTTAAAATTGATGAAAAATTGTCAGAAGGTAATATGACCAGTATCCATTACTGCAATAATACAATAAAAAATACAGGGACAAGCCCACTGCTCATATAATATGATTAAACCTTGTTTAGGGGCATGAGGCAAACAGAGTTACTTTCAAATGTTAAAGATGCACTCTCACACTTTGGATGTTTTGACAACTGTTTTCATTTTTAGCTCTACTGGCCAAAGGCCAGAAGAGCTTATGCGATGTTAATGTGTACGTAGTATGTGCGTCTGTAAACAATCCTCGTTTACATGATACAGCCTACAGTTCCTTTCGAAAACCAGCCAGATCCGCCCATGTACATGCCTAGTTTATGGGCCTTGATAGTATACAAAAATCAGTGTGTCAGTAGGCAATTGCTCGTTAACATGATACAGCCTTTTTGATTGTATCTCAATGAAACTTGTACAGTATCTACATATCCATATGAGCTCGGTTCCTTTCGAAAACCAGCCAGATCCGCCCATGCATGCCAAGATTATGGGCCTTGATAATAAAAAAAATAGTGTGTCAGTAAACAATTGCTCGGTAACACAATACAGTCTTCAGTTTTGATTGTATCTTGATGAAACTTGTCCAGTATATCCATTAGAGCTCAGTTCCTTTCAAAAACCTGATCTGCCCATGTTTCCTGGATTATTGGCCTTGAAATTATTAGATGATGGGCCTTGATAGTATAAAAAATGCTATTTTGTAATAAATACTTGCGAATATGATACAGTCTT
Source organism: Mya arenaria (assembly GCF_026914265.1). NCBI lineage: Eukaryota > Metazoa > Mollusca > Bivalvia > Myida > Myidae > Mya > Mya arenaria. The sequence continues at coordinate 44,562,864 of NC_069128.1, read as the reverse complement.
CAGTTTTGAGTATTCAGATACCCATAAGGGGTTGGTTCTTTTCGAAAACAGTGATGTTGACCACACAAACCCAGCCAGTAGAGCATAGGCCCTTTTGGGCCTCTTGTTTGTTTTGGATTGGTACCATCCAGTCTTTGCGAAAAATGCATGGAAACCAGTAATATAAGACTACTGACAAAAAATTCAATTGCAGACTTTTTTATTTAAGTTAAAACATTGATGTTTTATGCACTTTTCTTAAACCGTTAGTAACATTAATCTTCGAAGGAAATATGAAAACTGGGATTTGATGTTTTGTCAGCAATCTTTTAGCATTGGTTTGCTGATATTTACGCAAAAATTTGCTCATTCCAAGACAAAACAAAAGTTGTTAAAACGGTATATCTGTGAGAATGCAGCTCTAAATGTTTTGGCAAACATGTTTTTGATTTGGCAGCACAATCAATCTTGAACATTGCTTGATTTTACTGCTGTATTAGAAATTACAGGGGTAATGGGGGATTTTTTTTAGTGTTTTTATTGCTTTTTGTGATTCATACAGTCATACTTCATTCCCCAGGGCACAACAATAGACAGAACAGGAAAATGGTCATTTTAAAAGGTCAAGGACAATGCAAGTTGAACAATCATATTGTTCATGGCTTGTATTTTTGGTATATTTTGTTGCATATATGCTATAAAAAAGTTGAAAGTTAAAAATAACTTCATAGTTGAAATGATGGCTTTGAATGGTTTTGTCAGTTGAGAAACAGCACTATTAAGAAATATGTTAATGGTACTTTATTATTTTAATCAATTTTAGATATTTGTATGAAAATTATTATCTTATTTTGTACATGAGACCTTTTAAACAGTTATTTATAATTTAACAATGTGTAAATGATCAAAACTTAAAGCTGCACTTTCACAGATTGTCATTTTAGACACTTTAAAATTTTTGTCTCAAAAGCTGATTTGGTTATCATTCCTTTAATTCAGTCATATTAGATAATTCACAATAGAACCAATCAAAAATGTTTGGTAAGACTGCCGAAAAGTTCATTTACATTTAATTGTTCGTAATGCTACTATACCCATAAAACATCATTTTAGCCATAAATATGACAAAATGCAATCTGATCTTATTTCAGAAGTCTTATATCACTTAAAATTGGGTCTATGCAAAAAATGGTCTATTTATAGACCAACAATAAAAGAGTGCCGGTAGTCAAAACGATCAATTAGTGAGATTGCAGCTTTAAATACACCTTTTTAAGTCCGCTGTAAAATTCCAATGGTTTGCCTCAATCTTTAAAGCTAGCATACTGTTTAATTGACAGCCATACTTTTTGTTTAAAAGTGTCATGATATGTTTGTACAATGTGTTTATATAATTCATTAAAGAAGTCAAAACAAATTTGTTTATCTTGTAATTTGATTTCTATTATTTAAATGAACCAGACGAAAATTGGGAACGTCAGTGCTAGTTCTTTTACTGCTAATATTCAATGAAGTTTCTATTGGTGTAGCAGCAAGGAGGTGTTACATTAAGGATGCATCATCATACAGGCGTGTAGCCACCTATACGTGAATACACGGCTGAAAAAAACATGGTTCTGAAAAAAACAACACTGAAGTAGCAGTATGCGAACTTGACTACATGATCCAAAAACTGGTTATTTTCCAGAATGCACTAGATTGCACCGTGGTTTTCAAAATTTTCTGAGGGGGGCATGCCCCCGAACCCCCCAGCACATTTATGAATCCACATGAATAGAGGGGTAGCTACGACCCTGACATTATTGAAACCACAGTGTGGCTAAACAACACTTGTATGATTATCCTACGCAGTGATCTCACATGGAAAATGCAATCGGCAAAGAATCTAAAGGGGTTGTTTATATGGACTAGATTTGAAATACACCAAGTGTTTAAAAATGTTGATTTCAGTCACGAAGAGAATCAACCATACTCCTCACTTGTTGGAGTAAGATGAAAAGTCCACTTACCGCGGGAAAGAAAGTACATTGAAAATATTCATTTGATTCAATTGACTTTATCTTTTTATAAATATGTTGCAATACATAAAATACGTTATTTTTTATAATTGTTCACCCATGTTGAATTTTATTTGGCAAATTTATTAGAGATTTATATATTAAGAAACTCAGTTTTTTAGTATGTGAATGGTTTGGACCGGCTTCCTCAGCCGCTAAAGGGATATGTTTATGACATACTTTTTTAAATCTTTCTCACTTGAGTATTTGAGTGAATTTAAGTGAAGCGTACAGGGTTTTGAAAATGCATCTTTTACTTGGATTTTATAGCTTGTTATTACGAAATAAAGTATTGTGAATCAAACTAAGTGTTAAAGCTAAGCTATTTATGGCTGGAACCCTAAATGTTGATATGTGCTAAAATATATAGTCTTTGAAGTCCAAAATTTTGAAATGCGTTACAAACACGATTCAACAAAAGGCTGTTGCACAATCAATTGATTGACATAATCTTCGAGTTAGTGTTATCTGCACCGGCATGGGCTTGCTCCCATCTTTTTTTAAAAAATGCAATTGAAGTATAAAAGAAAATCAACCTGGTTACTATTATTTCTGCAAATTCAGTACCAAGGAGTAACATAAATATAAGTGTTCAGATGCATTACGAGAAAAAAATATGTCTGGTGTTAAAACATGAGAGAGTCTCTTTAAACAGAAAAGTTTTGGCAGATAGTCAGTCAGATGATCATAATTGTATAAATAATAGCTTTTAAACGTCGTCATTCCTGTTCATCAGAGGTCGGATGATAAATATAATGCATAGCATCATCGCACTGGAGTACGAGAACGTTGTATACAGAGTATGTTTAAACTGAACATGCGTCTGTTTATTTCGATGTCCTAAAACGTTTAAACTGTTTAAAGGAACTATAACATTATGAAACAACAATTCTGATTACAGAAACTCATTGGCTCAATCTTTCCACATCCGCCCCTCCTTCAGAACAGAAATTGAATGGCTTAAAATGTTGGGCCGGGGTAGGTGTACTCCTCTAATTTATAGTGCGAAATAGGGCATTTTTATCTTAATATTGTATTTTCCCCGATATTGACTAAGAATGTATAAACGGACGACTGACCCCCCCCCCCACTGAATCTGCAATTGAGTACATGCATTAATACCCTCTCCGTAGCCTATTGGTTAAGGCGTAGCCTATTGAAGTCGTAGTCGTGGGTTCATTCCATGGTCCATTTAGCTCGATCCCTTTGCCGCGTGATGCCTGCCTCTCGGTACTTTAAGGATGAAAGTGGTTTAGTGGTGTAGGTTTCTGCTTCTTACCCATGACTATGTGGGTTCGATCCCTACCAGGGCTACTATCTCATGGATGGCCTCTCAAAAATGACACAGTAACAGTTTCTAGCCAGGAAACGGACTAGAGAGTGATTTTATCAGCTAATCACCTTTAGCAAAATCGAGCTTGTTTATTTTAGTTAGATTTAACCAATGAAAGTTGTACCCCTTCATCGGTGCTTTGAAAAATAATTAAAGGACCCTGTTTGAAGCAAGTGCTTGCGCTTTCACGGGTAATCCTTGACCGAGTGGTCTTAAGGAATACATTCAGTGTTCTCTAACCCTAAGGTCGATTAAAATTTCAATATTATAACCAAGTACCACCAGGAAGTATCTTTAGAAAATGCAAAATTAAGCAAACAGTTTGATTTTTTAGATTTATTAGTGAAATATGCATTTTGATAAAACAGTTTTCTGAAAAGGAATAATAAAACTACACATCTGACGCAGTTGTATGTAATAAAACTGCTTTAGATTACACACAAGTTGAAAATGCCGATGGTATACGCGAAATCAGGTAACAACTAACATCTTGCATTTGTTATTTTTTTTGAATATTCTATCAATATTAAATTAATTAGCAATTATATGATGACATGTATATATCCCAACTTTTTTTAACCCAGCAGCTGTAATACTGTGGAAATCTCCAACTGGTGATTTCTCCAACTTCTGTGTTCTCCAACTTCTGTATTCTCCAATTGGTGAATTTTATCAATAGAAATTGACTGTGGAATTCTCCAATTGGAAATTTCTCCAATTGGAGAACCGTTTTTACAAAATCATAATTTTTGATTTTTTTTTAGATTTTAATAAAGTTAATAACTCTAGTACTCAAAACATAAATAGAAATGTAATTTTCTGTTCCAAATTGTAATATTTGATTTTTTTCAAATTGCTGATTCTTTCCCCCGTTTCGGCTCATATGGAAAATTCTCCAATTGGAGTTTGCCAAAACCCCGCGGGGGACCTAAAATCCAATTGGTGGCCAACGGGAGAAATCAATTTTGGAATTAAAATTTTCATATTTCTTAAAACTTTTTTTTTAATTTTACTTAAAATATTTCTAATTTAATGGACAAACTTTCTATGTGTCGCTTTTGAAGTTGATATCTAAGATAATAAAAAAACTAAGTTTGCAAGTAAACCGGATTTGCAAACTTATACCGGATGCTGTTTATGGTCAATTGCTCTTGCGTCTACCTGATCATCACTGCTTATGAATGTTTGCTCAAATTATGCCTCTTGGGTCATTACTGACCACACTTCGGGGTTTACAAGTTTAGTACGCTATAGGGAAATGTTTGAACTTTTTGTTGGAAATAAAAAAAAAAAAAAATACATTTTTTTAAATCCATCTGAGATTTAAGTAGTGTTTTTCATTCGTCTATACGTTTTGTTTTCTTCGTGAAATATATAACTCACATTTCTCCTTAACTAAGATGGTAAGGAAATCCAGCCAAAAGTATGGTTGATTTGGTAGAGTGAACTTAAACTTATCAATGCGTATGGTTAGTTCAAAAAACAGTCTAAAAACATCACAATTCAAGAAATATAGCAAATGTGATATCTCTACTTGTGAAATCTTAATTTTACATTTTTTCTAGATACTAATTTTATCACTGGCCTGAATCCAAAGTTATTTTTACTATAGACTTCATGTATACAGTTATCTGGATGACTTCTTTGCAATACAGTGTCAAATTATGTTTAAAAAGTTTCATGCAAAATATAAATAATCAATTCCTTTCAGCAACAAAAATGTAATGTGTTGATGATAGACCGCAATTTTCAGCACACGACTTAAACAATTTCCGGAAGTAGGAAATTGTGATGGGGGAGCCATTAGGTAATTTGAAAAACAGACATGAAAGGAGGTTCGTACCTTGAAGGTAGAATGAGCATAGCCCTGACAGGATAAAGTTTGCGAACCTGTAATTGTCATGACAATGAGATTCTGGCTGCGTAACCTGGTGAATGTTTAAACCTAAGAATCGGTATGATAAGATAACGCGATGTGAGGGATTGGTAACCTTTGTGGTCAAATATATAAGGCGTCTGAGGAAACTTCACTCAGGGCAAACAACCTGATTACAGAAGTTACCTAGACCTATTAGAGATTGAATGTCTTTTAGTTTTATGTGTCGCTTTTTCGTCTGTATGGGAGAGAAGTGTACTCTTTTTTAAGAGCTTGTCGATGGGATGGCGAGCTTCCATCAACAGAGAGTCTACTTCTAGCCCCATGACTGTAATTATAGGATGGGCAGATTCAGTCTCAACGTTTTTAATGGGGACATAAATTGAGTTGGAATGGACCTGGAAGCGCTCAAGGTAACTTTGACAAGAGGTGAATAGGGCGGGCCTTATTACAGACAATCGTCCAAAATATGAACCATATGACAAAGATTGAGGTGTTGCATAGATATCCCTAGAAGGGCTGTACTAAAGCACACGAAAATGGCGCAAGCAGAGCTGTCCCCATGGCCAAACAGGTGTCATAGTCATATTTACTATCGAACCTGAAACCTAACAGGTCGTAATCATGGGAGTGTAGTGGTATGATGCAATAGGCTTTGGCAATGTCAGTTTTTGAAAGTTAATACAACCTAAACGGAGAAGCAATTGTACTGTGTCGTCAAATTTAGCGTTCGACACTCTAGACAATTTTTTATATATTTCATTATTGATAGACATACCATAAGGTAACTAAGTTGGTGGATGAACCGGTCTTCACCAGCGGATTTTTCGGTACTACACCGACCGGGCTGATACGTAAATTGGAAAAAGGAGGTTGATCAAACGGACCCTTAACACGGCCTGCCATAACCTCATTGTCAATATTTGACCAAACTGTGTCATGTATTTGTGACAGGCCTTTAAATTTAGAGAACAAGTTGATAAATGTTGATCGGTGTAGCCAAATTTGAAACCATGGGTGAACCCGTGTACTAAGTAGTCACCAAACTGATGGCTACTAAGAAATCGGCTTTAACATGGGCTTTGATGAGAGTTGTGATTTTGTATCGTTATTGATGTTTTCGTTTGAATGACCCTGTTTTGGCATTGAAAGTGACAGCATGGTCTTTGCTTGTGAAGACACGCTGAGGTGCTGGGTGTGGTCCACAACATTAACCGCAGATGTATGGGCGAGTGCACAGGGAGTTGTGGCACTAAGACCTTCAATTGAAAGTCCAGCATGTGTTTTCAAGAAACCGACTGGGGCGATTGGACTGTTTAGCTTTGAACTGAGGGAAGGCCGTTGGACGAAAAAGCAGTTGTGTAGGATGGGACATCGTTAAAGCCAAGAGCAAGAACTCCATATGAATATTTTGCTATGGAATAGGGCATTGCTCTCAGAACATCGGAAATTGAATAAAAAACATGATGATTTTTGAGGCAAGATCGCGCACATTTGGGCATTCTTATCCATTTGAATGGAAAAATTGTTAGTTGCCAGAGTGGAGGGCGTAAGTAAGGCCAATTCAACATTTTTTTATTTTTTTTCATATTTTCTTTGTAAGAGAATGTTTCACTTTTAAAATGTTTTGGGATTTCAAGGTAAATAATGTTTTGTGATACTATTATTAAACAAACTAAATTTATCATACCTGTGTTTTTGTAGAAAATTGACTGTACATTCTTGTTGATATCCTTGTTGTTATAGTGGACAATTACAAATATCTTGATGTGAAGTTTACTTCATCAAGAAGTGTCAACAAAAATAAAATACACCTTGCAGAAGAAGTCAAAAAAGCAATGCATCTTCAGTTTTAACGAATAAATAACTTAGACTCACCAATTGATTTACAGCTTAAGCCTTTTAACCACACCATTGTGCCTATTTTAACATACTCCTCTTGAGGTCTGGGGCCTTAAAAAAATGTATTTCATTAGGAGAATCCATTACATCATTTTTACGTAGAATAAAAAACCCAGAACATGTTGTATAATGAACTAAGCAGGTATCTCATTAGAATCATTATTAAAGTGACACTCTTATTCAAAATCAATACATACAAATGCATAACAAACAAAACTTGTGTGTGATAAACTTTCTTACTAAAAATGCATTTATGGGAAGTATTTATTAATAATAACAATTGTAAGCGTGTTTCGAATAGCTAAACACGAAAAGTTATAAAATGATTTGTGATGATTTGCAAATATAATTACCTTGTCTTGCACATTACCCATTGTTCCGAAATTGAAAACAACTTGTAGTTACACGAAAAATACGGTCTTGTCAATAATTTGCCCATATGCAGTAACCATCGCCCAGACATTCGCTGCATATAATCTTTGACATATGCTACTAATTATAAGCAGTATGTCGTCTCATGGCCAGTTCCTCAGCTGTTTCTTTACCAATTAACATGTAGACAAGCACAATTGTAAGTTATGTAAAATTGGTACCGTACATGCATATCCGTCATGCAAACATTGTACTGCTACAGGTTCATATTTATCACAATTCCAAGAAAGCATATATTGCAAAACACTGGCTTACATTCTTACCTGATGTATTTACCCCAAAGCATCTTGTTTTAAATTAATGGTTTGGATTTTTTTAACCATATATAGGACCATGGTACTTGGGGATGAGCATCGAAGCGCTATGACTCCAGGTTATCTTGAGAGAAGCGAAAGGGAACCATTATATAGTCTCATGAAAAGGTTTATCATATGTTAAGCACATAGACCTTTGAGACGATTGTGTTGTATGCAAATGGTTGGTGAAATCAGGCATCTTAACTCAAAACACTTTTATATTAACCGTTAAAGCACTACCATGAAGTTTAGTAACTATACATATATTTATATATAGACGAAAGTAGGCAAACAATGTTTATAAGACATTCTATGTTTTGCATTTCAAGAACTTCTTTATTACTAATTTTGTAAACTTTTACCAGACTATTAAGCACGTCATGTACTAGTTTTTATGTGTTATATATATGGTATTGCGATCGGTCCACTAAGCGTGCTTAACGATAGGATGTCAAAACGAGTGGTTGGTTTATTATTTTGTTTTACGTATTCACGAATAATCGGCAAACAAGACCTTCATGAATTTTATCAATGACATTCCTTCGGAACTGGAAACATATCATGCAAGTTATACCCTATCTTTCAGTTATTCTTTGCGTTGAAGTTGATCATGCAAATATAACATCTCAACAATTTAGAACCGTTCTCAATTTGCTACTTAGTACATTAAAACCTCAGCCTAATAAAATCGGCAAGGTGCCATCTGGTTTATTTACGTATTCATTGTTCTAGTTTACAGTGCTTACAACTTGCATAAAAGGCAGTACAATATTTTCAAAGTATATTGATATGTGAGTACACATGTTAACACTATCATTTTACTACTACCAGGTTGTCCAACCAATTCCAGGGCAATATTTGCTTTGTCAAGGTAATCTGATTTGTGTTACGACTGATGTGGGAATAATCATACTCGTTAAACAATAGACCATTGAATATATAACACTACTACTTCACTGTAGAACTTGTGAACATATTATACATATATTAACTTTCATATGTATGATACCGTACACTAGCTACACATTTCCAACAAATATCATCATGATAATATGTATTGATTTCAACTTAGAAGTAAAACCGACATTTGAACGGATATTGAATGGGCGAGCACATTACAAACATGTGTAATAATATCACCAATGCTTGCCATAATGTCGCCACTGGGGAAATACTATGCAACTTATAACTTTCATTTAGATGAAACAATGCTATATTAAGTTGTATTGAGCTTTGATATTTGTGCTAAAAAATATGACATTTCAACACTGTATACTCCTACTCAGCAACATTTGCGTATTATGATAAAACACAAATAGTAAAAAACACACACAGAACAGCAACCTGAAGTAATTTATTGATGACCTTGTTTTACGAATTGACAGTTAATCGAGATATATATCCTTTAATGTCTAGTTCTAGCCTTCGTTCGTTCAGAATATGGAATATCTGAGGAAAATAATACAATATATATTCCAAGAATCGGGAAGACGAAGCGTTTTTTAAATATAATCTGTACTATTTGCATTTACGTAACACTTCAAATGCGAACATACTCATAAGTTTAAACAATGGTAGGTCGGCCGGTGCTCTTAGTGGGTATCCTCTCTTTTAGAACACCTTGCATAACGTCACGTCCGTCGTACATAAACAACTTTTAAAACAGCGTCTTCTGAAAAGTGTTTTTAATAACTTTTGACGTTAAATATTGCTAAAAATCGACACAAAAAAATTCAGTTGGCAAAGTCATGTATTACCTACGATTTAATATCAAAATTGCCGAGAAAAGTCCTTAAACATGGATATTAATGTGAATTCAAATGTTCCGGAATCCAGCAACGGACCAGTTGAAGAGAGGAATTACAGCTTAAACAAACAGAAAGCGCTACAGGAAAAATATTATGCATGTGATAGAAACACTGTTACCGTGGAACAAACATTTAAAGGTATTAAATTCATATTTAATACAGGAACTTATGAATGGTTAAAATCTGCGGCAGATATATTCTTCAGCTCGGACAAACAATGTGATCGCAGCTCAAAAAACGATAGTTCATGACAAACACCAGCGAGAGGTAGAAACGAGATACAAGATGCATAGCGGTAAGCTGTCTTACACTTTAAATATGTACCACACAACCTCCACGTGCTTAGTCAATGGAAAAAAAAACTGATTCATTTTTAGACGACGATTTCCCCAAGAGTGTGTCCTTAATAGAAAAGGGGTTATCCGAAAAAGGAATATCAATAAAAGACTTAAACGTTTCTCTTAAAGGGCTTTTGGAAACCACAGAAAAAATCAATCATCCGACTGTTACTGTAATTGAATGTGATGACGAGGTGCAATTCACGCTGGTGAACGTTAAAACACTGTTAACAACTTCACAGGATTCAGAAAATGGTAAGAACATTCTAGATAAAAGTACATGTACAGACACCATGGTACTTTTGAAAAACATCGACGAATCAGTCAGTAATTTAGAGAACGCGCTCGGCTGTCACATATCACAGACAGAAATGAGTTTTGCACAGCTCCGTGACGAATTGTGTAGCATTAAAAGGCAAAACAAAACTTACAATGAGCATACAGACAGAAACTTCAATGATGTGATTTTAAGCAATATCTCACTCAAATCAACTTGTGAAAAACACACGAATTACATCTTAAGAAATTACATGCCATATCTGATGCTATTAAACAGTTAAATGAAAACACCAAAACTCGGCAGAAAACAGATTTATTTTATAGACACAAATTTTACAAAATTTACAACCCCCGCGACAAATTTGAAACTCGGCAGACGTCCGCGAACTACCGGCAGCATCCAATTTCAACCAATGAATATTCAAGCAAAAGTGGATTTGGAAGTGGGAAAACTTCCGGTAACTACCACCAGCATACTGTACCACACACTATAAATATGCGCATGTGTGAGAACGTTAACAAATGGACTTCCGGTAAAAGCTAGCATGGAAGAGAAGGATTCGAGACCGGATATGATAAACAACGACGTACTGGATCGCAGCAAGTAGAGCCGAACGGAAATGGATACGGTGCCGGGCAAATGTCCGGTAGCTACCAACACCACCCAGTATCTCACAATTGGCAGACAGGCGGAAATGGTTACAGTGATGGTGAGATGTTCATAGGCTACCAACAGCATCCAGGATCGTACCATTTGCGGTCGAGCGGAAGTGGATACAGTGCCTCGCAGATGTCCAGTTACCAGCAAACTCCTGTACAAGACAACTGGCATTTAAACGGAAATGGATTTAAAGCCGGGCAGATATCCGGCAGTGACCAACAAAGTTCCGTTTCAAACTGTCGGCAGTCGGGCGTATACAGAGATGCGGTTTGGCAGACTTCCGTTGATGAAAATGGACATACATGGCATAACATCCGTGGACAAGATAAACAAAACTGTGACGGACAGAGAACACTTCAAAACTTTATTTATCATAAGGAGGTCTATAAAAGACACTCTCGGTTTGCTACAAATAATAAGATTTTATTTTTTTTATTTTAAATAAAGTGTGCATTTATTGCAGTTTACTGCAATGTAAATGTCAAGAAAATCATATGGATGCTTTTAACATTTCACAGTACACATTAGACTGCAGTAGCTCTAATGACATCTTAAATTGTACAAAAACAAGTCAATTGTGCAGAAAATGTAGACGGTAAATCACCGAATTGTGATACATCGTTTCATAAAACTAATACATGTAAAAGCGATAAGAAAAATGCTAGTGTACCTTTAACAGCTTAAATAGGCCTCAAATTCACAGGATCTGGGCTCCATTTCGCCATTAATACTCAGCATATACTCCCTAAATTCGATTAAATAAAATTTCATTTACAGAATAAAAAATCCCCTCATTTTTTAGGATCATGCGAAACGTCTATTGTTCTACCTCAATGATGAGATGAAACGTTTGTTTTACAATGCGTATATCCTTTTAATTTTAGATCATTGTTGTCATATTTGGGGCAAAGGAAACTCAAGTTACTTACATAAAGTTAAATCCTTGCAAAATAGGGCTGCAAACATCATTCTTAAAATTCGTAAACGATCATCTTCAATCGGATTGTTACAAGAACTTTAGTGGCTAACGTTTACAGACAGGTGTAAATATCACTGTGCAACCCGTGTCTATAATACCCTTAATGGAAAGGCTCCGAGGTATATGTCTGAATTGCTCATCTTTGCAAATAATGAACACTATTCTCTAAGATCAAATTCAAAACAAGATTTAGTTTTGATACAAACACCGCGAACTAACTATTTCATGGATTCCTTTTCGTACTACAGTATGACGGTTTGGAATATTATTCCGGATGAAATACGAAATGCAAAAAAGTAAAACACATTTAAGCATAATTATAAAGTGCAACTCTTGAAATGTGCATATCATTCGTTTCAAAAACGTATATCATCTTTCCATTATCTTAAAGATTGAAATAACTGTTGTTCAATAAATTGTTGTGTTTTATTGAGTACATGATGTCTATTGAAATAATTGTTATGTGAATTAAACATGATTTGTATAGAACAATTATATTCAAAACATCAAAAGTTCTTGTAAAGGAATGTATAAGTACGACACAGATGTTTTATGATTTACCAAATGCACTTTGTTTTTGTTTGTTTGTTTTTTCTTCATAGAAGGCCACATTATAAATATGATGTTGTTATGGTAGAACCTGTAATTATGTCATAATGTGTTTATACCTTCTCTAAATAAAGATATTATTATTATTATTATTATTATTATTATTATTATTATTATTATTATTATTATCATTCATTTTTCTAACTATCATTTACACTCAGCAGAGTATCCTATAACTGCAATAATGAAATGCATACTATATTTACATAAGTACACAGATATAATAATGTGGAAACATTTTGTTGATCTATTATCTACACCAGTATCATATCAACAAAATGTATCATAACAATTCTGAAAAATAGGTTCTCGTTACCGGAAATACATCATAATGTCGAACATATAAATAACATTGGCTACAGGTGCTACAGTTGCCAGAAATGACTATGCAAATATAATTACCTTGTCTTGCACATTACCCATTGTTCCGAAATTGAGAACAACTTGTAGTTACACGAAAAATACGTTCTTGCCCATATGCAGTAACCATCGCCTAGACATACGCTGCATATAATCTTTGACATATGCTACTAATTATAAGCAGTATGTCGACTCATGGCCAGTTCCTCAGCTGTTTCTTTACCAATTAACATGTATACAAGCACAATTGTAAGTTATGTAAAATTGGTACCGTACATGCATATCCGTCATGCAAACATTGTACTGCTACAGGTTCATATTTATCACAATTCCAAGAAAGCATATATTGTAACACACTGGCTTACATTCTTTCCTGATGTATTTACCACAAAGCATCTTGTTTTAAATTAATGGTTTGGATTTTTTTAACCATATATAGGATCATGGTACTTGGTGATGTGCATCGAAGCGCTATGACTCCAGGTTATCTTGAGAGAAGCGAAAGTGAAGCGTTATATAGACACAAGAAAAGGTGAGTTTTATCATAGGTTAAGCACATAGACCTTTGAGACGATTGTGTTGTATGCAAATGGTTGGTGAAATCAGGCATCTTAACTCCAAACAATTTTATATTAACCGTTAAAGCGCTAACATGTAGTTTAGTAACTATACATATAATTATATATAGACGAAAGTAGGCAAACAATGTTTTTAAGACATTCTATGTTTTGCATTTCAAGAACTTCTTTATTACTAATTTTGTAAACTTTTACCAGACTATTAAGCACGTCATGTACTAGTTTTTATGTGTTATATATATGGTATTGCGATCGGTCCACTAAGCGTGCTTAACGATAGGATGTCAAAACGAGTGGTTGGTTTATTATTTTGTTTTACGTATTCACGAATAATCGGCAAACAAGACCTTCATGAATTTTATCAATGACATTCCTTCGGAACTGGAAACATATCATGCAAGTTATACCCTATCTTTCAGTTAAACTAAACCAACACGTTATAAATGTTCAAGAGGCATTTTGCGTTGAAGTTGATCATGCAAATATGACATCTCAACAATTTAGAACCGTTCTCAATTTGCTACTTAGTACATTAAAACTTCAGCTTAATGAAATCGGCAAGGTGCCATCTGGTTTATTTACGTATTCATTGTTCTAGTTTACACTGCTTACAACTTGCATAAAAGGCAGTACAATACATACAAAGTATATTGACACTATCATTTTACTACTACCTTACTATCTTCTTAGTATTTTTCGTCTTTTGTTAATGTTAATGATTTTTTTTCAAAACACTTGTAGTATAACATACAGTGTTGATTTGGTAATCAAGTAACAGTCTAAAAGAATTTCAATGCACATTCAATAGCACACAAATTGTGTGTTTGTGTGTGTGTGTGTGTGTGTGTGTGTGTGTGTGTGTGTTTTGGAAATAATACTGTTTTGGATAAAATCCCCTAAGTAACTATAATATTATAATATAACGGTATGTTGCCCTAATACTTTTCTACTGGTTTAGTTATATCGTTTCTATTAAACCCGGGTCCTTGAAGGTTTCACCGTCTTCACTCGAGTCAACGGCGTTTAAATTGATTATCAATTTTATTTTATTACTTTATGTTTTGCTGCATATATTTACAACTTAGGATGTCACTACAAAGTTTTAATAAATTGCTCTTCAAGTTAAAATTAATCTTCATTTATCACATTTAAGTTAACATCGATTTCATAAGGAAGTTATAAATATCGTATAAGGGTGAAAAAAATGAAGCCTGAGCGTGAAAAAGGGGTAAATTATATACCACATGCAAGGAGTAAGTTATACATTGAATAAGATAGCAAGAAAGTTCTAGTTACTTGTATCAAAAGGGCAAGTGGATTCCAAAAAATATTGTAAACTTATTATTATTGAAAACAATATCGTACTTCTTGTAAAATGAGTACTGTACTTGAATACCTTTTTTTAAATCACAGGTTCAAAGCTGTTTTAACTTAATCTTACTATAAATAAAATGTATAAACACAATTTTAACAATAAACAGTCAACATTTTAAGGCAAAAAAGTGTCAAAATGAAACATTTTTTTTACTTTAAAGGGTCACTTTTTTATACGTACATCATTTGAAGTATAATTAGATCAGTTAAAGTGTCATTTCTAGTGGTTACTTTCTGCATTTTTAAAAACTCACGATGTAGGAATGAAATGTGCGAAGTTTCATAACAATATATCATCATATGTCAAATATATCGAAGTCTTCATTGGCATCATATTTTTTTATATTTAATGTACACTTGGGACACCAATATACACTTATTTATATTTCAAGTTTAATGTTCTATAATGTTTGGGAATCAGTCTTGTG
Organism: Mya arenaria; assembly: GCF_026914265.1. Lineage (NCBI taxonomy): Eukaryota > Metazoa > Mollusca > Bivalvia > Myida > Myidae > Mya > Mya arenaria. Next base: position 44,547,575 of record NC_069128.1, on the reverse strand, counting down.
AATGTGCTGAATTTTCAATTGTAGGTTGGATTCTTCTCTTTGAATCGCTATACGAGTTTCCTTCTTGACATCAGGGGATGTCTTTTAGCTACTGGAACTCCTACTAAAAATGTGCCCTTCTTGTTTGGCATGCTATTTGAATGATCGTTTAAGAATAATCCTATTTCGTGTTGTCACTTCTTTCTAAAGACCTTATTTAGCTGTTTCAATTTTGTTCTATTTCTTATCTTGGCCTTAGCTTTTCAACAACCCATAAATTATTAGAGATATATGCAAGCTAACCCAAATATGCAAGCTGACCCGTATTATTAAGATCGAGTAACCTGGTATTCCCACTATGCTCTTTTTACTCTGAACATGTCTTTCAATTCTGTCAGATTCTTACTAACCAGGAAGTTCTGTGAACTGTCTTGAATCTCTGTTCAGAGTGACCATCGTCTTTTTCCTTGGTGTTGCATTTCAAAGTAAATGATTCATCGCATTAGCCCATTCCTCAGTATCACCAGGTAGTGACATCCTTGCATTTTTGGCTTCTTTTCTTACAGACCATCTTTGATCAAGCATTGTCTTTCTACCCTTTCTTTTAACTTTTGGATCAGGATTTGCTTTTGCCTTTGCATTCTTGGCTTTCTGGGCTATTGCAGGTTTTTTTTTCTTTCTGTACTTTTGCTGTCTCAACCTGTCTCTCAATCTTATTTCTTTTTCAAACTTTGGGTCATTTTTTTCTTTTTATTTTACATGTTTCATTGTAAACTTTGTTCTCAACGTTTTTCATTTTCTGTAATTTCTTAGCCTTTTCATGAATGTCACATACAAAAAATAAAATTGTATGTCCCAAGTGTACAAGAACAGCAATAACTTAAACCTACTGGATGTAACGTTACAAAATCAACAGTTTTCAAGAGAACATGCTTTCTTTTAAGCTATAAGAATAGTAACACACATAAATGAATACGACAGAAATTAAGTTAGTCAATAAAAAAGACACTTATTTTAATGTTATATTACCGTCAAAATTTAGAGTTATCCATAATATTTTCCAGTTTACCATTATAACAACTGAAAAGACAGTTCTGTAAGACAACTTCTCCTTAATATTGAATGCTGCATATACCTAGATGACTTGTCATGTATATTGTTTGGTTCTGACACTTGTTAATCAAACATTCCAAAAGTCATGTACACTTGGGATAACACATTTTTTTTCAGAAAAAACTCACATGGCATTAACTCTGTCAAATTTGTGTAAGGACTGATTTGTAGGATCCTCCTCTTAGTACGGATGTGCAAATAAATCAAAACTTTACATGAACAAAAACGTATTTATAAATTTTGCTGTTTTGTACACTTGGGACTTTTTTGTACACAATGGTCCATATTACAAATAATAAGCTGTTCAGAATGAAATTAGTCGAATAAATATCGAAAAAAAAAAATAAAAAAAACATATCAATACTGAATGAAAAAAACAAGACTTTGTCTAATTAATAATACTTTTCAATGTTGCAAGAAGAAGAGTAGCAATTGGACTTCTTCGGAGCAAACTAGAACTCGACACCCTTCAATTTCTATGAAGCCATGTAGAAAAAATATTAATTGATATTTCTAAACTTTTGCTACCGTTATAACCAACACATTACACATCAGTATTAGTATGTTTTATATTTTTAGTGAAAACAAAGTTATTTCAAGCTGAAAACATGATTTCAGTTAAATTTCACGCTAAAATCAGGACATTTTTTAAAGGGTTTTTTTCTCCATTACTTTTCAATGGACTGCTCTAATTCGATGACACTTGAAACAGCATTAAACCCCTATAAAACACATATTCAGTGGTAAAAATATAATCAGTAAACAGTTAAAAGAAGATCATTAAAAGGCTTCTTTTTATTTTCATCCATAACAGGTATTATCAGTTTGATTCCATTTCCTCTGCTCCAAGACAAGGATCAGTTTGTATACTATACTGACCACAGCGTGTGACCAACTCGTTTCATCATGTTGTCAACTTTTGAAACCTCTGCGGCCAAAATTGGCATATGTTGCTGATATTTCTACTACACTGCTCACTGTTTGAACTACCTCGATTCAATCATTCTTTCAATTTGCAAATCCTACGGCCGAAATCTGTATATATTTCCTATGTTCATGTCATTCCTACTGTTGCTTTATTGTTCTCGTTTACGACATCAGACCAGATCGAACACGTATTGATATTATTGCTGGTTTGTATGGCGACATATGCAGCTTAGTTGAACCGTAATTGATATATCGCTTAGCAAGTTTATTTAAGCTTAAGTTCTAAATTTAGTTGACTTTTCTTTTAATTCAAAAAACTTCAAATGTAACAGTATAACAAACTCCCACATTTAATACCAAGCCCAAGTGGTAGACCTAATCGAAAATATTATATTAACATAGATATTGATCATAAATCAAAAACATGTTTCCATAATATTATCCCTGTGTACCAATGGATAGAAATATGAATTTCATTATTGCAGTTATGTATTATATTTCCTGCTGATCGAATATGCTAGCTAGGTAAATGAATGATAATGATTCAAGTACTTAATTCATTTTTTTTTAAAGTGGATACTCACTAAAAGGGCCGCCGACCTACCATTGGTTTAAATTATGAGAATGTACGCATTCGAATTATAAGGTGAATGCAAATAGTACAGAGTAGAATTAATAGTCATATGTATGCATATATGGTATAAACAAACTACAGAAAAAAAAACAACATAAGTTGAAACATAAACCCCGTTTAATGGCACAGGGTTAATTCGAAAGACATAAAACATTAAGACAAATCAAAAATCAAAGCAATACACATGGAACAACAACACAAAACTGTCATATATATGATACCGTTTTGAATTCATACCTTTGCAGCAGGAAAATAGCATTTGTTGAAAGTCTTTACGCCCACGTCAGTCCGTATACCAGCTACATATCTCATCATCATGATGATTTGTATAAATTTTAGCTCAGAAGTAAAACCCGACATTTGAACGGCTATTGAATGGCGGAGCACATTATAAACATGTGTATAATTTCACCAATGTTTGCCATAATGTCGCCATAATGTCGCAATCGGAAAAAAATCATTCAATCAATAACCTTCCAAGCAACATTTGCCCATTTTGACCAAACAAACATTCAAATTGTAAAAAAATGAACACAATTTCTTTAAAAACCAGTGATTGTCACAGATCAGTAATCAAAAGTATTTGACTGATGACCTTGTTTAACCACTAAGCAGATAATCGGCAAATACCTAGTTCTGCCTACTTTTGTATGTTATGTAAGTGATACATGATTTAAGTGTCAAAGATGTAATAGGACCTTCTTTTTTTCATGGTACAAACTAAAAGGCTCAGCCTCTACTTTTTGGCTCAATCTTCCTAAAACTTGACTCGAGCTCAACACAATTAAAGAGTATAAACAAGCTTATCTTATTCATTTCAGACAGAATAAAAGCACTCGCGAATAATTGTCTTATCTTCAGTGTAAGCTTCTTTAGTGAAATTTAAATGCGAATGGATGACATTTTTTTTTTTATTAAACATGCATGCGTTTGATAGGGGAATTCTTCTAATTACTCCATAAACAGTATGCTAACAAAATAACCGACATAGTTGTGAAAATTAAATTTATAACACTGTATTCCAGCTTTCTTATATAAGCCCTCATTGTCGTGATTGTTGGTAAAATAACGAGTCATACTTACCTTTTATAATGATGTCCGCTCTTTTGCTCTAGCTCGGAAATGCATTTGGATCTTTTTATAAACAGCTCCTAAAAGGGCTAGAACCACTGTTTCGCACCTGTGAAAATGCCTTAAATTAATCTACCTGTTTTTTAATTTTTATTATTTAACATTGTAGGAAGTGTAATCTATTTTGAAAAAGACAGCCTATTTCTACTACAAAAATTGATGTTCAATTTTCTCCAAAATCTTAATGGTGGCAATTTTTCAAAAGGCAAACTGAACAAATCAAAATTCAAACGGGAATGCCATTTTCCCATTGAATTTCTGTTGGAGAACATTATCTTACATACTCAATAAAAGATCAGGATTTAAAAAATACGTTTCATTTGTATTATCGAACCAATTTCAATTGTATACAAAACAATGGCTTAAAAAAATTGGCAAAAAATCCTGAATTGCAAACTTATTCCGGAAGCTGTTAAATGTGAAAATATCGATGTCATTCGCGAAATCGGGCACACACTGACAGCTTACAGTAAGTTACATTTTTACTAGTTTAAAACATTACATAATTCAATTTATCATAATTTTAAATAGTATAGGAACATCTCAACTTTATTTCCCCGAAACTTTATTTCCCAGCAGCAACTAGTTATACTGTAGAAATCTCCAATTGCATTTAACTCCAACATGTGTGATCTCCAACTTCTGTAATCTCTATTTTCTGGCTATAATTTACAGAAATTGACTGTGACACTCTCCAAAAGAGACTTTTCTAAGTTGGAGAGCATTTTATTTAAATAAATATTATAATATTATAATGTTTGATCACCAAGAGCTGAACTATAAATTAAATAATATGTTTTCCGTTTCAAATAAAAAAGAAGATTATTTTTCAAATATTTTTCCCCCAGTTTGGACTCTTATTGATCATTCTCCAATCGGAACTTGCCAAATTCCTGCATTTTGACGCTTGTTTTTATCAGTTTGATTGGACCATATCACTCTGTCTAATTATGTTTGTTATAATGAAACTCTACAAGTATGTATACTTTATATATTCCATCAACTATCATTAAGCATTTCATGATTCGTGGATGTTTGAGTTAACACACGGTGAACTTTCTGTACTTTTTTATTTTATTTATTACATGGACATTTCATTTATTCAAACAGTAAGTACAAAGTATATACAGATCAAACAAAGAAACATTTATGCCTAAACATATGCTATATATTGAAGTTCTACTTTCTAATTAATTAAAAATAATGGGGTCTATTTTACATTCGTTGAATGATAAACATGTACAATGCAGTTCAAAGAATAGACAAAAACAGCTACATAATTTTTAAGTTGATTATCTTTTGTTGAGTGATTTATGATTTTAGTGGTTTAGCCTCACTCAGAAATAAAGCGTTTTATCCCTTAAAACGCCAAAGAAATATCCATGATTTCAATGATGAAAAGATAAAAGGAAAAACAATAAAAAACACAAAAAAGCATGCAAGTATATGACATATTGCCAAAGTAGGTTGTATATTGAATTATTATTCCGGTAAAAACATAATTATTATAAATAAAGTTACATTGGAAAACGTTATACAACTGTCCAATTAAACTTCCCTTTATCGGATAATTTTGTGTTGTTATAAATGTTCGGAGCTAGTCTAAGGCTATTATTAAACCCTGATATTGTTGGAATATTATTTTTCCTTTTGCATAGAAAAGTGAATCTTTCGAATTCAAGGAACAATAAGTCAAAACTGAAATTATAATTTCCAGTCCCAAAACAAGCATACTATCTTTGACAATATTCGGATAAATGGTATACATTTTTTGTAAAATATGCTGTAGGACAGGCTGTGTTTCATAACAATGCAATAAAAGATGAAGCAAAGTTTCCACACATCGTCCACAAAAACAACATAGATTATCATCAACTAGTTTCATTTTATAAAGCAACGATTTTGTTGGAAGTATTCTGTGAACTATTATTTTTTGTAGCAATTGAATATATGTGTCTCTTGTGCAATAGAATAGATTATAAGTATCTTCCATGGCCGAGAGAGTAAGATAGGTTCATTCAGACCCGAGCGTAGGGTGTTTTGCGGAAACTAGGTTCACGGAGTTTCCGCAAAACACCCTGCGCGAGGGTCGGGATGAACCTATGTTACACGAGCGGCTATGGTAGATGCTTCTTCTCCCACTTCAGTTAAACAAAATTAAGTAAAAATGTATTTTTTTTGCCGGAACTCTTTTGTGCTTAGTGAAAATAATTGCGTACGGATATTCAATAATTCGTGGTTGTCATAGATATTCGCGCAGTGATTCAGAGTATGTAAATGGTCTGATCGGTCTTTAAATAGTTCTAAGGTGAGTAAAGCATTATTTCTTGAAATGTGCGTGAAAACTGTTTTCTGGTGACATTTGAAGCGAGAAATAATTAACTCGCGTTCTAAATATTGCCACCAGACAAGGTTTTCATGATGCGCTACAGACGACAGTCTTCAACAAGGGAGGTAATTACAATATGGTGACCATTTAAAGAAGTTACATACGGGCATTTTATCTTCGCCCGTGGGCAAGATAAGAATTTCTAGCATGGTTAAATTAATGGATCTATTTATCTGAGGTGGAAGAAAACTATATGCAACTTTCCATTTTATATTAGTATTTTCATCAAGCAATATCCAATTGTGTTGACTAGTTGGTATATCAGTGCTTTTAATAAACGTTTGTAAATAAATCTATTAAGGTAATGTTTTACCAAAAATATTATATAAATAAAAATTTACAGATTGATTACTTCAAAAACCAAATTCAATGTCTCTTAAGACAATGTTCATTTTTTGTATATGAATCCTTTCCATTTATTAGTCAATCAAAATGTAAAAAGTTTATTTTTTGCCAACCAGCAGTTCTAAAGCACTCAGACAATACATTTTACCTTTAAAATCAAATAAGTCGTAACATAGTGTAATCCCTTATTAAACAAGACGAATGTTGATGTAAGGCATCAAAGACGCGGCGGAATGGGTTTTATTGAATATTAATATATATCTATTGATGTTCATGAAACATTGGAATTGACACAAATAGACGTCAGTATCACCGTTTACGTTGTTCCCATAGTAAACATCAAGCATATATTGCGGACAAAATAAATCATTTCTAAATCTAACGGAAGTTGGCAATACATTATGCGAAAAATATCGAGGCTCGTTTATACTTCGACTATTGTAGAATACATAGCATTTGCCCCATTCAGTATACATCGACAGCCGTTAATGAGGACATGTGGTTGTGTTCGTAACTAAAAAAAGCCAATAATGCAACCAGAGCCATAGCGATACGTTGCAAGCCATTGTATGGAGGAAACAAAGTTTGCCCTTGGTGAAAATGTCCTAAACTTCTAACAATAGGGAGTTTTCGCGTTTTTTTCCCGCATAAAGATGGAGAAGGATGCTGAATCGTTATGTCAGGTGAAAAATTAACATTCCGAATAAACATGGACATAGCCGAACTATGACGGTTTAATCAACTTTCTAGATCGAAGTTACTCGGTTGTTTTCGGCATGTGTAAATTATTTAGACTGGTACCTTGCATTATGATCGATAAAGTTATTGGTGTCGAGTCGATTCGGAAGAGATATCATTTCGGCCTGATCTTTTTCAGCCTACTTTTATTCATTAATGTTTGTTTTAAATCGTGTTAATAACGCTTTGAACTTTCATTTTAAATCAGTTAAAGTTTAATTGTGTTAATTTCGTTATTGCCACTTATATTTGTTAGAAAAATCGTGTGAATTAAGATTTGTACTTCCATTTAATATCACCTAAATTAAAATAGTCAATAAATGTCGTGTTAAGGCACTTATATTTGTTATCAAATGCATAATTTAAACTATTATTCACAGTATTCCCGTAAATTCTCACATGCATATTTATAACAACGTGTATATAAATCGTTTTCTCAGAAAGTAAATTTATAAAATAACGAACTCGTATGACCGGCGATCAGTCAATACAAAACACAGAGAATAACTTTTTTAATTTCCTTTTTAAACATTAGGCTTATTCGTTTTATATGACGTTTTGGATGTTTTACACGCATCAAAACGGTTATTGACGACAAATTTTAAGTAAAGTTTAATAAGAGTTGATATCATTAACAAATCTTCTTTTTTTACATAACTTAAATTTATCCGTATTCATTTCCTCATTGACAATTGCAAACATGTATCCCTGTTGAAGCAGGCCGCGTCTAATAAGGCATTTCTAAATACATAATTTCCATTTTTAAAGCAATGGTTATAGAATAAAGGCATCTGAAAAAATGTTTTACTTTGTCAATACATAATTTATTTATATATAGCATATATACATTGATTACATCTTTCCAAAATATATTTGACATTTTTGTGCAAATATGTTCACAATAAAGCATTCTAACATTTATATATAATTTTGCACTTTAACGTAAAGTCCATTTATCGTGTATGAAACATGAATCCCTTTTTGTTTTAATTGTTTAAGTCAGATTCGTTTGTATTGCAAACATTTCAAAAGTATTGTCTGATTACATTATCTACGATATTAGTTCGTGTTTGTCATTCAAATTCCGGCAAATGGGTTCGTCTACGATGGCAACGAATTAAAATTATTTGCCAATGAGCCGAACTTTCTTTCAGTGATAATAAAAGTTGATGGTCTTGAAAACCTCGTACCTAATTTTATAGAGAAAGACACTTGTGCTCTTCCAGGATTGAGGCAATATTCGCCAATATTTTACCGATTCTAATAAGGTCTTAAATACTGAAACTCCACTTGTCAACACGTTTTTATATCCTACGTTCAGGAAACTAGTTATTAATGTTAATGCCATTAACTAGAAATCTGATTTCCAGGATGTTGGTAGCTATCGCCCAATTTCTATATTGAGCATTGTGAGCAAGGAATAAAACAAATGTTACTTGCTACTGATTTCCTATCCTTAGTTCAACCTTGTTTTATCCTAACACACTCACCTTGAACCAGCCTGTATCTTTTTATCATTCCTTCCGTCTCCTTGTCGACGATGGTAAGAAATTTGTGACTTATAATATGTCCGTGACAGCGTTTCAGTATATGTTGGTATTCTGCAAGTATCTATTATCTGTCCCCTGCATTTTCAGTCTACATTTACGAGATTGTTCATATTCACGATTTGGCCGAAAGATTGATAGTATCCTTTAATCCAGCAAATAACGAATCACTTAACATTTTGAGAACAACAAACAAACCTGTACATCTGCAAGGCGGCGTAGTAAAATAACGCGTCCTTTCATATATTTCTTTGAAATGTATATCCTATCATAAGACCCCTTCATGAATATACGTATTTTGTCTTAGACTATATTTCGCAACCTCATGAATGACCTCTAGGCGGCAATATTTATGTGGTGCCACTCGACTTGATTATTTACGATTATTATAATGCTATTTCACCGGAATACATTGGAAAATGACTGGATTACATACTTATACAGCCTACCATCTTCGACCTCAATGTACCTAATGAGACAATTAGTTTGTTTACGATTCCTTACGTGTTGGAAACAATTTAATTACTCCAGAATACATCGTCTCCAGGCATCAGCTGTTATCCAGCCATTATCCAATATATTCCGTCCAATACCAATTACCTTGTTGTAGGCTCTACATATGGCCTCATTACTGCGAATATTATCAGGGCAAAAAATAAAATTGGTAGAGCCATATAAGACCCACGGTATTTAACAAAAATGCATTTTGTTTAACTTGCTTCCTTTAGTAAGTATTTGTATATATATGTTTCCGAATTTAAGGTTGTGGATAAATAAACAATGAGATATATTATCTAGAGTTACAAAAACAAGCTTAAGAATGTATAAAGTGTGTTATAATGTACGAATAAACTGCCTTTAATTATATATCGTTTGCAACACACTCTGAATCCTGAATTGAACCTTGAGAAAACATCAAATGTGCATACTTGCATGTCGATAATATATATGGCATATGCCATGATTTTGTTTTATGTTTGTGTACCCTTTCTGTTGTATTTGTTGCTAAAACAAAACGTCTTTAACCAAACCAGTGTTTTGCAAATGGTTTTACCTTTTCAAAAGTGTTCAGATACCATGATAATGTTCTGTCTAACTTAAAAAAACGGTAGGATGCATTCGTGTTTTTCCCATGTATAGATATTTCTAAAGAAATCATGACAACATACATACATACACAAGAGAACAAATACTGGTGACGAAAGCTAATTAAAAAAACATATTCATAGTGAAAAACGTAAACTAAGCATCTAAATATAGAAAATAACACGACCAATTGATCTCATCTGTAGGTACCAGAGCTTAAAGTGCTTAGCATTGTTAGATAAATATGTCTTCTTACTAAAGATACTTGAAGATTATAAACAGCAAGTTTGATATTTACACAGGCAATTTTCAAACATTATGTACAGTTGGTCAAGTACGAAAAAAAGAAGAAATGAAGTATTGTGGATTTTTTTTAAATCTAAAAACAATAGGCATTCCAGTTTGTGTCAATAAGTTTCTTTCACGGTGCAATATTGCATCTGGCTTGTGCCATCCACTGGCGTCTACCTCTTAGCCATGTGGATAAACTCCAAGTGACGCAAAAGCAGTCATATATTCCATTATATCACATATCTGATGAGACTGGAGTTTCAAATCAGCTAATTGACTGTATAATATACTTCTAGTGGATTCAACTTACTGGGCTTGCCACGTTTGCATAATAACATAAGTTATTTGTTTTTAACTGAAAATAAAAAGAGACATCAATGTATCCAATGCCTTTACCTTCTAGAACTTAAGGACTGATCATTATGCCCATAATTTGAAATTGTCTTTATCATCCGTTTCGCAATACATTTTTTAAAGCTGTTTTGAAATATTTAAAATTATCCATTATACAATGTTCATTCCTTTCAGACCTAAAGGGAATTGCATCAGTGGTCTTGTAGTGCGAAAATTTTTGAACAAGCTGTCTAAAATCGAGTACATGTTCCTTAGCGAGTGTTTCTGTAGCTGTTTGCATACATATTACTTATTTAATTAAACGAGTTTAATAACTAATTTATTTAATGGCCATAATATTATATTCTTTTTAGGTGATAAAAAATAAGTTGAGGATGTATAACGCTAAATACTAAAAATATCGTTTTACCTTAATAAGACGTTCATTTGCTACTGTTATAATTTATGACGTCACGTCAATATATTTTATGTAAGTTATATACCTAAACTTTGTTCTTATAGCGTTTTTAAATGATGGCCACGCCTTAGATTAAAGGAAATATAATATTTGTTTCCTTCAATGAACAATTATTTATTAATATATTGTTGACTAGTTTAAGTTTATTTTATAGAGAGGAAATGAAAAGCCTCGATAATTCTATTAAATAAATTCAAGAGAAAACGTACATAAATTTATATTAGGGATTGTTTTTCCAATTATATATTAACACTTATTTATAAAGCCTCGATTATTCTATTTAACAAATTCAAAATAAAACGTACATACAGTTCTATTAGAAATTATTTTCAAATTATATATTAAAATTGTGAAAAAAAGAGAGAATATTTCCGGTGTTTTTCTCTCTCAAATATTATATAAATATTTAATTTAATATCGTTTCCGGCAAATGCAGTTATAAAGCGAAAGCATCACAATACCAACATCATATCAACAATGTGTTCTTAACAGTTCCGGAATATATACTCTCTTTCATAATTTGCATTGTCTATTGTTGCCAGATTGTTAACCGTGCAAATATGTTTTCTCTTGCACAAGAGTTAGTCGTAGTTACACGACTAATTTGTCGTCGTCAGGAATTGGCCGATATGCAGGAGCCATCAACAAAAAAATACGTTGCATATATTCCTAGTCATTAAATACTAATTCGAAACAGTTCATTGTTTAATGGCCACTTCATTGGCTTATTCTTAACTAAGCTACGTTTTTATTACAGTAGCTAAAATTACCAGGTAAACAAACCCTTTTTAATCCTTTATTAATGTTTAGGAGAAATGATCCACTGGTCATAAGCCAATCCGTGTAGAACTATTTAATATCAGCTTAAGAAAATCGACAAGGTGACATCAATTTTTACCGTATTCATTTTTCTAGATTGCTTAACTATTAGAAGGCAATACAATACATACCTAAACATATTGATAGTTGAGTTAAACATGATATGACCATCATTCAATACATACTTCTTCTTATTGTTTTCCGGTGTATTGTTTATTTTAATAACTGTATCATGCACGTGACGTATAGCACCGTGTTGTTTTGGACTATCGAGTTACAATCTTAATACGTTTCAGTGCACATTTAAAACACATAAATTTTGTAGTTTTTAGATAAAATTCCCTAAGTTATCATAAAAACTGGTATAATAACTTCATGAGTATTTTTATATGAAGTGTGACGTAAATACAACTGGTTAAATGTATAAGAAATACTACTCTTTTTCTATCTGTTACATAGAAAATAGTTATGCTTGCCAAACTTTAGCTTGAAAATTGCATATTATTGAAAGAAATCAAAAACGAATATCATTGTGTCCCTTTTTGCACGTATAAAACATGTAATGATATCATTGTTTGTCAATACATAATATATACAATATGTTTACATACGAGTAAAACCGGATTGAGCAAAGACTATACATACTTCTACCTAGTTCAACAGCTTATTTATAAATGTCAATTAAGCTTTCCTTAAAGTTGTTGCATAAAACCTCCCCAGTTTTTAATTTTCCAAGAGCTTTCTAAACTATTGAAACGATTAACATGATATTTATAAAGTCAGACGATTTTAAGATTTGTTGTACCTGGGTAGCATTTAAGACATTACTGTAAACAACAAACATTTTCTTGTTGAAGAGGTTTTTTTTTTGAGAATTAGCTGAGCATCCACATTAGTTTTAATCACCAATTATGTTCTTGTTCAAAGTACACTGTTATTCACATAAAATAAATACCCCTTGTTACTCAAAAGGCAACATATTTCTAAAGTCAGACGTGCTCAAAGTTTGCTGCGATATATTGAAGATAATTTGGAGCAACAAGTCAAGAGTGTTGTTTCGGCTAATCAAGTTATTTTTTTTAATCCATATTTAATAGAACACAAACTATGTTGTTGTTTTTTTCAAATGTTATGTTCTTCACAAAAATTCCCTTCTTTAAAAGCATAGTATAACAACAATGACATTTAGTACCAAGTCCAAATGGTAAGCATTATTAAAAGGATATTGAAAAATATTTTTTGAACATATATCAAATAAGGTTCCAAAATAATTATATGTATATACTGATGGAAAGTAATAATACATTTCTTAATTGCAGTTCTGATTCGAGTGACGATGACAGTTTAGATTTTAGGTAAGTTAATGAATGATAATGATTCAAGAACCTGATTCAGGTTTATAAAATAAATGAAAAGATGATATTCACTAAGCGGGCCGGCCTACCCTCCCATTGCTGAAAGTTATGAGTGTGTTTGCATTTGAAGCGTAACGTGAATGCAATTGCGATAGGGTATCATAACAAACTGCTTTTCCTTCCGTTATTAAGTATATATACATGATAATTATTATTTAGAGTATTGCCTATCGTTGAAAATCATACTATTTTTTTGTTTGTGTCCCGTTTGTTTCACGTGAAAAAAAGTATTGACATCATGTTTCGTACAGTAGACTATAAAAGTTTTCGACAAAGTGTCACCAGGTTTATTTCTGCATATATGTACCTAGTAAGCGTTACTAGTAGACGGTAGTACATAAAATACAAACTATATTGATAGGTGAGTAATTCAGGATCGGACCATCATCTTATACACACTTCTATACTGATTGCATTATCTCCTACGTTCAAGAAAGGTTACATGTATTTGAAAACAACCTAAATATTTAATACATTCCTGACAGTCCGATTCATTCCGACTGACTTTATTAAATGTCACTTTACGTATAATTATTTGTATACAAAAGAATTCGCTTATATTGATATGCGACAGGCATGAATAATCAACGAAACATTGATTTCCAATCAATTATCAAATACTTGTCCATAACATTGTTCAGTGGTTTAGGTATATTAACCATTAGATGGAACCCAGCGGCCGCAAGTTCGATCACAGGTCTTACTCAAAAACAGTAAACTGTAAACCAACTTGTGTCCATCTATCACTCCTAAAACTTCATTTGATCTTCCATGGACGGTAAAGAGATTAGACTAACATTCTACGATATCTGTACAGTGTTTGCTTGCGTATGACATAATGTTTCAACAGAGTAGTTCCTCATTTAAATACTATGACAGCGATTGATAGCAGCGTGACATTCTATCAGGGATTTTCTCTGACATGGTTTAAATGTCATTGATGTCTCTCTTTACAAATCATTCTTTACAAATCATTGAGATACAAAATATAAATGTGTGTATATAACTATCATTTATTTGAAAGATATCATTTAATTGTTAACAATAACTGGCGTACATCTTATCATATTAAGTAATGTACATATTGTTAGTGAATAATTATTCCCGCAATAATAATAAACATAGTTAACTTTATTTTTTTATCATACGTGTATAAATATCAAAAACAACGGTATAAAAAGTTAAACGAACCTAAGAGGTCCAACAAACAATAGCAAATGCAATCAAAATAATAATAGCTGTCTAACTATCATTTGTGGTTCAACCATTAATTACGGTCAAACCAGGAACAACTAGAAGTCCATTAATGAAATTCCAAGTACCTCTTGTGGTTAATCTTACCTTTACGGTCCATCCATTAAATGTGCCTCCCATGCCTCTTGCTGTCCTACTGGAAATCAACCGACACAGTTGGTCAAATCAACAATTGTTGTCCAGCACAAATCCGCTGGTCATTATAATATTAAAACGTAACTGACAAATCATAAAGAAACATACACATATGACAGCATGACATATTAACGTTAAGTAACGTGTTAAGTACATAGTTTTATAGAAAACATAGCAGTTTAAATGTGATAGTGTCAAATTTCTGTGGAATATATTAAAAATGATTCAAAAGCCTTTTTACAAATCCTATTACTAACGACTAAAATACATTTATTGTAATTTTGTAATTCGTTAGTAAATTGTACACGTTCATTGCTTTGACTTCTGTATTGAAAACATTAAGCTAATTTATTCCAGCAAAAATAAATGGGAGACTGTTGTCTCATGAGCACACAAAACAGTACGAAAACAAATTTTCTTATGCATTACATCGGCCATTTTCACGTCGTGGCCTGTACCCCATTATAAATTATAAGGTGCAACATTACATCTTGCCAGTTATTCAATTCGTCAGTTAGTCGGTTCCTGTAGGAAAATTAAATGAAGGATTGTTTAAATGACTCACTTTCCTGAAAATGACAATTTCGAATATACACTGCAACCTGTAACTCGGAAATGTTGTCAAAAAGTATACAAAAAGTTCATTATTGTCAGTAAGTATGTACTGAACCAACCATGCTGACTTTGTTAGCATGCCAAGGGTTTCTAAATTTATAAGTTTTTGTGATAGTATTAACCAAACAAGTTATATTATACATGTGTTTTTGTAAAAAAAACCATACTTTACTTTCTTTGTTATACCCTTGTTGCTTGAATATAATCTGCGTTTTGTTTTTTTTAAGTTCAAGTTTCTTGCTAGAAAGCTATATTTAAGGCCTAGTTAAAGCCCTGTTTAAGTACCCCCCCCCCCCAACATAAGTGTATAGTTAGTTCACATTTTCCGTGTATTGATTTTAATCTTCCTTTAACTGTGTTGTCTATCAAATAACAGAATGTACGGTAGTGCTATACAGGAGGCTTTTAAGAGGACACGCTTAAAATTCCTTTTTACTTGGAGACAGTATTCCTTTCTTGGAAATCCTCGCCGAGAATTGGTATGAAATTCCATCAGAAGACCACGTTTTGACCAGAATTGGTTCTTGTCGTTAAAAATACCTCCGTGGCTTCAGCAACCAGGCTGTCAATGAAAATAAACAAAACAATAGTGTTTTACGGCATTTTGAGTGTATTTAGGTTATTTCTTTAATGCTAAAGGGAAAAGGCTCTTATCTTACTGAAACCGGCTCACTTTTGCCTTCAGAAATGTCAAATATTTTAATGATTAAACTGATTAAATAAATCAATTAATGAATATATATATGAATGATTGATAGTATGAATTAATGAATTAATGAAAATTAGCATTATTTCTTTTAAGTAGGGATCTCATTGTGTTACTGTAATTGTAGAAGTAGAAATTTATCTTGTCCATAAACTGAAAATCATATGCACACTAAATAAAACATCATTATGCATCATATGTGTAGTAGGTTTTGTTTTATTGCTTACAGAATTTGCAATTAATGTTATGTTTGCTTGAAATAGCAGACATAATGTGCGAATATATGCACAATACAGGCCAAATACCAATACAAGTCAGCAGTTTCATTGCAAAATGATATTATCTAAAAACCGCACCAGAAACGATTGACAAACAGCATGAAAGAAATTCAATTGGAATGAAACAAACAGTATCAATGAGCTTATATGATCAATCTTACTCACATTATGCTTCAGTTTGGATACAATTGTTCAAAATATGGTCTTGAAGTACTAACAAATTATCGCATGGCGTATGGGCAGCATGGCGGGCGGGCTGGCTCGCTGACTGGTTCTTCATCATTTCCTCTCGAGCCTGTTTAAAACAATAAGGAAAATAGATACATGCAAAACACCTTCCAAAACATACAATCATTGACGCATTCATAGCCTATTCAACAGACTTGACTAACACATCTATGGCATACCAGTTTAAACTGATGGGTTCAACATTAAAGTGTTTCACCGCGACCAAAAGTGGCTCAAGACAGGATCAATTAAGCCTACACTTGGCGATAAACCCAGTATCGAAACATGTTTCCTATGTCACTTGCCATCAGGAACCCTGGAATTGACAACCCCATACCATATGGGACTGTACGTGGGAGTAAAAATCCTTCCATTTATGCTTTGGAATTGAAAGTGAGGCTTTCATTTTTTACAGGCCTTTGGAATTACTTCCAAACATTAATTTGAAAGTGAAAATAAGTGTTGTTGTTTTTTTTCAAAATGCCAGAAACAAATAAAAGGGATATATGATATATTATTGAATAATATCATGTAATATTATATTTTTAAATTTCTTAATCAAACACCAATAATCTATGGTTAAACACTGACAAGTTTCAAAAATTCAACCAAATATCTGTATAAATTAAGAATTTATAACAATTTAAAGAAGGCCACCCCTCCAAAAGTTTCTTCTATATCAGACACCGTTTCTTTGTACAATCCCGCACACATCTATGGTGTCAGCCCAATAGCTCCCTATCAACATATTAAGTCAGAATCTTTCACCCGTCATAGTGTTGCTTGGCACGAGAGGTCACCCCTCCCGCATTGTTTATTTACAATATTTTATACAATCTGTGGATCAAAGCGAAACCATTCATCTTTATAGTCGCAATCACTCACAAAGCCATGTCGTCGGACCGTAGCCACAATTATTCGCGTTTAGGGATTTTTTTTAACTTTTGGATATTTATTCGAGTCGCCAAATCAAAAAATCGTCAAAGACTCTGAAGCGGCTGCTTATATGGACTAGTCGGACCGCAACCGTCCCTTAATCTTTTTAGTCATAATCTGGCCACGGTTTCGCTCGGCAGGAGGGGATACCCCTTTCGCACCCTCCCTGTCCAACCCTTTAATTTAATACCAATCCTGCCACACACTGTTCATGTAAATCGTTTTAGTTTAATCTCTCAATCAGCCGTGTTGTTGACTGATCCTTTGATCTAAGACATAATCTTATTGATGTGGCCCCCAGACACGTTATCCATCGTTCCAGTGACATTATCTCACTCAGCCATAGCGATTTCTGAACTGGTCAACAGCATGTTATACATTTATGAAATTGATACTTTCGATTAACTGACAGTGTTTTTTTACAAAATAAAAATAATATCTGTCAAAAGCTTTGCTCTGTGTACCAGTGAAGTCCATGGTCGCAATTAAATCGGTTATCAAACAGGGATATAGTCTTGGCAATTTGTATCCGATCATCAATTGTCAAACATTTGAATAGTTTTGTAAAATCCATAATGGCAACTACTGTGACCTTCGTTAAGAATGGTAAACAATGCGCATGAATATCTGTAAGGAAAAGGTGAATACAAAATATATATCTCCGACAACCTAAAGAAATTTGGTTTAATTTGTCTTTGTTTGTTTACTAAAAGTTTTCATAGTAATTGTTTAAAAGCATACTTTGAACTATTTTGAAAATTACTGGGGCGCTATTTGGCATATCGTAGTTTCAATTAACATACTTACGGAAACTGCCGATTTTTCGACAACGAAAACTACTGAACGCAGTGTCGTCACGCTCTGATGAAATTTGGTGTCCGGCATTTACGCGCTCTGTATGATAAATGAACAGAAAAATACTGATTCCATCACCATTTCGTATTTTTTGCAGGTTCATAGTGGTTGCATTTTTGAACGAAAATAGTGCTTAGTGTATACGCACATACATGTAGCCGTAATAGCTACATGATCTTAGAGCCCGTATTATAGTGTAAGTTTAATAGAAAAAGTAGAAAGCAAGGCAGCTGTGTAACGCATTGTTGTTGTTTTTTTCATGTCGTTTTTGTTTTTGCTAACTTTGATCCCCATTTCGATATCCTCACATCAGACTGCATGGTTATCAACAACTATAACACTTTGTCCCCACTGTATTCGCGTCCTCCTACCCCTTTTTATTGGAGGATACACTTTTGGAACAAATGTAACAAATTAGATATAATTTTAGTTTATATGGCGACAAATAATTTGAAAGTGCCATAGGCGATACTCAAAAATGCACATCAGCTATATCAATAGAGTCCATTTACTGTATAGGATTCCTTTACATGCGCATGAAATGGACTCTGACAGTAATGCAATCCATGCGAATGTACACACGTTTTATATGTGTATATGGTACACATTATGGGACGGACTTCAATGGCCTATCATCATGCCTACATTTCTCAACAGCTAGCTATAAAATATATATTGATTATCATTCCGATAGATAATTTAAAACATTTCATAAAAAGAAACAATTACTCAAATAATACAATTACAGAAAATCGCAACTAAGCTTGATCCTTTCATATTGGTCTTCAGATTGTTAATTAAATCTGGGCAAAAATATCACTGCTATCATTGGTTTGATTTTCTGCAAACCTGCACCATTATATGTAGATCGTGAGCGACAAAATTGAAAAAAAACAAGGCACTATTTTCTTTTCTAAAATATATACAATTTACTAGATGTTTAAAGTTATTTTAGACTGCTATTGACACGGTTTAAAATCCTAACAATATCAAAATATGAACAGTTTGAAAAAAAGGTGAAAATTCTGAAACATGTACAGTCTGAGCATTCCGAATTTAATTCTTGTTTTTAACACAATGTTTAATCATTTGCAGCTCCCAAAGTGGCCAACGGCAGATACCCGACACGGACACAGGGTAGGTTTATACATCGCATATCATAAGCACCAAGGTCCAATTTTTTGTTCGAATGAAAAATGTGTGCAAATATTCTTTCAAATAAACATTAATACAAACGATCAATAAGCAATGCAAAGTAGAAGTATATGATCATTATTGGTAATTCTATAAAAGAAAATGTGTCTTCTAAATAGTTTAAGTTTATTTTACATCGTAGTTTATAAACGAAAATTGACGAACCGTTGAAACAACTTCCCTTTTTACTTTCAAAAACATCTCAACACTTTATAGTCCTACTGCGCACATATGTGTATTATGGTTAAACAAAAAATGTTAAAAAATAACTTAAAATAAAAATAATTTACATTTCTTGAAAAGCAGCGATTGTCACAAAACAGCAACGAAATATAAGTTATTGATTACCTTGTTTTACGAATAAACAGCTTATCGGCAAATATACCCTTAAAACCTACGTTCGCCAACTGGAATATCTTACGCAAGTTATACATAAAATAAATTTCAATGATGTAATATGCTTTTTAAATGGTACAAGCTAATTGTACCAGGAAACTACCGTGATATAACAATTACAAATACCATGTTTCAGATCTTTTCTGGTGTTGTAAATAAAATTCTTTTGTATTGGGCTGAGCAAAATTATAAACCCGATGAATGTCAAGATGGGTTTCGTCGAAAATATTCCACGGTTGATAATATGTTTTGTTTGCAAGCTATGGTTCAGAAATATCTTTCAAGACAAAAGAGGACTTGAAATCATTATACTTTAATATTAATTCATATTTTAGAACAACTGGTGGGGTAACTAATTCGTTTCCCTGTAATATCGGTACAAGGCAAGGATAATAATCAAGTTCGACAATCTTTATCCTCTTTATAATCAAGTTATCTGCTCTTTAAAGAAAGAAATGTGTATCTGGCATTTTCATCACCAACGATATACCAGATATAATATGTTCAATGTTCGCAGATGACATTGCAAATTGCGCCGAAACAGCATTACAATTACAGCAACAGCTCAATACGAATGATGAAATTGGTCTCAATTCCGGTATGGAGGTGAACCTTCAGACAACATAAATCATTGTTTTTAGAAATGGTGAACGAGCTATGAAAAATGGCAGTTTCGTGAACTTAACGTTAATACTTCTTCAGTTTATAAGTAGATGGGATTTCGTTTTACCCTACAATTGTCTTGGACATCAGCTTAAGAAAGAAAAACTATTTAAGATATTTGATAACGTGATTAACCATATTTTATGGTACGGTTTTCACATTTGAGGATATAAGTTTAGTCAAAGTATCGAATCTGTACATAATGACTTTTGCAGGAAACACCTTGGGTAAATAAGATTACAAAGACATGCATGTTATTGGAAAGTGTGGTAGATTACCATTGTGTATATCACATTTTTCTATTTGTATGAGATATTTTTATAAATATTTAAGAATGACTAATACTAGATATCCGAAAAAATGTTATTGAATGCTTAAATCTCTTGATAAAGTTGGACGAACTTGCTGGGTAACAAATATTAAAAAAACATGTTGTTTACATATGGATTTGGATATATTTGGATAACTCAAGACATTGGAAGTGTTAACGTTTTTCCTATCATCTTTAATTAGAGAAATATTGATTTTTATAACCAAAACTGGTTTGAATCTGTAAACAATTCTAGTCGCTGTTCTCATTACAATTTTTTTTTAAAACACTGTTGAATGTTGAAACATAGCTTTTAGTAGCTATACCATTTAAATACAAGATAGCACTTTCAAATTGTCGATGTTAAAACCACAAATTGATGATAGAAACCTATAGGCGTCTTAACATACCAAAAGATGATCATATATGTATTTTTTGTTATGATAACGAAATTGTATCTGTCTTAGAGTGTGAATATCATGCATTTTTGTGTGTAGAAAGTATGACAATATATGAAGATTATATTTGTTTAATAGGTACTCTGCTGGTATAGATTTAAACAAATATCATCATTACGCTTTGTATACATTTTAACTCAGAAGTTAAACCAGGCATTCGAACGGCCATTCAATGGGCAACCAGATTATCGACGTGTGTATTATTTTACCGATTGTTGCCATAATGTCGCCATCGGGAAAATATCATGCAACTAATAACCTCTTATTCAGTTGAAACAACATTCTAGTAGGTGTTAATAAGGCATTTTTTTATTTGTGATAAAATATTGTGACATCTCATCAATTTATAGTCCTGCTTAGCAACATTTGTGTATCATGATTGTAAAAAAGAACATTTTCTTTTAAGACCAGTGATTGTCACAGAACAGCAACCTTATGTTATTTATTGATGAACTAATATACGAATAGACAGATAATCGGCAAATATTTCTTTAAAACCTAGTTCTGATCTACGTTTTTTAAATACAAATGTCTAAAGCAAGTAACAAATAAAAACGTTTTCAATGATGTAATTGCTCTTCTTTATTTTTAATGGTACAAACTTATTGGCTCAGGCTCCACTGTTTGGCTCAGTCTCCACTTTTTGGCTCAGCCTCCACTTTTGTCTTATGCTCTCTAAATTTTGGCTCTAGCTCAACGCACTAAAAGAGTATAAACAAGCTAACTCCGATAAACATCTTATTCATTTTCGACAAAATTAAAGCTCGCGATAATACTTGTCTCATGTCAAATGTAAGCTCCTTTAGTGAAGTTTAGCTGCAAATTGATGAACATGTTCTGCTTTCGTTTGTAAACATGCATGTGTTTGATAGGGAGTATTCCATCAATAGTCTGTTAACTCAATAAATGGCAAACGTGTGAAAATAAAACTTTTTATGGCAACTTTCTCAAATAATCCCTCATAATCGTTTCATTAGGTAATTATACTTACTTTTTATTATTGTGTCCGCTTTTTTGCTCTAGCAAGTAAACGCATTTGGCTATTTTTATACACACCTCCTAAAAGATTAGAGCCTTGGACTGTGTTGTATGACGCCATTTTGTTGTTTTTGGAGACGTCCGTTGCCTACGGCATCTACAGATTTCTTCACAAAATCTTATTTAAAGTGTATGAAATATTTTAAGATATTTTGTTTCAGTGCCAAAGTGTTTCATATGGAACGGCGTATCGTTTTAAATGGGAAAACATTTGGTGAAATCAGGCATCACCAAAAACGGTTCTCTATTTACCACTTTAGCACTAAGATGCAGTTAAGTACCTATACCTAACAAATAAGATTTGATTGTCCCTTGTACATAATCTTATATCAAAGTACAATAGTAGTATTAAATCGCTGATTGCTAATTGTATTGCTCATCCCGATTTTTATGGTGATGTTTTAAAGAAAATTTGTAAAATTAAAATGTTTCCAGCAGGTAATAGGACAGATAGACTTAATGAATTACTTGGACTTTATTTAAACCGTGGATATAACGGCAATATTTTGAAGAGTACTTGCTTTTTCAGTTTTTGAAGAGGAATTCCTGAAACAAAATATTGGGTTAAATATAGCATCCTTACAACACTTAGCTTTTAGTCCTTTGATTTTATGACTATTTTGCTAATTCATGTTATCTTTAAATATACTCTTTCACATTTATGCCATACAATCAAACAGTCAATCAGTAACGCAATTTAACGTACCGGAACGGTTATCTGAAATATCCCAAACAAAGTTATCAAGACACATATACACAATAACAATCAAAGTAATGCAATTGTCATATGACAAACAGAGCTTCACAGAGTATGTTCATGGCATTCCAAAATACTTTAAATTACAAAAAAAGTTCTGAAGATGTCTAGCAAACAATAATTACCTTAACTTTCCTTGCATTATTTAGTGTAAATCAACTTTTTTTTATGAAAAGCAAACATTAACCAAAAATACAATTTTCTTTACAGAGGCTATTTGTTGCCAAAAGTCAAGAGGTGTTAATTCCTAAAATGTGATTCTTTATCGTAATTATTATCTCCGACGTTTGTAACAATGTAGATGTGCTATTTGTTGTTTCTTTGCATCAGTTCTTCCGTATTGATTTGATGATTTTCATTATAGTGGACAAAATGTATATTTGCCAGATCTAAACTGTATAAACTCACTAAAATATCGCTCGTAAAACTTGCCTTTAACAATATGATGATGTAATTTGAAAAGCCGAATCATGCACATGTATAACTGTAATCGTAGAGTCGAAACATGCATTCGTTAAATGATTTATAAAAGTCAAATGACAAGTTAAGAAATACAAGGATATACGATTTCGCTTATACCTTATATAGTAAATGTCAGGAAAAAATATTGATGAATGGGCGGACTTAACGAATCGGGATTTTCTTTCGTTTTTTTTCCGTAGAATGAAGCAAGGGAGTAAAAACATTTTCGCCTACGGCTTAAATCTCAGTCGGAACACGCCTTCTTTAGTTCACGATAAAAACTTCATCCTTTATTTTATTTTGAAGATCAATGTTCCTCTATGGGTTATATGTCACCACATTATTCAGTCATTTGCAGTTGGTTGTATCTGAGGTGGGATTTACATGGACCTTTGTACAAGAAACTCGTTTCAAGCTTGCAAATATCTATACTATCTCAAAAATACCGCCGTGAAGAGGCTTTGATTTCAGTTACGGTACAGTAACGAAACTGTACCAATACATTTCAAACCACGACCGAAACGTACGAGGCACTTCGGTCCTTGCTCAGGGAAACATAGAACAATGATGTTTAATTCTAGTTTAGGTCCAGTTTGTTTAACAAATATTTACTTTATGATTTTATATAGTTTAATCATTTATTCATAGTATCCGTGACCAAATCAATGTGAGAAGTGTAAAGATGATCCGTACTTCCCATTAAAAGGTTCGCAATGTCTATGGTCCAAATTGTTTAGAATTGATTTAAATAGAGCCGGGTGATAGCGGAAATATCCGAGTGGCGAACGGTGGAGTTAAGGCCGTTGTTAAGGCAGAGCGTTCTATAAATAACTTTTAATTCATATCGTTAACATGTTCAACTGCGAATGAAAATTCACCATCAAACAATGTACTACGTAGAACTACGAACGGAAGTCTGTGTTCTACAAACCGCAACTACAAAAACGGCATGTGGCTTTTACAAAATGATCAGTGGTTACTATGAGCAACTCTATAAACACGAATAAATCTTCTGTTGAATCGATGCAAAGGGAATAAAACTCAATCGGCACAATGAAAAATTAAAATCTACAGTGTGAAATGTTAACATACAACCGATGAGTTCGCGTTTGTAAAATGTTCATTCCATTTGGTAAATCATAAATGTTACAAACATTAAATACACATATACACGTCTGGACTTTTGGCAGCGAATAGTCTCCATCTTACTAAACATTGATACGTTCTCCGATTTAAAAAAAAAATAATCAAA
Organism: Mya arenaria; assembly: GCF_026914265.1. Classification (NCBI taxonomy): domain Eukaryota; kingdom Metazoa; phylum Mollusca; class Bivalvia; order Myida; family Myidae; genus Mya; species Mya arenaria. The sequence goes on along the minus strand of NC_069128.1, from coordinate 44,522,813 downwards.
CATTCCTTCCTGTCTTTTCACTCGCAAATCACTTAATAACCAAATGATACTCTGACTCGTTTTGAATGTCGGTTTGAGAACAGCATGTTTTTTTTTATCTACATTTGCCACATTGTTTGCGAAAAGAAGTCAAGTGCCATTATATTTGCAGATCAGAATTATTTCTTTAATATTTACCAACACAAGAAAACTCTCCCTTAAAAACAAAATCAATCGGTGCATCAAATTGTCTATATGAACAAAATTTTAATTATCGAATTAGCGAGTAATAAACATGTCAGATTCACCATTTCTGAAACATATATATATTTAAACACGTTAAGTAAGTAAAAAAAACTTTGCAGCGTATTTATTTGACACGTCCTTTTAGGTGTAGCCTCAATCGCATATCATTTCAATGATATAATCGTAAACCATATTCATGAGACACCTACTCAAATAGGCTAGCATTGTCTGAGACAGCCTTTTGCAAACCTAGAAACATGAGGCGGCAAGAACTTCATCACTCGTATTGTATGCACCAGCAAAATACATAATGAAGACCCAAAATAAAGTCAGGAATGCATTAGTTGTCGATACAAATACATTTTCATTAATCCCCGGACCTTTTGCATTCATAAAAATATCGCCTGTATTAGTAATTGTTGTAAGGGCATAGCAAATAGCCCATATTGGAAGTGTGGGGTCATAGCAGATAAACAATGTTGGGGTGAAAGCGAATATGTTATATCTGCTTTCTTGATTTAATGTGACTTAGAATCCTTTCACATTCACCCCTCGATATGGCTTATATTGTACTCTTCCTTTCTAGATTGATACACGGCAAAGTTGTTGATAGCAGGAAGCCATAGACCCATTAACTTTATCATCTTTAAACGTTCGGAATAATGTTCAAAATACATTCTGATTACTCAGAGTTCATTTTTCGGGTCCGAAATATAGATGCTACCCATTCATTACCTCGTAGTTTCACGACACAATTGTTGTCAATAAGTTACCCTTACGCAGGAACCATCGCTCAGACATACGCTGCATATATAGACATATAATAATCATTCTAATCAGTTTGTCTTGTGGCAAGTTCCTTAGTTTTTTCTTAACCAATCTACGTTCATACTAGCATATTATAGGTATGTAAACTTGGTACCGTACATGCATATTGGTCCTGCAAACATTGTTCTGCTCTGGTTTCATATACATCACAATTCCAAGAAATAATATACTAAAATGAGCTGGCTTACTTTTTACCTGATGTATTACCCATAAGCATTCTGTTTTAAATTAATAGTTTTGATTTTTCAACCATATACAGGGCAACGGATGAACCTCGAAAGCCTTGGTCTCTAGTTCTTCCTGAGCTTAGAGATAAGCATGCACCCGTGCAAGGGTAAGTTTTATCATACGTGAAGCATCTAGTCCTTTTGGAATCCATTATTGTGTGGTATGTGTATGTTTTGTGAAATCATGCATCTCAACTCCAAACAAGTTTCTATTTACCAAAAACTTACACATAGTTTATTTCCTAGTACATGTATCATAAGACATAGAAAAAAGTAGGCAAACAGTGATTTTAAAAGACATTCTATGTTTTGCATTTTAATCTAGTATTTATTAATCATTTTGTAAACTGTGACAATTAAGCACGACATGTATTTAAATAATTGCTGTTATGCTTTATATATCTACACGAGGAATCTCATGGTATTACAATCGTTCCACTAACCGTGCCTGAAGATATAATGTCAAAACCCGTGTTTGGTTTATGACCTTGTTCAACGTTTACCCAAATAATCGGCAAACAAAACATTCATGATCTATGTATGACGTACTTTCGCAATCGAGAACATGTCAAACCATATCATTCAATTAAACCAACATGTTATACGTGTTAAAGGCCCCTTCTTGTTGTAGCTAATTTTAAAATATGACATCTCCACAATGTTTACAATGTATGAGTAAATAAAACAACTTGTACATATAAATATACGCCAGACATGATAAATATATCGACGAACTATCGCGATTTCAAGTCACTAAAATGCTTAATCTTCATTTCATATACTAAACCGGAACTTGTTTGTAATATACTTGCTAACATTTATTCCATACAATCAAAACATCAATTAGGCAGCATAACAGAACGTAATGGAACACAACGTAACACAATTTTACGTACCGGAGCGACTATCTGAAATATCCCGAACACAATTATCAAGACACATACAGCATATACAGAATATCGATCAAAATGATGCAATAATTATAACAAACAGAGGTTCACGAAGTATTTTCATGGCATTCAAAAATACTTAAAGTTACAAAAAAGCTCTTAGGATGTCTAGCCATCAATAATTGCATTTACTAGCCGTCTTGATTTAGTTTAAATTAACTTCATTTACAAAAAGCAAAACACGAAATAAAAATATACCTATTATATGGAGGCTATTCGTTGCCAAAAGTCCAGACGTATCAATTCCTAAATATCCTTCTTAATCGAACTAAACATCTCTTACATTTGTCAATGTAGACGTGGTATTTGTTGCTTCTATGCGTCCGTTTTCCGTATTGATTTTACACTTTTCATTTTAGTAGACAAAATATATATTTGCCAAAACTGTATACACTCATGAAAACATCGATCGTTTAACTTGCCTTTAACAATATGAGGATGTAACTTAGAAAGCCAAATCATGCATATGTAAAACTGCAACTGTGAAGTCTAAACTCGCATTCGTAACATGAACACTTGCAGTCCTATAAGTCCAGGTTTACAAAAGTCACTTGACAAGTTCAAAAATACAAGGACAGATGATTTCGCCTATACCTTATACGGTAAATACTACGGGAAAAGGTGAATGGGTGGAGCTAACGAATCGGATTTTTTTTCGTTTCTTTTCGTCAAATCAAGAAAGGGAGAAAACATCTTCGCCTACGGTTCAAATGCCAGTCTGTGCACTCCCTCTTTATTTCACAATAAAAAACCTCATCTTCAATTGTATTTTGAAGATCAATGTTCCTAAATAGGTTATATGTTATCTTAGTATTCAGTCAATTGCAGTTGGGTGTATCTGAAATGGGATTTATTCTGTCACTTTCAGTTTTTTAATTATATAATTGGGGCCCGATTAAAGGCCATCGGGCAATGACCATAGTCCTTTTTCTCAGAACTGCCCAAAGCAAGCATTTTTTTCATTTTTTTATATTTTTAAGTGGACCATGGGCGGATCTTCCTAAGGAAGAACAGCACTCCAACTTCCTTACGCATGTACGCCCGTGCGTATTAGTCAGTATTAGTTCTTAGAATTGACAAGAGCTTAAAATTTGAAATCTATTATAAAACTTGAAAGCTGCTCAATACTTCTTTAATATTCTTGAAGGAGGGACACCCTCCGGCTCCCGCAGAATTTAATATATTAAGAATAAACTAGTGAAATATCTTACTCAAATTTACAGGCGTAAAGTTAAAAATGCTTCCATCAGGTACGCCACTGACTTAGTCATTTTTAAATGCATTCCACGCTGGACAACATTTTAGAATGACTAGTGTTCGACTATGAACCATAGTCATAAGCAATCAAGTTAAAGATTTCAAAAACATGAATAATTAGATATAAAGTGAGCTTTGTTTCCATATATGAGAAAATAAGGCGCGATTTTGTCGCTCCAAAAGGGAAGGGGCCGCTTCACCTAAAATGGAAAAAGTCCGGTATCATGACTTTTGTGTGTTGGTGGGATAATCAGGGACGGATTCAAGAATCGACGATAGAGTGTGCGTAACTGAGGTGCGCAGTCTTCTGACACGTGCCTCTTCTTCAGAATCGAAAGTATATGGCATAAACTGTTTGCATTGGGGATTTGGGTTTCTCGATCAAGTACATTTTAACAACTTGTTGTCAAAAATTGTGCATTTAGAGCGTATTTTATTACTTTTTTTTCTCCCATATTGAAGTAAAAAGTAACCATTGGCGATTTAAGAGGGGATGGGCAACGGGTGACCCCCCCCCCCCTTCCCCCATCTTATCTAAATTCACTAGTGGTACGAACCGGTAGCACTTGGTAATTTTGTTCATTAGCAATAAATGAAATTGCATCTATATGGTTGTTATAAATTAACTGTTTATACCGTACTCTATTAGACTTATCTGGCCTTCGTATATGAATTTTTTCAAGCTTGAAAATATCTCAAATATCTCAAAAAGACCTAATTGAAGTGGCTTTGAATTTATTTACGGTACAGAAAATCGAAAATATATGAAAACATTTCAAACCAGACCAATACGGATAAGACACTTCACACCTTGCACAGGGACACTTCGGACCATGATGTTTAATTCTAGCTTAGGTCCAGTTTGTTTTCTAAGTATTACTTTTCATAAGGTAGTTTTGTCATTACTTCTTAATAACTTTTCGTCACCAAAATCAAATGTATCTTTATATAGATGATCCGTAATGCCCATAAAAAAGGTTCGCAATGTCCATGGTCCAAAGTGTCCAAAATTAATTAAAAAAGAGCCGTGTGATAGCGAAAAGACCGAAGGAGGAGTTATGGCCGTGGTTAAGGTGGAGCTATCTATAACTAAAATTAAAATCATCTCGAAATATGTTCAACTGCGAAAGCAAAGTCACCATCATTCAATGTATTTCGTAGAACTAGGAACTGAAATATGTCTTCTACAAACCGCAACGTAAAAACCGGCATGTGACTTTCACATAATGGCGAGTGTTTATCATAAACAACTCTATAAACACGACTGCATCTTCTGTTTAATAGATGCAACAAATTAAAAACTCGAATAAGCACAATGAAAATGAAAATGTACAGTGTGAAATGTAACCATACAACCGATAAGTTGGCGTTCGTAAAATGTACATTGGTAAATAATAGGGTTGCAAACGAATGGCAAACTTGATATTCGAATATTCGGTAATTCTTTCGATCGAATATTCGAATATTCGATTACCGATATACATATTTTAGAAAATGTAGTAAACTACTATTATTATTCGCTTAAGTAATAGCCGGGGTATTTTTATCCCGTAAGTACGAGCAGCGGACCTTGATTTCCCCAAATGAGTTTTTGAAATTCTCCATTTTCAGGAAGAAATTAGCAATGCATTATAAACAAACAAACAACCATATCGAATAATTTCAATTCAGCTGCCTTTATATTTGTTAACAATGTAAAAATCAATGGATTCCTAGTCAAATAGCGTTTTGCGCCCATAGACGCGCAGCCTCATTTTGTGATTGACCTCTAAATTGACTAAATATAACTATGGAAAACCAAAACCAACCCGGTAACTAGAAAAATTTTAAAAGCAAATATTTGTTGATTTGACTCATCTATTGTACAACAATAGAGGAAATATATCCAAAACGCTTTACTATACATTTAACTTCAAAGCACGAACATTATATCGAAACATAGAAACATTTTAAAGCGCATAATATATGTTACAACATTATTGTAGCACATGGCATTCATATCATCACGGCGATTTGAGCTATATTGCACAGCTTAATTTGCAGCCAAGACAACACATTGGTGTTAAAGCCGATTCCTAGCCCGTTATTGTAAAAGTAGGGGGACTTTTAATAGTACCCGACGATAAGTCCCTAAATGACATATTACGCGTGTTTAGTGTCATTACATTCACACCACTGGCATTAGGGGCCAATCTTTGTAAAAACAAGACAAACGAACTTAAGAAACAACAACAGTGTTGTAAGCAGATGGCTTTTTATTCTGTTCATTGAACTTCTTTTTCGAATATTCGAATACCGATTCTGACATTCAAATACGAAACGTTTGATCGAATATTCGAATATTCGTTTGCATCCCTAGTAAATATTTTATGTTTGTTGCATTTATTATATTAGTAAATAATCAATGTAACAAACATAAAATACACACATACACGTCTGGACTTTTGGCAACGAATAGCCTCCATATTACTCAACATTGGTACGTTTCTGATTTATTCAACACAAACCAAACATTCATGCATGTCTATTCCCTCGCACATCACATACTGACCAAATTTACTTTCGCCCGGAGCCCTCGCAGCTGCAAGACAATCAAAACCAAAAACAGGCTAATAGAAACCATGTTAAATATATGTTGTATACGTGTCATGCATGTCCCGTGCAAATTATTAAAACAATGGGTCTGATTAATTTCTGCTATCATTCTTACAAAGAATCATATTAGCTTGCGACCTACCAAGATTATGAAGATTATAAAGTATATTTATAGCTGCAGCACAACAAACAATTGATCTCTAATTTATTATCAAATACATTTTTATAACATTGTGCAGTGGTTTAGGAATATGAAACCTGAGTTGGAACTTAGCGTCCGCAAGAACTTTACCACTCGTATTGTGTCCATCAACAATCTACATATTGAAGACCGAAAATAACTCAACGTCTGTAATGCAATAGTTGTCAAAACACATACAGATTCATAAATCCCCGGACTTTTGCATTCACAGAAAGATTGCCTGTATCAGCATAGCAAATAGCTCATATTGGAAATGTGGGGTCTTAGCAGATCGACAATGTTGGGGTAAAAAAGAAAAGGTCATATCTGCTTTCTTAATCTATTGTGTCTTAGAATCCTTTCACATTCACCCCTCGATATGGCTTATATTGTAATCTTCCTTTCTAGATTTATACACGACAAAGTTATAGATAGAAGGAAGCCATAAACCAGTTTACTTTATCATCTTTAAACGTTCAGAGTTCGAAAATGAAGAGCAACAACTCGATGTTTCACAACATAATTGTTTTTGTTAATAGTGAGCCCCTTACGCAGGAACCATCGCCCAGACAAACGCTGCATACATTCTTTGACATAAGCTACTAATTATAATCAGTTTGTTGTCTCATGGCCAATTCATCATCTGTTTCTTAACCAATCAACGTACATTCCAGCACAATTGTAAGTTATGTAAATTTACATGCATATCAGTCCTGCAAACGTTGTACTGCTATCGTTTCATATACACCACAATTCCAAGAAATCATATATTAAAATGAATTGGCTAACATTCTTACCTGATTTATTTACCCATAAGCATTCTGTTTTAAATAAATGGTTTTCATTTTCTTAACCAATTGCAGAGCTACGAAACGTCGAGATGAACCTCGAAAGCCGCGGTCTCTAAATTCTTTTGAACGTAAAATTATGTGTGAACCTGCATTGAACTTCGTGGAAGGGTGAGTTATATCATTGGTGAACCACCTAGTCCTTATGGAATACATGATTGTGTGGTATGTGTATGTTTGGTGAAATTAGGCTTCTCAACTCTAAACAATTCTGTATTAATCTTTTAAGCACTAACACATAGTTTAGTTACTCTGCTCAACAAATAATATTTAATTTTTCTTGTACATGTATCATAAGACATAGACAAAAGTAGGCAAACGGTGATTTTCAAGACAATCTATGCGTTGCATTTCAAGTACATAATAATATTTAATTTTTCTTGTACATGTATCATAAGACATAGACAATTGTAGGCAAACGGTGATTTTCAAGACAGTCTATGCGTTGCATTTCAAGTACATATTTATTACTGATTTTGTAAGTTTAAAACAGACAAAATAGTACGACATGGTTTTAACTAAATCATAGTTGTTTATGCTTTTTATATCCACACGAGTGATAGCATGTTATTTCGATCGGTTTACTTAGCGTGCTTGACGATGTGATGTCAAAACCCGTGTCTTGTGTATGTCCTTGTTTAACTTATACTCAAATAATCGGCTTCATGACCTATTTATGACGTACTTTCGCCATCGGGAACATGTCATACCCTATCACTCAGTTAAACCAACATGTAATACGTGTTAAAGAGACATTCTTGTTGTTGTTAATGATGACAATATGACATGTCCACAATGTATTCCTGTTCTCTATTGGCTAATCTAACTTTCGCTTAAGAGATTCGACTAGATGACCACCGGTTTATTTTCGTATTTATTTGCCTAATTTGCAAAACTTATAAAAGGCATAACATTACACATTAAGAATATTTAAAGTTCAATTCAAATGGTAGGATCATTCTTTTTTTTTTCTACTTCTCTATGTTTTTATATTTCTTAAACGTTTATGTTTTTGTGTTCACACACTTATAGTCTAACATGTTTACTTCAACGTAAAAGTATATCCAAACACTTACACATTCAATAACAAGCCCAAATGTAGGCACAATTGAAATAAGGATACTAAAATAAAAAACATATTCTTACATGCATACCCATATATGAGCCTTTTTCTTGCCAATTATTAGCCTATGACATTATTTTCGGTCGATACATTACATAAAAGATGTTGATATATAGTTCTACATCTTTGTGAATGTCAAAGATGTTTTCTATACATTTGTTGCATAAAAACTCAACTATAAATTATTATCCAAAAGCGTTCTACAATACGACGAGCAAAGGTTTTCGGAAATCAGATGTGTTCAAAGTTTAATATAAAATATGCTTTTGTTCAAGAGTACAGTTTGGGAGAATAAAATTACATTTTGATATTGTTCAAATCCACATTTAATAGCACACAAAGTACGTTTTTTTAAATGTAACGTAAACTCCTCTTAGTTCTCACATTTTATACCAAGGCCAAATGATAATCATTATCGACATAATAATATAAAAAATAAACATGTTTTTAACATATTTCCAATTTTGTTTCCATATACTTATCTGAGTGTTTGGATGGGAAGTAATAATACATTTCTTAAATGCAATTCCTATTCGAGTGACGATGAAAATTCATATCTTAGGCAAGCAAATAAATTATTATGATGCAAGAGCTTGATTCAGGTTTTAAAAAGAAGAAGATGATAATCATTAAGAGGGTCAACCAACCTACCATTGCTTTAACTTATGAGTATGTTTCCATTTGAAGTGGACCGTAAAAGCAAGTGATATAGGGCATAATAAACAACTCTTTTCCTTTCCGATACAAAGAATATGTACATGACAATTATTATTTATTGCCTTTTGTTAAAAAGCATAAGATTTTTCTGTTTTTGCCCTCGCTTGTTTCACGTGAAAACATGCAATGACATCATTCGTCCAGTAGCCAATAATGCTTTTCGGAAAAGTGACTTCAGGTTTATTTATGCATATATTTATGTAGTTAGCGTTACAAGAAATGGGCAGTGTATAACATTCAAAATATATCAATACTCAACTAACAGCCTTTTACCGAGAAACATACTTATTTACAAAATAATGAGAATGGATATTTTGTGAATTTCAACTTGGTGTCAAAAATCGGCGCCGCAACTGTATACTGTGATGATAATATACAACAAATTTTCAGTCAAATTGAGTTTGTTTAGGGAAATTTCTGAAAAGACAGCGTTTATAATCATTTAACGTTGCACATCCAAGTTTGATATCAATATGACTCATAGGAAATGTTCACACAATGGAAACATATAGGACATCACCAGAAGTCAACATTTTCAAGGATATCCTGTTTTCAGTCACATGGATAATCAATTTACTGTAAATATAATCTAAATGGAAGGTAATGGATATTAAAATAAATCTTAGATAATGTCCAAGCCCCAATTACTCGAAACTTCATATGTCCCTTATAACAGAATTAAGCTAATCTCACTACATTTTTTGTTCTATAAAATGTGTTATATTTACTCCATCAAGAATTTTTAGAAATGATTTAGGAACAATCTGTATGATTATAAGAATAAACCATTTTTCATTTATCAAAATCCATTTTCAGTGTATACTTTGGTTAATTGAAATAAGCGACTTAAGCCTATTAAGCTTAAGAAATTTCGAGAAATTGGGTCCAGACTAACAGCAACCTAAAGTAAAATAAATGGCATTCTTCAAGGACACACGTATAATCAGCTATCATTCTTTAAACGGGAGACGTATTAAATCACAAGGACATATACACTGAAATAAACAAATATCCTCTATATATTTAACCACTTGTAAATGGCATTGTGATTTTTATAAGATAAATTATTTTAGGTTACAACTGCCACGATTTAAAATCTTAGCAACTTCAAGGTATCAAATATTTGAGAAAGAATGGCTAATATCCTCACCTGTATCATGTACCTCTTTAGCATTCACAGTTTAATTATAAAATTAGTAATTTAATTACTTTCTATTTTCTTAAATCATGTGCAACTTCAGAAATATCGTTGCGCATTTATTACCACATAACTACGGATCTGACGAAAGCTAGAGATAGATATTGGGAAAGCACCTAAGCCCTTTTCTGTTTATTATGGAAACAATTACTTGTGCCCTTGAGTAAATTCCAGCATTTTTATGGAATAGAGTACTTTAAACATGTTACACATTTAACGTGTTTTAATGAACAACAATATTCGATTGTGTTCGTTAACACCATTGTGCTTGTAAGGCGACGTTGTATGCAACATTGTTAAACAAAACAATTTAAAACTTAAGAAATACAAGGAAAATGTTCTTAGTGCCAAATAGTTGCATACAAATCTGTTTTTCGCTCAAATGTGTAACGGTTTATTGAAGATCGAGCCATTTAATTTCAAATCGTTCTCTATTCACCATTTAAGCACTCATAAGTAGCTGGTAGTCAAACAGTTCTTGTCCATCACAAGTCCGTTTGCCATTGTAATATTAAAACGTAACAGCATGACATACTTACGTTAAGTTTTATAGAAAACTTAGAAGTATAAATGGGATTGTGTCATATTTCGGTGGAAAATATTCAACATTTCTATAAATGCTGCAAATATCAATACGAACGCTATCATTAACAACTAAAATATAAACAAAAAATGTTATTCGTAAGTCGTTTCGCACGTCCATTATCTTTATTTCCGTATTGCGAACATTAAGCTTTTTATTGAAACAGAAACAAATTGAATGTTTGTCTCTTGATCACTACTAACAGCAGAGAAATATTTTTCCTAAAATTGACATCCGCCATCTTCACGCCGCCGCTTTACTTTTTGCAAATTAACCTGTGGCTTTACGAACAATAACTTTAAAAGAACTCGAGCAAGTGTCTTGCATGAGTATTGTAATTTGCTTATAGAACGTTAGAATACAAACAGAACATTAACAAGTTAATTCATCTTGCTTTCATAACCAAACATAGCAAAAATATAATAATTTAACTAATTATTATATCATTTTGCCAGTTATTCAATACATTATTGTAGTCATTTCCTGTAGGAATATTAAAGGAAGTAGTGTTTAAATAAAGCCCGTTCTTAAAAACTAAAATGCCGACTATGCACTGCAACCTGTAATCGGATGTGTTATCATAGTATATAGAAATGTTCAATATATTCAGTAAGTATGTGTTGAAAACAATTCCACTAAATCTGTAAGCATGATAATGTAAACATAATTAAAATGTTAAGAGATTTTAAAGAACATAATGTTTTGTGATATTATTAGCCAAACCAGTTATTTCATACCTATGTTTGTTTTTAGAAAATAGACTGTACTTTCTTGTTGATAACTTTGTAAGAAATAGTGGACACTTACAAATATAATGATGTATATGTTACCTCATCAGGAAGCTTCAACAAAACCAAATTACACCTTGCAGGGCAAGCCAATAAAGCAAGGCATCTTCTTTTTTAACGAATAAATAACTTAGATTCACATAGTGATTTACAGCTTAAGCTGTTTATCTTAACATACTCCTGTGAGGTCTGAGGCCTTAAAGAAAAAAATATTGATAGCATTGAGAAAATCCACTTAATATTTTTACATAGAATCACCAAATCCAGTATATGTTGTATAAAGAACTGAGCTAATATCTCATTAGAATCATTATTAAAGTGACACTCCTATTCAAAATCAATTCATACACATGTAAATCACACATAACTTTTGTGTGATTAACTTTCAACTTCTTACTAAAATGCATTTATGGAAAGTATTAAATAATAATATCAGGATTGTAACCGTGTATTTAATAGCTGAAAACGTAAACTTAATAATTGATTTGTGAGTGCTTAAAGATAAACTATGATCTACTATCGTCTCATAAGGTAGAAATACTGTGTTTTTAGCACCTTTCTTTCAAATTATACGCAGCATCTTTCATTAGAAACATTGTTTTCGCCATTAATTCGTCCGTTTTGGTATCTTTAACCAATTGTATTAATTGTGGTAAATCTTATTTGGGAGTAAGAGTGCATCTTTAAGACCTGCATGGTTTATTATTGGACTAAATTTATCTGAGGTAATAATCATAAGTACTCTTCCCTTATATATAAAGCAATGCTCTACTCCCTGAATTATAATGGTTAAATGCAATAAAAACAGTACAGAAAAATCATTTATGTTTGAAAGTTAGCATGCAATATGTACCAAGAACATAAGCAAGATTATTAAACGAGCTTAAGTGGATAAATTTAATCAGATATGGTTAGAATCCGTGAACTTTCAAATAAATGAAAATAAAACTGTGTCATAAAGGATCATATGCATTTAAGCCTCATTTTATATTAACCCATAAAAACTAGCCATATCCTTTCGGAAACTAAGTGCCATGGACTAAAATTGATCCATGAAAACAAGACGCTGGAATAATACCCCTTATGAGAAAGAATTCATGTACTAAAAGAGATTATGGAGATCGTTTTCACTACGTCCTTGTCAGTAACGATCAACGTTTGAAGTAAATCAATATATACATTTCCTTACGTATCTAAATATATATATATTTATAAATCGGGAATTATTGCAATCAAATAATTTTTTAGTTCTAGAAAATAACGGAAATTAAACAGTTAAAGAAAATCTCAGGTTAGCTTGATGCTTTAATATTGGTCTTAAGATTGTTAAATCGGGGATAAAAAATGTTAACATTGGTTATTATACTCTCTCCTGTAAATTCCTCTGTTCTCTTGAAAAGGACTATGACGAAAGTGTATGTTTTTGTTTTACTGCTACATGCATCATTATATGAAGATCGTAAGCTACAAAGTTGAAACAGCCTGACACTACTTTCTTTCTTTTTTTTTATTCATATACAATATGCTAGATGGGTTACGTTATTTTAGACTGCTTTTGACACGGTTTAAAATTCTAACATAAACACATTATGAACAATTTAAAAAAAAGCCAATAATTATGAAACATGTACAGTCTGAACATTCAAAATTTAATTCTCGTTTAATTTACAATGTTAAATCATTTGCAGCTTCCAGGGAATCCCACGGCAGATGGCAACTATGGGCGCAGGGTAGGTTTATACATCGGATCAGCACCAAGGTCCTTCTCTTAGTATGTTTGAATAAAAGACATGTGTCTATAATTTCAAACACATACCAATACAAACGTTCAATTGGCAATGCTAAGTTATAAAACATTTGTGTCGTCTGAATACTTTAAGTTTATTTTACATCGTAGTATATAAACTTAAGATGACGTCCATTAATGTATGGAAAAAAGTCAAATTTGCTCCAATTTTTCAAAAGTACCGACACTACTGTGCAAAGGACCTAACATTTAGATCGGAATAATAATAGAACGAAGATGAAGCGGCAAACTAAGGATATGTAGGGCCTTGATAAAGAACGCATGGATAATCTGCTAACAGGCTTTTGCCGAGAAACATACTAATAAACAAAATAATGAGAATGAAATGTTTTGTAAACTATAACAATGTGTTTATTGTTTTCTTCGATATTTAAACAAGAGCTGTCACAGTATGTGACGAATGCCCCCGAATGTGACATTGACCTACGAACAAGGTCAGTACATGAAAAGTTGATCTTGCCTTTACGTATCAAATACATATGGCAAGATATTTTAAATTGCCTCTGAACATAAAAAATACCACCCATACTTGACAACCTACACTGTTATGTCCTAATATTCAGAATTCCCTTGTGAATAAACACTTAGTGTATCTTTCACCTTAGAGGTAGGGACATGGGTCTTGCACACGACACGTCGTCTTCGTATGTGGAACACATGTAGCAAGTTATTTTAAAATCTGTCCATACAAGAGAAAGTTACAGCCCGGACACGACAACCTATACCCTATGTCCTTGTATGCAGCACTCCATTGTGAAAAAACACTAAGTGTGACCTTGACCTTTGAGGTAGGGACACGGGTTTTGCACGCGACACGTCGTCTTGGTATGTGGAACAAATGTGGCAAGTTATTTTAAAATCTGTCCATACCAGGGAAAGTTACAGCCCGGACACGACAACCTAACCTCTATGTCCTTATATGCAGCACTCCATTGGGAATAAACAGTAAGTGTGACCTTGATCTTAATCCTTTATTAATGTTTAGGAGAATTGATCCACTGGTCATAAGCCAATCCGTGTAGAACTATTTAATATCAGCTTAAGAAAATCGACAAGGTGACATCAATTTTTACCGTATTCATTTTTCTAGATTGCTTACCTATTAGAAGGCAATACAATACATACCTAAACATATTGATAGTTGAGTTAAACATGATATGACCATCATTCAATACATACTTCTTCTTATTGTTTTCCGGTGTATTATTTATTTTAATAACTGTATCATGCACGTGTAGTATAGCACCGTGTTGTTTTGGACTATCGAGTTACAATCTTAATACGTTTCAGTGCACATTTAAAACACATACATTTTGTAGTTTTTAGATAAAATTCCCTAAGTTATCATAAAAACTGGTATAATAACTTCATGAGTATTTTTATATGAAGTGTGACGTAAATACAACTGGTTAAATGTATAATAAATACTACTCTTTTTCTATCTGTTACATAGAAAATAGTTATGCTTGCCAAACTTTAGCTTGAAAATTGCATATTATTGAAAGAAATCAAAAACGAATATCATTGTGTCCCTTTTTGCACGTATAAAACATGTAATGATATCATTGTTTGTCAATACATAATATATACAATATGTTTACATACGAGTAAAACCGGATTGAGCAAAGACTATACATACTTCTACCTAGTTCAACAGCTTATTTATAAATGTCAATTAAGCTTTCCTTAAAGTTGTTGCATAAAACCTCCCCAGTTTTTAATTTTCCAAGAGCTTTCTAAAATATTGAAACGATTAACATGATATTTATAAAGTCAGACGATTTTAAGATTTGTTGTACCTGGGTAGCATTTAAGATATTACTGTAAACAACAAACATTTTCTTGTTGAAGAGTTTTTTTTTTGAGAATTAAATGAGCATCCACATTAGTTTTAATCACCAATTATGTTCTTGTTCAAAGTACACTGTTATTCACATAAAATAAATACCCCTTGTTACTCAAAAGGCAACATATTTCTAAAGTCAGACGTGCTCAAAGTTTACTGCGATATATTGAAGATAATTTGGAGCAACAAGTCAAGAGTGTTGTTTCGGCTAATCAAGTTATTTTTTTTAATCCATATTTAATAGAACACAAACTATGTTGTTGTTTTTTTCAAATGTTATGTTCTTCACAAAAATTCCCTTCTTTAAAAGCATAGTATAACAACAATGACATTTAGTACCAAGTCCAAATGGTAAGCATTATTAAAAGGATATTGAAAAATATTTTTTGAACATATATCAAATAAGGTTCCAAAATAATTATATGTATGTACTGATGGAAAGTAATAATACATTTCTTAATTGCAGTTCTGATTCGAGTGACGATGACAGTTTAGATTTTAGGTAAGTTAATGAATGATAATGATTCAAGAACCTGATTCAGGTTTATAAAATAAATGAAAAGATGATATTCACTAAGCGGGCCGGCCTACCCTCCCATTGCTGAAAGTTATGAGTGTGTTTGCATTTGAAGCGTAACGTGAATGCAATTGCGATAGGGTATCATAACAAACTGCTTTTCCTTCCGTTATTAAGTATATATACATGATAATTATTATTTAGAGTATTGCCTATCGTTGAAAATCATACTATTTTTTTTGTTTGTGTCCCGTTTGTTTCACGTGAAAAAAAGTATTGACATCATGTTTCGTACAGTAGACTATAAAAGTTTTCGACAAAGTGTCACCAGGTTTATTTCTGCATATATGTACCTAGTAAGCGTTACTAGTAGACGGTAGTACATAAAATACAAACTATATTGATAGGTGAGTAATTCAGGATCGGACCATCAACTTATACACACTTCTATACTGATTGCATTATCTCCTACGTTCAAGAAAGGTTACATGTATTTAAAAACAACCTAAATATTTAATACATTCCTGACAGTCCGATTCATTCCGACTGACTTTATTAAATGTCACTTTACGTATAATTATTTGTATACAAAAGAATTCGCTTATATTGATATGCGACAGGCATGAATAATCAACGAAACATTGATTTCCAATCAATTATCAAATACTTGTCCATAACATTGTTCAGTGGTTTAGGTATATTAACCATTAGATGGAACCCAGCGGCCGCAAGTTCGATCACAGGTCTTACTCAAAAACCGTAAACTGTAAACCAACTTGTGTCCATCTATCACTCCTAAAACTTCATTTGATCTTCCATGGACGGTAAAGAGATTAGACTAACATTCTACGATATCTGTACAGTGTTTGCTTGCGTATGACATAATGTTTCAACAGAGTAGTTCCTCATTTAAATACTATGACAGCGATTGATAGCAGCGTGACATTCTTTCAGGGAATTTCTCTGACATGGTTTAAATGTCATTGATGTCTCTCTTTACAAATCATTCTTTACAAATCATTGAGATACAAATGATAATGGTGTGTGCATAATTATCATTTATTTGAAAAATATCATTTAATTGTTGTTTAAAGTATATTACTTTATGTTGCACATCGTTAACTATAATTGACGTACATCTTATCATATTAAGTAATGTACATATTGTTAGTGAATAATTATTCCCGCAATAATGATAAACATAGTTAACTTTATTTTTTTATCATACGTGTATAAATATCAAAAACAACGGTATAAAAAGTTAAACGAACCTAAGAGGTCCAACAAACAATAGCAAATGCAATCAAAATAATAATAGCTGTCTAACTATCATTTGTGGTTCAACCATTAATTACGGTCAAACCAGGAACAACTAGAAGTCCATTAATGAAATTCCAAGTACCTCTTGTGGTTAATCTTACCTTTACGGTCCATCCATTAAATGTGCCTCCCATGCCTCTTGCTGTCCTACTGGAAATCAACCGACACAGTTGGTCAAATCAACAATTGTTGTCCAGCACAAATCCGCTGGTCATTATAATATTAAAACGTAACTGACAAATCATAAAGAAACATACACATATGACAGCATGACATATTAACGTTAAGTAACGTGTTAAGTACATAGTTTTATAGAAAACATAGCAGTTTAAATGTGATAGTGTCAAATTTCTGTGGAATATATTAAAAATGATTCAAAAGCCTTTTAACAAATCCTATTACTAACGACTAAAATACATTTATTGTAATTTTGTAATTCGTTAGTAAATTGTACACGTTCATTGCTTTGACTTCTGTATTGAAAACATTAAGCTAATTTATTCCAGCAAAAATAAATGGGAGACTGTTGTCTCATGAGCACACAAAACAGTACGAAAACAAATTTTCTTATGCATTACATCGGCCATTTTCACGTCGTGGCCTGTACCCCATTATAAATTATAAGGTGCAACATTACATCTTGCCAGTTATTCAATTCGTCAGTTAGTCGGTTCCTGTAGGAAAATTAAATGAAGGATTGTTTAAATGACTCACTTTCCTGAAAATGACAATTTCGAATATACCCTGCAACCTGTAACTCGGAAATGTTGTCAAAAAGTATACAAAAAGTTCATTATTGTCAGTAAGTATGTACTGAACCAACCATGCTGACTTTGTTAGCATGCCAAGGGTTTCTAAATTTATAAGTTTTTGTGATAGTATTAACCAAACAAGTTATATTATACATGCGTTTTTGTAAAAAAAAACATACTTTACTTTCTTTGTTATACCCTTGTTGCTTGAATATAATCTGCGTTTTGTTTTTTTTAAGTTCAAGTTTCTTGATAGAAAGCTATATTAAAGGCCTAGTTAAAGCCCTGTTTAAGTACCCCCCCCCCCCCCTAACATAAGTGTATAGTTAGTTCACATTTTCCGTGTATTGATTTTAATCTTCCTTTAACTGTGTTTTCTATCAAATAACAGAATGTACGGTAGTGCTATACAGGAGGCTTTTAAGAGGTCACGCTTAAAATTCCTTTTTACTTGGAGACAGTATTCCTTTCTTGGAAATCCTCGCCGAGAATTGGTATGAAATTCCATCAGAAGACCACGTTTTGACCAGAATTGGTTCTTGTCGTTAAAAATACCTCCGTGGCTTCAGCAACCAGGCTGTCAATGAAAATAAACAAAACAATAGTGTTTTACGGTATTTTGAGTGTATTTAGGTTATTTCTTTAATGCTAAAGGGAAAAAAAGGCTCTTATCTTACTGAAACCGGCTCACTTTTGCCTTCAGAAATGTCAAATATTTTAATGATTAAACTGATTAAATAAATCAATTAATGAATATATATATGAATGATTGATAGTATGAATTAATGAATTAATGAAAATTAGCATTATTTCTTTTAAGTAGGGATCTCATTGTGTTACTGTAATTGTAGAAGTAGAAATGTATCTTGTCCATAAACTGAAAATCATATGCACACTAAATAAAACATCATTATGCATCATATGTGTAGTAGGTTTTGTTTTATTGCTTACAGAATTTGCAATTAATGTTATGTTTGCTTGAAATAGCAGACATAATGTGCGAATATATGCACAATACAGGCCAAATACCAATACAAGTCAGCAGTTTCATTGCAAAATGATATTATCTAAAAACCGCACCAGAAACGATTGACAAACAGCATGAAAGAAATTCAATTGGAATGAAACAAACAGTATCAATGAGCTTATATGACCAATCTTACTCACATTATGCTTCAGTTTGGATACAATTGTTCAAAATATGGTCTTGAAGTACTAACAAATTATCGCATGGCGTATGGGCAGCATGGCGGGCGGGCTGGCTCGCTGGCTGGTTCTTCATCATTTCCTCTCGAGCCTGTTTAAAACAATAAGGAAAATAGATACATGCAAAACACCTTCCAAAACATACAATCATTGACGCATTCATAGCCTATTCAACATACTTAACACATCTATGGCATACCAGTTTAAACTGATGGGTTCAACATTAAAGTGTTTCACCGCGACCAAAAGTGGCTCAAGACAGGATCAATTAAGCCTACACTTGGCGATAAACCCAGTATCGAAACATGTTTCCTATGTCACTTGCCATCAGGAACCCTGGAATTGACAACCCCATACCATATGGGACTGTACGTGGGAGTACAAATCCTTCCATTTATGCTTTGGAATTGAAAGTGAGGCTTTCATTTTTTACAGGCCTTTGGAATTACTTCCAAACATTAATTTGAAAGTGAAAATAAGTGTTGTTGTTTTTTTCAAAATGCCAGAAACAAATAAAAGGGATATATGATTATTATTGAATAATATCATGTAATATTATATTTTTAAATTTCTTAATCAAACACCAATAATCTATGGTTAAACACTGACAAGTTTCAAAAATTCAACCAAATATCTGTATAAATTAAGAATTTATAACAATTTAAAGAAGGCCACCCCTCCAAAAGTTTCTTCTATATCAGACACCGTTTCATATAGACACTGACCTGGTTTTTCACTTGTAAACAGTCCTTATTGAAACAGGTAACTGGCTGCTGTAGAACAATTCAAGACACAAAATTAAATCACAAGAAAACAAAGGGTTGACCAATGCGGTGTCTCACAAAATTGAGTAGTAATATGACCATTAAGTCAAAACGGAATAAGGCTACAAACAACAAATTTATATAGTTCCACAGGAAATGATTTTTTTTTAAATTTTAACACTGAACACTATCATTTTAGCAAATTAGTGTCAAATTATGTTAAGCTCTGTGCAAACAGACCACCTGTTTGTTCTCGTTTATTAAACTTTAATAAAATATTCATACTTGAACACAAGCACTCTTTTTTCTGTATTTACATCCGGATCTTGGTCAACGGGGGGCAGATAACTGTGGTATTGAGCCATAAATACAGAGGCTAACAGTTAAATATCAATGTAAGGTTGAGGATATTCATTGAATGTATCTGCAAGATTGAAGCATTAGACTGCGCATTTTTATTACGCTTAGTTTAATTTAAGGATTGATCGCCCTTTTGCTTGCGTTTATGCTGTATGAACGCAGTAGGGCACGCGAGCAAATTCCAAGAAGCGCACTAGAACTTTATGGTAGTTTGCTCGCTTGAAGAACGGCGTTCATACAGCATAAATGCAAAACTAATTGCGATCAAAACTTAAATTTAAATTTTCAATAATTACGTTTTTAATTATCGTTACGATTTCAAAATGGCAGTATATTCACAAATCAGTAGTTGTTTTGTTTTAAGAAATGTAACAGATAACATACATTGGTATAACAGAATAGCTGATATATATGTAACCTCGTACATCATTGGTTAAATGATGTCACGCTTATCCAATCGGAGCACAATATTGAAAAAAATGATGTCATTACAGGCAAATCTAAAGATAGAAAACAGTTTGTAATTTGTGCTTATCTGACATATCCCGTTCACAAGTAATTTACACGAAAACAAATTGTCCTATAGTAATACATCTTCTTTATGACCAAACATATTGCTAAGCATTAGTATCACTGTATGTTCATGTATGTCATGTATCTTTTCTCCAATTTATGGAAATATTTTATAACAGATTCAAGCTAAGTACATTATTATGTCTAGAAAGTCAATAAATTTTATTGAAAAAAGCTACATAAGTTACACCAAAATGAAACTAGTGTGCTTAGCTTGAATCTGTTATAAAATATTTCCATAAATTGGAGAAAAGATACATGACGTAAATGTACATCTTAAGCGTAACCGGTTTAAATGTCTTACTTCAAATAACTCAATTTTATTTCGAAACTTAATTTTATAATTGAAATAGTGGAATTATGTTTAATATATTAGTATTAATTATTTCAATTATAAAATTAAGTTGACTGACATGGTGTTGCTTGGCAGGACAACCCGCAGCCACCCAATTCCCATCAATGTTTTTTTTTTTTTTAAATTTTAATCTCTCAGCATTGCTGTTTGTTAACAGATGTTAAGACCTTCTTGTCCATCGTTATTATCTGAATATCTGAAATGGCCATGATATTGATCCGCAACCACCTTATCACTTTTTTCAGTCACAATTTCTCACTCAGCCATAGTGTTGCTTGGTAGGAGGGGACACCCCTCCCTGTCCAACTTTTGAGTTAAACTCTTTCACTCAAACATAGTTTTACATGGGAAGATGGAAAACCCTTTTCATCAATCTTCTTTGTACAATCCCGCACACATCTATGGTGTCAGCCCAATAGCTCCCTATCAACATATTAAGTCAGAATCTTTCACCCGTCATAGTGTTGCTTGGCACGAGAGGTCACCCCTCCCGCACTGTTTATTTACAATATTTTATACAATCTGTGGATCAAAGCGAAACCATTCATCTTTATAGTCGCAATCACTCACAAAGCCATGTCGTCGGACCGTAGCCACAATTATTCGCGTTTAGGGATTTTTTTTTAACTTTTGGATATTTATTCGAGTCGCCAAATCAAAAAATCGTCAAAGACTCTGAAGCGGCTGTTTATATGGACTAGTCGGACCGCAACCGTCCCTTAATCTTTTTAGTCATAATCTGGCCACGGTTTCGCTCGGCAGGAGGGGATACCCCTTTCGCACCCTCCCTGTCCAACCCTCTAATTTAATACCAATCCTGCCACACACTGTTCATGTAAATCGTTTTAGTTTAATCTCTCAATCAGCCGTGTTGTTGACTGATCCTTTGATCTAAGAAATAATCTTATTGATGTGGCTCACAGACACGTTATCCATCGTTCCAGTGACATTATCTCACTCAGCCATAGCGATTTCTGAACTGGTCAACAGCATGTTATACATTGATGAAATTGATACTTTCGATTAACTAACAGTGTTTTTTACAAAATAAAAATAATATCTGTCAAAAGCTTTGCTCTGTGTACCAGTGAAGTCCATGGCCGCAATTAAATCGGTTATCAAACAGGGATATAGTCTTGGCAATTTGTATCCGATCATCAATTGTCAAACATTTGAATAGTTTTGTAAAATCCATAATGGCAACTACTGTGACCTTCGTTAAGAATGGTAAACAATGCGCATGAATATCTGTAAGGAAAAGGTGAATACAAAATATATATCTCCGACAACCAAAAGAAATTTGGTTTAATTTGTCTTTGTTTGTTTACTAAAAGTTTTCATAGTAATTGTTTAAAAGCATACTTTGAACTATTTTGAAAATTACTGGGGCGCTATTTGGCATATCGTAGTTTCAATTAACATACTTACGGAAACTGCCGATTTTTCGACGACGAAAACTACTGAACGCAGTGTCGTCACGCTCTGATGAAATTTGGTGTCCGACATTTACGCGCTCTGTATGATAAATGAACAGAAAAATACTGATTCCATCACCATTTCGTATTTTTTGCAGGTTCATAGTGGTTGCATTTTTGAACGAAAATAGTGCTTAGTGTATACGCACATACATGTAGCCGTAATAGCTACATGATCTTAGAGCCCGTATTATAGTGTAAGTTTAATAGAAAAAGTAGAAAGCAAGGCAGCTGTGTAACGCATTGTTGTTGTTTTTTTCATGTCGTTTTTGTTTTTGCTAACTTTGATCCCCATTTCGATATCCTCACATCAGACTGCATGGTTATCAACAACTATAACACTTTGTCCCCACTGTATTCGCGTCCTCCTACCCCTTTTTATTGTAGGATACACTTTTGGAACAAATGTAACAAATTAGATATAATTTTAGTTTATATGGCGACAAATAATTTGAAAGTGCCATAGGCTATACTCAAAAATGCACATCAGCTATATCAATAGAGTCCATTTACTGTATAGGATTCCTTTACATGCGCATGAAATGGACTCTGACAGTAATGCAATCCATGCGAATGTACACACGTTTTATATGTGTATATGGTACACATTATGGGACGGACTTCAATGGCCTATCATCATGCTTACATTTCTCAACAGCTAGCTATAAAATATATATTGATTATCATTCCGATAGATAATTTAAAACATTTCATAAAAAGAAACAATTACTCAAATAATACAATTACAGAAAATCGCAACTAAGCTTGATCCTTTCATATTGGTCTTCAGATTGTTAATTAAATCTGGGCAAAAATATCACTGCTATCATTGGTTTGATTTTCTGCAAACCTGCACCATTATATGTAGATCGTGAGCGACAAAATTGAAAAAAAACAAGGCACTATTTTCTTTTCTAAAATATATACAATTTACTAGATGTTTAAAGTTATTTTAGACTGCTATTGACACGGTTTAAAATCCTAACAATATCAAAATATGAACAGTTTGAAAAAAAGGTGAAAATTCTGAAACATGTACAGTCTGAGCATTCCGAATTTAATTCTTGTTTTTAACACAATGTTTAATCATTTGCAGCTCCCAAAGTGGCCAACGGCAGATACCCGACACGGACACAGGGTAGGTTTATACATCGCATATCATAAGCACCAAGGTCCAATTTTTTGTTCGAATGAAAAATGTGTGCAAATATTCTTTCAAATAAACATTAATACAAACGATCAATAAGCAATGCAAAGTAGAAGTATATGATCATTATTGGTAATTCTATAAAAGAAAATGTGTCTTCTAAATAGTTTAAGTTTATTTTACATCGTAGTTTATAAACGAAAATTGACGAACCGTTGAAACAACTTCCCTTTTTACTTTCAAAAACATCTCAACACTTTATAGTCCTACTGCGCACATATGTGTATTATGGTTAAACAAAAAATGTTAAAAAATAACTTAAAATTAAAATAATTTACATTTCTTGAAAAGCAGTGATTGTCACAAAACAGCAACGAAATATAAGTTATTGATTACCTTGTTTTACGAATAAACAGCTTATCGGCAAATATACCCTTAAAACCTACGTTCGCCAACTGGAATATCTTACGCAAGTTATACATAAAATAAATTTCAATGATGTAATATGCTTTTTAAATGGTACAAGCTAATTGTACCAGGAAACTACCGTGATATAACAATTACAAATACCATGTTTCAGATCTTTTCTGGTGTTGTAAATAAAATTCTTTTGTATTGGGCTGAGCAAAATTATAAACCCGATGAATGTCAATATGGGTTTCGTCGAAAATATTCCACGGTTGATAATATGTTTTGTTTGCAAGCTATGGTTCAGAAATATCTTTCAAGACAAAAGAGGACTTGAAATCATTATACTTTAATATTAATTCATATTTTAGAACAACTGGTGGGGTAACTAATTCGTTTCCCTGTAATATCGGTACAAGGCAAGGAGAATAATCAAGTTCGACAATCTTTATCCTCTTTATAATCAAGTTATCTGCTCTTTAAAGAAAGAAATGTGTATCTGGCATTTTCATCACCAACGATATACCAGATATAATATGTTCAATGTTCGCAGATGACATTGCAAATTGCGCCGAAACAGCATTACAATTACAGCAACAGCTCAATACGAATGATGAAATTGGTCTTAATTCCGGTATGGAGGTGAACCTTCAGACAACATAAATCATTGTTTTTAGAAATGGTGGACCTTCAACGAGCTATGAAAAATGGCAGTTTCGTGAACTTAACGTTAATACTTCTTCAGTTTATAAGTATATGGGACTTCGTTTTACCCTACAATTGTCTTGGACATCAGCTTAAGAAAGAAAAACTATTTAAGATATTTGATAACGTGATTAACCATATTTTATGGTACGGTTTTCACATTTGAGGATATAAGTTTAGTCAAAGTATCGAATCTGTACATAATGACTTTTGCAGGAAACACCTTGGGTAAATAAGATTACAAAGACATGCATGTTATTGGAAAGTGTGGTAGATTACCATTGTGTATATCACATTTTTCTATTTGTATGAGATATTTTTATAAATATTTAAGAATGACTAATACT
This sequence comes from Mya arenaria, assembly GCF_026914265.1. Classification (NCBI taxonomy): domain Eukaryota; kingdom Metazoa; phylum Mollusca; class Bivalvia; order Myida; family Myidae; genus Mya; species Mya arenaria. The sequence goes on along the minus strand of NC_069128.1, from coordinate 44,497,711 downwards.
AGATATCCGAAAAAATGTTATTGAATGCTTAAATCTCTTGATAAAGTTGGACGAACTTGCTGGGTAACAAATATTAAAAAACATGTTGTTTACATATGGATTTGGATATATTTGGATAACTCAAGACATTGGAAGTGTTAACGTTTTTCCTATCATCTTTAATTAGAGAAATATTGATTTTTATAACCAAAACTGGTTTGAATCTGTAAACAATTCTAGTCGCTGTTCTCATTACAATTTTTTTTTTAAAACACTGTTGAATGTTGAAACATAGCTTTTAGTAGCTATACCATTTAAATACAAGATAGCACTTTCAAATTGTCGATGTTAAAACCACAAATTGATAATAGAAACCTATAGGCGTCTTAACATACCAAAAGATGATCATATATGTATTTTTTGTTATGATAACGAAATTGTATCTGTCTTAGAGTGTGAATATCATGCATTTTTGTGTGTAGAAAGTATGACAATATATGAAGATTATATTTGTTTAATAGGTACTCTGCTGGTATAGATTTAAACAAATATCATCATTACGCTTTGTATACATTTTAACTCAGAAGTTAAACCAGGCATTCGAACGGCCATTCAATGGGCAACCAGATTATCGACATGTGTATTATTTTACCGATTGTTGCCATAATGTCGCCATCGGGAAAAAAACAAGCAACTAATAACCTCTTATTCAGTTGAAACAACATTCTAGTAGGTGTTAATAAGGCATTTTTTTATTTGTGATAAAATATTGTGACATCTCATCAATTTATAGTCCTGCTTAGCAACATTTGTGTATCATGATTGTAAAAAAGAACATTTTCTTTTAAGACCAGTGATTGTCACAGAACAGCAACCTTATGTTATTTATTGATGAACTAATATACGAATAGACAGATAATCGGCAAATATTTCTTTAAAACCTAGTTCTGATCTACGTTTTTTAAATACAAATGTCTAAAGCAAGTAACAAATAAAAACGTTTTCAATGATGTAATTGCTCTTCTTTATTTTTAATGGTACAAACTTATTGGCTCAGGCTCCACTGTTTGGCTCAGTCTCCACTTTTTGGCTCAGCCTCCACTTTTGTCTTATGCTCTCTAAATTTTGGCTCTAGCTCAACGCACTAAAAGAGTATAAACAAGCTAACTCCGATAAACATCTTATTCATTTTCGACAAAATTAAAGCTCGCGATAATACTTGTCTCATGTCAAATGTAAGCTCCTTTAGTGAAGTTTAGCTGCAAATTGATGAACATGTTCTGCTTTCGTTTGTAAACATGCATGTGTTTGATAGGGAGTATTCCATCAATAGTCTGTTAACTCAATAAATGGCAAACGTGTGAAAATAAAACTTTTTATGGCAACTTTCTCAAATAATCCCTCATAATCGTTTCATTAGGTAATTATACTTACTTTTTATAATTGTGTCCGCTTTTTTGCTCTAGCAAGTAAACGCATTTGGCTATTTTTATACACACCTCCTAAAAGATTAGAGCCTTGGACTGTGTTGTATGACGCCATTTTGTTGTTTTTGGAGACGTCCGTTGCCTACGGCATCTACAGATTTCTTCACAAAATCTTATTTAAAGTGTATGAAATATTTTAAGATATTTTGTTTCAGTGCCAAAGTGTTTCATATGGAACGGCTTATCGTTTTAAATGGGAAAACATTTGGTGAAATCAGGCATCACCAAAAACGGTTCTCTATTTACCACTTTAGCACTAAGATGCAGTTAAGTACCTATACCTAACAAATAAGATTTGATTGTCCCTTGTACATAATCTTATATCAAAGTACAATAGTAGTATTAAATCGCTGATTGCTAATTGTATTGCTCATCCCGATTTTTATGGTGATGTTTTAAAGAAAATTTGTAAAATTAAAATGTTTCCAGCAGGTAATAGGACAGATAGACTTAATGAATTACTTGGACTTTATTTAAACCGTGGATATAACGGCAATATTTTGAAGAGTACTTGCTTTTTCAGTTTTTGAAGAGGAATTCCTGAAACAAAATATTGGGTAAAATATAGCATCCTTACAACACTTAGCTTTTAGTCCTTTGATTTTATGACTATTTTGCTAATTCATGTTATCTTTAAATATACTCTTTCACATTTATGCCATACAATCAAACAGTCAATCAGTAACGCAATGTAACGTACCGGAACGGTTATCTGAAATATCCCAAACAAAGTTATCAAGACACATATACACAATAACAATCAAAGTAATGCAATTGTCATATGACAAACAGAGCTTCACAGAGTATGTTCATGGCATTCCAAAATACTTTAAATTACAAAAAAAGTTCTGAAGATGTCTAGCAAACAATAATTACCTTAACTTTCCTTGCATTATTTAGTGTAAATCAACTTTTTTTTATGAAAAGCAAACATTAACCAAAAATACAATTTTCTTTACAGAGGCTATTTGTTGCCAAAAGTCAAGAGGTGTTAATTCCTAAAATGTGATTCTTTATCGTAATTATTATCTCCGACGTTTGTAACAATGTAGATGTGCTATTTGTTGTTTCTTTGCATCAGTTCTTCCGTATTGATTTGATGATTTTCATTATAGTGGACAAAATGTATATTTGCCAGATCTAAACTGTATAAACTCACTAAAATATCGCTCGTAAAACTTGCCTTTAACAATATGATGATGTAATTTGAAAAGCCGAATCATGCACATGTATAACTCTCAGTCGGAACACGCCTTCTTTAGTTCACGATAAAAACTTCATCCTTTATTTTATTTTGAAGATCAATGTTCCTCTATGGGTTATATGTCACCACATTATTCAGTCATTTGCAGTTGGTTGTATCTGAGGTGGGATTTACATGGACCTTTGTACAAGAAACTCGTTTCAAGCTTGCAAATATCTATACTATCTCAAAAATACCGCCGTGAAGAGGCTTTGATTTCAGTTACGGTACAGTAACGAAACTGTACCAATACATTTCAAACCACGACCGAAACGTACGAGACACTTCGGTCCTTGCTCAGGGAAACATAGAACAATGATGTTTAATTCTAGTTTAGGTCCAGTTTGTTTAACAAATATCTACTTTATGATTTTATATAGTTTAATCATTTATTCATAGTATCCGTGACCAAATCAATGTGAGAAGTGTAAAGATGATCCGTACTTCCCATTAAAAGGTTCGCAATGTCTATGGTCCAAATTGTTTAGAATTGATTTAAATAGAGCCGGGTGATAGCGGAAATATCCGAGTGGCGAACGGTGGAGTTAAGGCCGTTGTTAAGGCAGAGCGTTCTATAAATAACTTTTAATTCATATCGTTAACAACTGCGAATGAAAATTTACCATCAAACAATGTACTACGTAGAACTACGAACGGAAGTCTGTGTTCTACAAACCGCAACTACAAAAACGGCATGTGGCTTTTACAAAATGATCAGTGGTTACTATGAGCAACTCTATAAACACGAATAAATCTTCTGTTGAATCGATGCAAAGGGAATAAAACTCAATCGGCACAATGAAAAATTACAGTGTGAAATGTTAACATACAACCGATGAGTTCGCGTTTGTAAAATGTTCATTCCATTTGGTAAATCATAAATGTTACAAACATTAAATACACATATACACGTCTGGACTTTTGGCAGCGAATAGTCTCCATCTTACTAAACATTGATACGTTCTCCGATTTAAAAAAAAATAATCAAACATTCCTTCCTGTCTTTTCACTCGCAAATCACTTAATAACCAAATGATACTCTGACTCGTTTTGAATGTCGGTTTGAGAACAGCATGTTTTTTTTTTATCTACATTTGCCACATTGTTTGCGAAAAGAAGTCAAGTGCCATTATATTTGCAGATCAGAATTATTTCTTTAATATTTACCAACACAAGAAAACTCTCCCTTAAAAACAAAATCAATCGGTGCATCAAATTGTCTATATGAACAAAATTTTAATTATCGAATTAGCGAGTAATAAACATGTCAGATTCACCATTTCTGAAACATATATATATTTAAACACGTTTAGTAAGTAAAAAAAACTTTGCAGCGTATTTATTTGACACGTCCTTTTAGGTGTAGCCTCAATCGCATATCATTTCAATGATATAATCGTAAACCATATTCATGAGACACCTACTCAAATAGGCTAGCATTGTCTGAGACAGCCTTTTGCAAACCTAGAAACATGAGGCGGCAAGAACTTCATCACTCGTATTGTATGCACCAGCAAAATACATAATGAAGACCCAAAATAAAGTCAGGAATGCATTAGTTGTCGATACAAATACATTTTCATTAAGCCCCGGACCTTTTGCATTCATAAAAATATCGCCTGTATTAGTAATTGTTGTAAGGGCATAGCAAATAGCCCATATTGGAAGTGTGGGGTCATAGCAGATAAACAATGTTGGTGTGAAAGCGAATATGTTATATCTGCTTTCTTGATTTAATGTGACTTAGAATCCTTTCACATTCACCCCTCGATATGGCTTATATTGTACTCTTCCTTTCTAGATTGATACACGGCAAAGTTGTTGATAGCAGGAAGCCATAGACCCATTAACTTTATCATCTTTAAACGTTCGGAATAATGTTCAAAATACATTCTGATTACTCAGAGTTCATTTTTCGGGTCCGAAATATAGCTGCTACCCATTCATTACCTCGTAGTTTCACGACACAATTGTTGTCAATAAGTTACCCTTACGCAGGAACCATCGCTCAGACATACGCTGCATATATAGACATATAATAATCATTCTAATCAGTTTGTCTTGTGGCAAGTTCCTTAGTTTTTTCTTAACCAATCTACGTTCATACTAGCATATTATAGGTATGTAAACTTGGTACCGTACATGCATATTGGTCCTGCAAACATTGTTCTGCTCTGGTTTCATATACATCACAATTCCAAGAAATAATATACTAAAATGAGCTGGCTTACTTTTTACCTGATGTATTACCCATAAGCATTCTGTTTTAAATTAATAGTTTTGATTTTTCAACCATATACAGGGCAACGGATGAACCTCGAAAGCCTTGGTCTCTAGTTCTTCCTGAGCTTAGAGATAAGCATGCACCCGTGCAAGGGTAAGTTTTATCATACGTGAAGCATCTAGTCCTTTTGGAATCCATTATTGTGTGGTATGTGTATGTTTTGTGAAATCATGCATCTCAACTCCAAACAAGTTTCTATTTACCAAAAACTTACACATAGTTTATTTCCTAGTACATGTATCATAAGACATAGAAAAAAGTAGGCAAACAGTGATTTTAAAAGACATTCTATGTTTTGCATTTTAATCTAGTATTTATTAATCATTTTGTAAACTGTGACAATTAAGCACGACATGTATTTAAATAATTGCTGTTATGCTTTATATATCTACACGAGGAATCTCATGGTATTACAATCGTTCCACTAACCGTGCCTGAAGATATAATGTCAAAACCCGTGTTTGGTTTATGACCTTGTTCAACGTTTACCCAAATAATCGGCAAACAAAACATTCATGATCTATGTATGACGTACTTTCGCAATCGAGAACATGTCAAACCATATCATTCAATTAAACCAACATGTTATACGTGTTAAAGGCCCCTTCTTGTTGTAGCTAATTTTAAAATATGACATCTCCACAATGTTTACAATGTATGAGTAAATAAAACAACTTGTACATATAAATATACGCCAGACATGATAAATATATCGACGAACTATCGCGATTTCAAGTCACTAAAATGCTTTATCTTCATTTCATATACTAAACCGGAACTTGTTTGTAATATACTTGCTAACATTTATTCCATACAATCAAAACATCAATTAGGCAGCATAACAGAACGTAATGGAACACAACGTAACACAATTTTACATACCGGAGCGACTATCTGAAATATCCCGAACACAATTATCAAGACACATACAGCATATACAGAATATCGATCAAAATGATGCAATAATTATAACAAACAGAGGTTCACGAAGTATTTTCATGGCATTCAAAAATACTTAAAGTTACAAAAAAGCTCTTAGGATGTCTAGCCATCAATAATTGCATTTACTAGCCGTCTTGATTTAGTTTAAATTAACTTCATTTACAAAAAGCAAAACACGAAATAAAAATATACCTATTATATGGAGGCTATTCGTTGCCAAAAGTCCAGACGTATCAATTCCTAAATATCCTTCTTAATCGAACTAAACATCTCTTACATTTGTCAATGTAGACGTGGTATTTGTTGCTTCTATGCGTCCGTTTTCCGTATTGATTTTACACTTTTCATTTTAGTAGACAAAATATATATTTGCCAAAACTGTATACACTCATGAAAACATCGATCGTTTAACTTGCCTTTAACAATATGAGGATGTAACTTAGAAAGCCAAATCATGCATATGTAAAACTGCAACTGTGAAGTCTAAACTCGCATTCGTAACATGAACACTTGCAGTCCTATAAGTCCAGGTTTACAAAAGTCACTTGACAAGTTCAAAAATACAAGGACAGATGATTTCGCCTATACCTTATACGGTAAATACTACGGGAAAAGGTGAATGGGTGGAGCTAACGAATCGGATTTTTTTTCGTTTCTTTTCGTCAAATCAAGAAAGGGAGAAAACATCTTCGCCTACGGTTCAAATGCCAGTCTGTGCACTCCCTATTTATTTCACAATAAAAAACCTCATCTTCAATTGTATTTTGAAGATCAATGTTCCTAAATAGGTTATATGTTATCTTAGTATTCAGTCAATTGCAGTTGGGTGTATCTGAAATGGGATTTATTCTGTCACTTTCAGTTTTTTAATTATATAATTGGGGCCCGATTAAAGGCCATCGGGCAATGACCATAGTCCTTTTTCTCAGAACTGCCCAAAGCAAGCATTTTTTTCATTTTTTATATTTTTAAGTGGACCATGGGCGGATCTTCCTAAGGAAGAACAGCACTCCATCTTCCTTACGCATGTACGCCCGTGCGTATAAGTCAGTATTAGTTCTTAGAATTGACAAGAGCTTAAAATTTGAAATCTATTATAAAACTTAAAAGCTGCTCAATACTTCTTTAATATTCTTGAAGGAGGGACACCCTCCGGCTCCCGCAGAATTTAATATATTAAGAATAAACTAGTGAAATATCTTACTCAAATTTACAGGCGTAAAGTTAAAAATGCTTCCATCAGGTACGCCACTGACTTAGTCATTTTTAAATGCATTCCACGCTGGACAACATTTTAGAATGACTAGTGTTCGACTATGAACCATAGTCATAAGCAATCAAGTTAAAGATTTCAAAAACATGAATAATTAGATATAAAGTGAGCTTTGTTTCCATATATGAGAAAATAAGGCGCGATTTTGTCGCTCCAAAAGGGAAGGGGCCGCTTCACCTAAAATGGAAAAAGTCCGGTATCATGACTTTTGTGTGTTGGTGGGATAATCAGGGACGGATTCAAGAATCGACGATAGAGTGTGCGTAACTGAGGTGCGCAGTCTTCTGACACGTGCCTCTTCTTCAGAATCGAAAGTATATGGCATAAACTGTTTGCATTGGGGATTTGGGTTTCTCGATCAAGTACATTTTAACAACTTGTTGTCAAAAATTGTGCATTTAGAGCGTATTTTATTACTTTTTTTTCTCCCATATTGAAGTAAAAAGTAAACATTGGCGATTTAAGAGGGGATGGGCAACGGGTGACCCCCCCCCCCCCCCTTCCCCCATCTTATCTAAATTCACTAGTGGTACGAACCGGTAGCACTTGGTAATTTTGTTCATTAGCAATAAATGAAATTGCATCTATATGGTTGTTATAAATTAACTGTTTCTACCGTACTCTATTAGACTTATCTGGCCTTCGTATATGAATTTTTTCAAGCTTGAAAATATCTCAAATATCTCAAAAAGACCTAATTGAAGTGGCTTTGAATTTATTTACGGTACAGAAAATCGAAAATATATGAAAACATTTCAAACCAGACCAATACGGATAAGACACTTCACACCTTGCACAGGGACACTTCGGACCATGATGTTTAATTCTAGCTTAGGTCCAGTTTGTTTTCTAAGTATTACTTTTCATAAGGTAGTTTTGTCATTACTTCTTAATAACTTTTCGTCACCAAAATCAAATGTATCTTTATATAGATGATCCGTAATGCCCATAAAAAAGGTTCGCAATGTCCATGGTCCAAAGTGTCCAAAATTAATTAAAAAAGAGCCGTGTGATAGCGAAAAGACCGAAGGAGGAGTTATGGCCGTGGTTAAGGTGGAGCTATCTATAACTAAAATTAAAATCATCTCGAAATATGTTCAACTGCGAAAGCAAAGTCACCATCATTCAATGTATTTCGTAGAACTAGGAACTGAAATCTGTCTTCTACAAACCGCAACGTAAAAACCGGCATGTGACTTTCACATAATGGCGAGTGTTTATCATAAACAACTCTATAAACACGACTGCATCTTCTGTTTAATAGATGCAACAAATTAAAAACTCGAATAAGCACAATGAAAATGAAAATGTACAGTGTGAAATGTAACCATACAACCGATAAGTTGGCGTTCGTAAAATGTACATTGGTAAATAATAGGGTTGCAAACGAATGGCAAACTTGATATTCGAATATTCGGTAATTCTTTCGATCGAATATTCGAATATTCGATTACCGATATACATATTTTAGAAAATGTAGTAAACTACTATTATTATTCGCTAAAGTAATAGCCGGGGTATTTTTATCCCGTAAGTACGAGCGGCGGACCTTGATTTCCCCAAATGAGTTTTTGAAATTCTCCATTTTCAGGAAGAAATTAGCAATGCATTATAAACAAACAAACAACCATATCGAATAATTTCAATTCAGCTGCCTTTATATTTGTTAAGAATGTAAAAATCAATGGATTCCTAGTCAAATAGCGTTTTGCGCCCATAGACGCGCAGCCTCATTTTGTGATTGACCTCTAAATTGACTAAATATAACTATGGAAAACCAAAACCAACCCGGTAACTAGAAAAATTTTAAAAGCAAATATTTGTTGATTTGACTCATCTATTGTACAACAATAGAGGAAATATATCCAAAACGCTTTACTATACATTTAACTTCAAAGCACGAACATTATATCGAAACATAGAAACATTTTAAAGCGCATAATATATGTTACAACATTATTGTAGCACATGGCATTCATATCATCACGGCGATTTGAGCTATATTGCACAGCTTAATTTGCAGCCAAGACAACACATTGGTGTTAAAGCCGATTCCTAGCCCGTTATTGTAAAAGTAGGGGGACTTTTAATAGTACCCGACGATAAGTCCCTAAATGACATATTACGCGTGTTTAGTGTCATTACATTCACACCACTGGCATTAGGGGCCAATCTTTGTAAAAACAAGACAAACGAACTTAAGAAACAACAACAGTGTTGTAAGCAGATGGCTTTTTATTCTGTTCATTGAACTTCTTTTTCGAATATTCGAATACCGATTCTGACATTCAAATACGAAACGTTTGATCGAATATTCGAATATTCGTTTGCATCCCTAGTAAATATTTTATGTTTGTTGCATTTATTATATTAGTAAATAATCAATGTAACAAACATAAAATACACACATACACGTCTGGACTTTTGGCAACGAATAGCCTCCATATTACTCAACATTGGTACGTTTCTGATTTATTCAACACAAACCAAACATTCATGCATGTCTATTCCCTCGCACATCACATACTGACCAAATTTACTTTCGCCCGGAGCCCTCGCAGCTGCAAGACAATCAAAACCAAAAACAGGCTAATAGAAACCATGTTAAATATATGTTGTATACGTGTCATGCATGTCCCGTGCAAATTATTAAAACAATGGGTCTGATTAATTTCTGCTATCATTCTTACAAAGAATCATATTAGCTTGCGACCTACCAAGATTATGAAGATTATAAAGTATATTTATAGCTGCAGCACAACAAACAATTGATCTCTAATTTATTATCAAATACATTTTTATAACATTGTGCAGTGGTTTAGGAATATGAAACCTGAGTTGGAACTTAGCGTCCGCAAGAACTTTACCACTCGTATTGTGTCCATCAACAATCTACATATTGAAGACCGAAAATAACTCAACGTCTGTAATGCAATAGTTGTCAAAACACATACAGATTCATAAATCCCCGGACTTTTGCATTCACAGAAAGATTGCCTGTATCAGCATAGCAAATAGCTCATATTGGAAATGTGAGGTCTTAGCAGATCGACAATGTTGGGGTAAAAAAGAAAAGGTCATATCTGCTTTCTTAATCTATTGTGTCTTAGAATCCTTTCACATTCACCCCTCGATATGGCTTATATTGTAATCTTCCTTTCTAGATTTATACACGACAAAGTTATAGATAGAAGGAAGCCATAAACCCGTTTACTTTATCATCTTTAAACGTTCAGAGTTCGAAAATGGAGAGCAACAACTCGATGTTTCACAACATAATTGTTTTTGTTAATAGTGAGCCCCTTACGCAGGAACCATCGCCCAGACAAACGCTGCATACATTCTTTGACATAAGCTACTAATTATAATCAGTTTGTTGTCTCATGGCCAATTCATCAGCTGTTTCTTAACCAATCAACGTACATTCCAGCACAATTGTAAGTTATGTAAATTTACATGCATATCAGTCCTGCAAACGTTTTACTGCTATCGTTTCATATACACCACAATTCCAAGAAATCATATATTAAAATGAATTGGCTAACATTCTTACCTGATTTATTTACCCATAAGCATTCTGTTTTAAATAAATGGTTTTCATTTTCTTAACCAATTGCAGAGCTACGAAACGTCGAGATGAACCTCGAAAGCCGCGGTCTCTAAATTCTTTTGAACGTAAAATTATGTGTGAACCTGCATTGAACTTCGTGGAAGGGTGAGTTATATCATTGGTGAACCACCTAGTCCTTATGGAATACATGATTGTGTGGTATGTGTATGTTTGGTGAAATTAGGCTTCTCAACTCTAAACAATTATGTATTAATCTTTTAAGCACTAACACATAGTTTAGTTACTCTGCTCAACAAATAATATTTATTTTTTTCTTGTACATGTATCATAAGACATAGACAAAAGTTGGCAAACGGTGATTTTCAAGACAGTCTATGCGTTGCATTTCAAGTACATAATAATTTTTAATTTTTCTTGTACATGTATCATAAGACATAGACAAAAGTAGGCAAACGGTGATTTTCAAGACAGTCTATGCGTTGCATTTCAAGTACATATTTATTACTGATTTTGTAAGTTTAAAACAGACAAAATAGTACGACATGGTTTTAACTAAATCATAGTTGTTTATGCTTTTTATATCCACACGAGTGATATCATGTTATTTCGATCGGTTTACTTAGCGTGCTTGACGATGTGATGTCAAAACCCGTGTCTTGTGTATGTCCTTGTTTAACTTATACTCAAATAATCGGCTTCATGACCTATTTATGACGTACTTTCGCCATCGGGAACATGTCATACCCTATCACTCAGTTAAACCAACATGTAATACGTGTTAAAGAGACATTCTTGTTGTTGTTAATGATGACAATATGACATGTCCACAATGTATTCCTGTTCTCTATTGGCTAATCTAACTTTCGCATAAGAGATTCGACTAGATGACCACCGGTTTATTTTCGTATTTATTATATTAGTAAATAATCAATGTAACAAACATAAAATACACACATACACGTCTGGACTTTTGGCAACGAATAGCCTCCATATTACTCAACATTGGTACGTTTCTGATTTATTCAACACAAACCAAACATTCATGCATGTCTATTCCCTCGCACATCACATACTGACCAAATTTACTTTCGCCCGGAGCCCTCGCAGCTGCAAGACAATCAAAACCAAAAACAGGCTAATAGAAACCATGTTAAATATATGTTGTATACGTGTCATGCATGTCCCGTGCAAATTATTAAAACAATGGGTCTGATTAATTTCTGCTATCATTCTTACAAAGAATCATATTAGCTTGCGACCTACCAAGATTATGAAGATTATAAAGTATATTTATAGCTGCAGCACAACAAACAATTGATCTCTAATTTATTATCAAATACATTTTTATAACATTGTGCAGTGGTTTAGGAATATGAAACCTGAGTTGGAACTTAGCGTCCGCAAGAACTTTACCACTCGTATTGTGTCCATCAACAATCTACATATTGAAGACCGAAAATAACTCAACGTCTGTAATGCAATAGTTGTCAAAACACATACAGATTCATAAATCCCCGGACTTTTGCATTCACAGAAAGATTGCCTGTATCAGCATAGCAAATAGCTCATATTGGAAATGTGAGGTCTTAGCAGATCGACAATGTTGGGGTAAAAAAGAAAAGGTCATATCTGCTTTCTTAATCTATTGTGTCTTAGAATCCTTTCACATTCACCCCTCGATATGGCTTATATTGTAATCTTCCTTTCTAGATTTATACACGACAAAGTTATAGATAGAAGGAAGCCATAAACCCGTTTACTTTATCATCTTTAAACGTTCAGAGTTCGAAAATGGAGAGCAACAACTCGATGTTTCACAACATAATTGTTTTTGTTAATAGTGAGCCCCTTACGCAGGAACCATCGCCCAGACAAACGCTGCATACATTCTTTGACATAAGCTACTAATTATAATCAGTTTGTTGTCTCATGGCCAATTCATCAGCTGTTTCTTAACCAATCAACGTACATTCCAGCACAATTGTAAGTTATGTAAATTTACATGCATATCAGTCCTGCAAACGTTTTACTGCTATCGTTTCATATACACCACAATTCCAAGAAATCATATATTAAAATGAATTGGCTAACATTCTTACCTGATTTATTTACCCATAAGCATTCTGTTTTAAATAAATGGTTTTCATTTTCTTAACCAATTGCAGAGCTACGAAACGTCGAGATGAACCTCGAAAGCCGCGGTCTCTAAATTCTTTTGAACGTAAAATTATGTGTGAACCTGCATTGAACTTCGTGGAAGGGTGAGTTATATCATTGGTGAACCACCTAGTCCTTATGGAATACATGATTGTGTGGTATGTGTATGTTTGGTGAAATTAGGCTTCTCAACTCTAAACAATTATGTATTAATCTTTTAAGCACTAACACATAGTTTAGTTACTCTGCTCAACAAATAATATTTATTTTTTTCTTGTACATGTATCATAAGACATAGACAAAAGTTGGCAAACGGTGATTTTCAAGACAGTCTATGCGTTGCATTTCAAGTACATAATAATTTTTAATTTTTCTTGTACATGTATCATAAGACATAGACAAAAGTAGGCAAACGGTGATTTTCAAGACAGTCTATGCGTTGCATTTCAAGTACATATTTATTACTGATTTTGTAAGTTTAAAACAGACAAAATAGTACGACATGGTTTTAACTAAATCATAGTTGTTTATGCTTTTTATATCCACACGAGTGATATCATGTTATTTCGATCGGTTTACTTAGCGTGCTTGACGATGTGATGTCAAAACCCGTGTCTTGTGTATGTCCTTGTTTAACTTATACTCAAATAATCGGCTTCATGACCTATTTATGACGTACTTTCGCCATCGGGAACATGTCATACCCTATCACTCAGTTAAACCAACATGTAATACGTGTTAAAGAGACATTCTTGTTGTTGTTAATGATGACAATATGACATGTCCACAATGTATTCCTGTTCTCTATTGGCTAATCTAACTTTCGCATAAGAGATTCGACTAGATGACCACCGGTTTATTTTCGTATTTATTTGCCTAATTTGCAAAACTTATAAAAGGCATAACATTACACATTAAGAATATTTAAAGTTCAATTCAAATGATAGGACCATTCTTTTTTTTCTACTTCTCTATATGTTTTTATATTTCTTAAACGTTTATGTTTGTGTTCACACACTTATAGTCTAACATGTTTACTTCAACGTAAAAGTATATCCACACACTTACACATTCAATAACAAGCCCAAATGTAGGCACAATTGAAATAAGGATACTAAAATAAAAAACATATTCTTACATGCATACCCATATATGAGCCTTTTTCTTGCCAATTATTAGCCTATGACATTATTACATAAATGTAACGTAAACTCCTCTTAGTTCTCACATTTTATACCAAGGCCAAATGATAATCATTATCGACATAATAATATAAAAAATAAACATGTTTTTAACATATTTCCAATTTTGTTTCCATATACTTATCTGAGTGTTTGGATGGGAAGTAATAATACATTTCTTAAATGCAATTCCTATTCGAGTGACGATGAAAATTCATATCTTAGGCAAGCAAATAAATTATTATGATGCAAGAGCTTGATTCAGGTTTTAAAAAGAAGAAGATGATAATCATTAAGAGGGTTAACCAACCTACCATTGCTTTAACTTATGAGTATGTTTGCATTTGAAGTGGACCGTAAAAGCAAGTGATATAGGGCATAATAAACAACTCTTTTCCTTTCCGATACAAAGAATATGTACATGACAATTATTATTTAGAGTATTGCCTTTTGTTAAAAAGCATAAGATTTTTCTGTTTTTGCCCTCGCTTGTTTCACGTGAAAACATGCAATGACATCATTCGTCCAGTAGCCAATAATGCTTTTCGGAAAAGTGACTTCAGGTTTATTTATGCATATATTTATGTAGTTAGCGTTACAAGAAATGGGCAGTGTATAACATTCAAAATATATCAATACTCAACTAACAGCCTTTTACCGAGAAACATACTTATTTACAAAATAATGAGAATGGATATTTTGTGAATTTCAACTTGGTGTCAAAAATCGGCGCCGCAACTGTATACTGTGAAGATAATATACAACAAATTTTCAGTCAAATTGAGTTTGTTTAGGGAAATTTCTGAAAAGACAGCGTTTATAATCATTTAACGTTGCACATCCAAGTTTGATATCAATATGACTCGTAGGGAATGTTCACACAAAAGAAACATATAGGACAACACCAGAAGTCAACATTTTCAAGGATATCCTGTTTTCAGTCACATGGATAATCAATTTACTGTAAATATAATCTAAATGGAAGGTAATGGATATTAAAATAAATCTTAGATAATGTCCAAGCCCCAATTACTCGAAACTTCATATGTCCCTTATAACAGAATTAAGCTAATCTCACTACATTTTTTGTTCTATAAAATGTGTTATATTTACTCCATCAAGAATTTTTAGAAATGATTTAGGAACAATCTGTATGATTATAAGAATAAACCATTTTTCATTTATCAAAATCCATTTTCAGTGTATATTTTGGTCAATTGAAATAAGCGACTTAAGCCTATTAAGCTTAAGAAATTTCGAGAAATTGGGTCCAGACTAACAGCAACCTAAAGTAAAATAAATGGCATTCTTCAAGGACACACGTATAATCAGCTACCATTCTTTAAACGGGAGACGTATTAAATCACAAGGACATATACACTGAAATAAACAAATATCCTCTATATATTTAACCACTTGTAAATGGCATTGTGATTTTTATAAGATAAATTATTTTAGGTTACAACTGCCACGATTTAAAATCTTAGCAACTTCAAGGTATCAAATATTTGAGAAAGAATGGCTAATATCCTCACCTGTATCATGTACCTCTTTAGCATTCACAGTTTAATTATAAAATTAGTAATTTGATTACTTTCTATTTTCTTAAATCATGTGCAACTTCAGAAATATCGTTGCGCATTTATTACCACATAACTACGGATCTGACGAAAGCTAGAGATAGATATTGGGAAAGCACCTAAGCCCTTTTCTGTTTATTATGGAAACAATTACTTGTGCCCTTGAGTAATTTCCAGCATTTTTATGGAATAGAGTACTTTAAACATGTTACACATTTAACGTGTTTTAATAAACAACAATGTTCGATTGTGTTCGTTAACACCATTGTGCTTGTAAGGCGACGTTGTATGCAACATTGTTAAACAAAACAATTTAAAACTTAAGAAATACAAGGAAAATGTTCTTAGTGCCAAATAGTTGCATACAAATCTGTTTTTCGCTCAAATGTGTAACGGTTTATTGAAGATCGAGCCATTTAATTTCAAATCGTTCTCTATTCACCATTTAAGCACTCATAAGTAGCTGGTAGTCAAACAGTTCTTGTCCATCACAAGTCCGTTTGCCATTGTAATATTAAAACGTAACAGCATGACATACTTACGTTAAGTTTTATAGAAAACTTAGAAGTATAAATGGGATTGTGTCATATTTCGGTGGAAAATATTCAACATTTCTATAAATGCTGCAAATATCAATACGAACGCTATCATTAACAACTAAAATATAAACAAAAAATGTTATTCGTAAGTCGTTTCGCACGTCCATTATCTTTATTTCCGTATTGCGAACATTAAGCTTTTTATTGAAACAGAAACAAATTGAATGTTTGTCTCTTGATCACTACTAACAGCAGAGAAATATTTTCCCTAAAATTGACATCCGCCATCTTCACGCCGCCGCTTTACTTTTTGCAAATTAACCTGTGGCTTTACGAACAATAACTTTAAAAGAACTCGAGCAAGTGTCTTGCATGAGTATTGTAATTTGCTTATAGAACGTTAGAATACAAACAGAACATTGAAGTTAATTCGTCTTGCTTTCATAACCAAACATAGCAAAAATATAATAATTTAACTAATTATTATATCATTTTGCCAGTTATTCAATACATTATTGTAGTCATTTCCTGTAGGAATATTAAAGGAAGTAGTGTTTAAATAAAGCCCGTTCTTAAAAACTAAAATGCCGACTATGCACTGCAACCTGTAATCGGATGTGTTATCATAGTATATAGAAATGTTCAATATATTCAGTAAGTATGTGTTGAAAACAATTCCACTAAATCTGTTAGCATGATAATGTAAACATAATTAAAATGTTAAGAGATTTTAAAGAACATAATGTTTTGTGATATTATTAGCCAAACCAGTTATTTCATACCTATGTTTGTTTTTAGAAAATAGACTGTACTTTCTTGTTGATAACTTTGTAAGAAATAGTGGACACTTACAAATATAATGATGTATATGTTACCTCATCAGGAAGCTTCAACAAAACCAAATTACACCTTGCAGGGCAAGCCAATAAAGCAAGGCATCTTCTTTTTTAACGAATAAATAACTTAGATTCACATAGTGATTTACAGCTTAAGCTGTTAATCTTAACATACTCCTGTGAGGTCTGAGGCCTTAAAGAAAAAAATATTGATAGCATTGAGAAAATCCACTTAATATTTTTACATAGAATCACCAAATCCAGTATATGTTGTATAAAGAACTGAGCTAATATCTCATTAGAATCATTATTAAAGTGACCCTCCTATTCAAAATCAGTTCATACACATGTAAATCACACATAACTTTTGTGTGATTAACTTTCAACTTCTTACTAAAATGCATTTATGGAAAGTATTAAATAATAATATCAGGATTGTAACTTTCAAATAAATGAAAATAAAACTGTGTCATAAAGGATCATATGCATTTAAGCCTCATTTTATATTAACCCATAAAAACTAGCCATATCCTTTCGGAAACTAAGTGCCATGGACTAAAATTGATCCATGAAAACAAGACGCTGGAATAATACCCCTTATGAGAAAGAATTCATGTACTAAAAGAGATTATGGAGATCGTTTTCACTACGTCCTTGTCAGTAACGATCAACGTTTGAAGTAAATCAATATATACATTTCCTTACGTATCTAAATATATATATATTTATAAATCGGGAATTATTGCAATCAAATATTTTTTTAGTTCTAGAAAATAACGGAAATTAAACAGTTAAAGAAAATCTCAGGTTAGCTTGATGCTTTAATATTGGTCTTAAGATTGTTAAATCGGGGATAAAAAATGTTAACATTGGTTATTATACTCTCTCCTGTAAATTCCTCTGTTCTCTTGAAAAGGACTATGACGAAAGTGTATGTTTTTGTTTTACTGCTACATGCATCATTATATGAAGATCGTAAGCTACAAAGTTGAAACAGCCTGACACTACTTTCTTTCTTTTTTTTTATTCATATACAATATGCTAAATGGGTTACGTTATTTTAGACTGCTTTTGACACGGTTTAAAATTCTAACATAAACACATTATGAACAATTTAAAAAAAAGCCAATAATTATGAAACATGTACAGTCTGAACATTCAAAATTTAATTCTCGTTTAATTTACAATGTTAAATCATTTGCAGCTTCCAGGGAATCCCACGGCAGATGGCAAATATGGGCGCAGGGTAGGTTTATACATCGGATCAGCACCAAGGTCCTTCTCTTAGTATGTTTGAATAAAAGACATGTGTCTATAATTTCAAACACATACCAATACAAACGTTCAATTGGCAATGCTAAGTTATAAAACATCTGTGTCGTCTGAATACTTTAAGTTTATTTTACATCGTAGTATATAAACTTAAGATGACGTCCATTAATGTATGGAAAAAAGTCAAATTTGCTCCAATTTTTCAAAAGTACCGACGCTACTGTGCAAAGGACCTAACATTTAGATCGGAATAATAATAGAACGAAGATGAAGCGGCAAACTAAGGATATGTAGGGCCTTGATAAAGAACGCATGGATAATCTGCTAACAGGCTTTTGCCGAGAAACATACTAATAAACAAAATAATGAGAATGAAATGTTTTGTAAACTATAACAATGTGTTTATTGTTTTCTTCGATATTTAAACAAGAGCTGTCACAGTATGTGACGAATGCCCCCGAATGTGACATTGACCTACGAACAAGGTCAGTACATGAAAAGTTGATCTTGCCTTTACGTGTCAAATACATATGGCAAGATATTTTAAATTGCCTCTGAACATAAAAAAATACCACCCATACTTGACAACCTACACTGTTATGTCCTTATATTCAGAATTCCCTTGTGAATAAACACTTAGTGTATCTTTCACCTTAGAGGTAGGGACATGGGTCTTGCACACGACACGTCGTCTTCGTATGTGGAACACATGTAGCAAGTTATTTAATCTGTCCATACAAGAGAAAGTTACAGCCCGGACACGACAACCTATACCCTATGTCCTTGTATGCAGCACTCCATTGTGAAAAAACACTAAGTGTGACCTTGACCTTTGAGGTAGGGACACGGGTTTTGCACGCGACACGTCGTCTTGGTATGTGGAACACATGTGGCAAGGTATTTTAAAATCTGTCCATACCAGGGAAAGTTACAGCCCGGACACGACAACCTAACCTCTATGTCCTTATATGCAGCACTCCATTGGGAATAAACAGTAAGTGTGACCTTGATCTTTGAGGTAGGGACACGGGTCTTGCACGCGACACGTCGTCTTGGTATGTGGAACACATTTGGCAAGTTATTTTAAAATCTGTTCATACAAGGGAAAGTTACAGCCCGGACACGACAACCTATACTCTATGTCCTTATATGCAGCACTCCATTGTGAATAAACACTAAGTTTGACCTTGACCTATGAGGTAGGGACACGGGTTTTGCACGCGTCACGTTGCCTTGGTATGTGGAACACATTTGGCAAGTTATTTTAAAATCTGTCCATACAAGGGAAAGTTACAGCCCGGACAAGACAACCTATACCCTATGTCCTTATATGCAGCACTCCATTGTGAATAAACACTAAGTGTGACCTTGACCTTTGAGGTAGGGACACGGGTCTTGCACGCGACACATTGTCTTGGTATGTGGAACACATGTGGCAAGTTATTTTAAAATCTGTCCATACATGAGAAAGGTACAGCCCGGACACGACAACCTATACCCTATGTCCTTATATGCAGCACTCCATTGCGAATAAACACTAAGTGTGACCTTGACCTTTGAGGTAGGGACACGGGTTTTTGCACGCGACACGTCGTCTTGGTATGTGGAACACATTTGGCAAGTTATTTTAAAATCTGTCCATACAAGGGAAAGTTACAGCCCGGACACGACAACCTATACTCTATGTCCTTATATGCAGCACTCCATTGTGAATAAACACTAAGTGTGACCTTGACCTTTGAGGTAGGGACACGGGTCTTGAACGCGACACGTCGTATTGGTATGTGGAACACATGTGGCAAGTTATTCTAAAATCTGTTCATACAAGGGAAAGTTACAGCCCGGACACGACAACCTATACAGGGACACGGGTCTTGCACGCGACACGTCGTCTTGGTATGTGGAACTCATGTAGCAAGTTATTTTAAAATCTGTCCATACAAGGGAAAATTACAGCCCGGACACGACAACCTATACTCTATGTCCTTATATGCAGCACTCCATTGTGAACAAACACTAAGTGTGACCTTGACCTTTGAGGTAGGGACACGGGTCTTGCACGCGACACGTCGTCTTGGTATTTGGGACACATGTTGCAAGTTATTTTAAAATCTGTCCATACAAGGGAAAGTTACAGCCCGGACACGACCACCTATACTCTATGTCCTTATATGCAGCACTCCATTGTGAATAAACACTAAGTGTGACCTTGACCTTTGACGTAGGGACACAGTCTTGCACGCCACACGTCGTCTTGGTATGTGGAATACATGTTGCAAGTTATTTTAAAATCTGTCCATACAAGGGAAAGTTACAGAGCCGGACGGACGGACGGACAGACGGACGGATGGACGGTGCGATTTTAATATGCCCACCTTCGGGGGCATAAAAAAAAAAAAAAAAAACCCAAGCATTTCTTAAAATATAAAACGTCTTTTCTTATGTGCATATAATACATATGACTATATGACTGCCTCACATTAAAACCAATCTAAAGTTATTTTAAACAAATTATTTCCAGTTTTTAATTGATAAATGTTAATGCATTATCTTGCACTTGCATTGTATATGTCCTTATACACAGTGATTCATGTGTTGTACCCTTTTTCAGTGGTTTTCCAATACAAGGTAGACCGACCAAATCCAGAAAATCTGTTACTAAGATAAGGTAAATCAATTTGTTTTACGACGGTTCTCATTCGTAACACTAGCTTAATATTTCTAACAAATATCATCATTATATTTATAAATATTAACTCAGAAGTAAAATCCGACATTTGACAACAATTGAATGGACGAGCACATTACAAACATGTGTAATAATATCATCAATGTTTGCCGTCGCCACCGCCAAATACCATGCAAGTAATAACCTTTCATTCAGACGAACACAATCTAGTAAGTTAAAATGAGGTCATTTTATTTGTTATAAAATATTATGACATACGTTTTTATGCATCTATGTGCATAATATGTATGACTATAGGCCGACCGAATCCAGAAAATCTGTTACTAAGTCAAGGTAAATCAATTTGTATTACGACTGATGTGGGAATTAACAGGCTCGTTTCACAAAAGATTTTTGAATGTAAAAAACTACTTCTTCACTACATAACTCGTGCACTATTTCCTATTTATTAAGTTTCATTTGTATCATACCGTTTTGAATTCATACCCTTACAGCAGGAATATAACATCTGATAAAATATTTTTACGACAAAATCAGTCGGTACACCAGCTTCACATTTCTAACAAATTTCATCATGATGCTAGTTATGAATTTTATCACAGAAGAAAACACCCGACATTTGAACGGGTTTTGAATGAGCGAGCACATTACAAACATGTGTAAAAATTTCATCAATGTTTGCCATAATGTCGCCACCGTTGCAATACCATGCATGTAATAACCTTTCATTCAGACGAACACATTCTAGTAAGTTAAAATGAGGTAATTTTATTTGTTATAAAATATTATGACATTTCAACACTTTATACCCCTACTAAGCAACATTTGTGTATTATGATTAAACACAAACAGTAAAAAATAAAACACATTAAATTCTAAAAACAGTGATTGTCACAGAACAGAAACCTAAAGTCATTTATTAATGACCTTGTTTTACGAATAGACAGATAATCAGAAAATATATCCTTAAATACCTAGTTCGGATCTACGTTCGCCGAATGGAATATCTGAAGCAAATAATACATTATTTAAGTAACAAGGATGTTAAAGGCCCTTCTTTATGTTTTGATGGTACAAACTATTTGTCTAAGCCCTTACTGTCTGGCCAAAGCTCGATTAATTTTGGCTCAAGCTCCCTAAATGTTTGCTTGAATTTAACCCTCTTTAAGAGTATATACAAGCTTATTCCGGTAAACAAGCCATCTTATTAATTCCCTACCAAAATAAAGCACTCGATAATACTTGTTTTATCTTAAATGTAATGTTCTGTAGTGTAGTTTAGCTGCAAATTGATAAAGATGTTCTGCTTTTGTTCGTAAACATGCATGTGCTTGATTGGGGAATCCTTCTTATTACTCCATAATCAGTATGTTAACAAAAAAAACCGACATACGTGCGAAACATAAACTTATTCATATGCCCCTGTATTCCAGATTTCTCACATAAGCTCTCATAATTGTGATAGTTGGTAAAATAACGAGTCATACTTACCTTTTTATCATGATGTCCGTCCTTTCTCTCTGGCTCGGAAATGCATTTGGCTCTGTTTTGTACACTGCTTCTAAAAGGCTAGAGCCTCTGTTTCGCACAAGTGAACATGCTTTAAATTAACACCTACCGGTTCTTTATCTTTGATTTGTTTATTATTTTACATGAGGTCAAATTTGATCCATTTTTTTCAAAATCACCGACACTATTGTGCAAGGGATCTGACATTAAGAACGAAATAATAATAGAACGAAGAGGGGCGGCAGACTAAGGATTTGCCGGGCCTTTATAAAGAGCACGTGCATAATCAGCTAACAGGCTTTTACCGAGAATCATACTAACTAACAAAGTAATGATAATGTTTTGTGAATTTCAACGTAGTGTTAAACACAATTATTTGGTATTAAAAAAAAATCATTCTTAAAAATGAAAGCGATTGTTCTTATGTATTTGGAACTCATAAAAGTTTATGTTTGTTTAATATATATAATTCAATTTAAAGCAATGAAGAATGTCAAAATAGCGTAATGTTGTTTATTAAAGTATTGAAGTTAAGGTTTTAGTGTTTATGCATTTATGTGCATATAATATTTATGACTATATGACTGCCTGACATTTAAATCAATCTTTAGTTATTTTAAACAAATCATTTCCAGTTTTTGATTGAAAAATGTAATTGCATTATTTTGCACTTGATTGTACTTATCCTTATACACAGTGAAGTATGTTTTGTACTTTTTTCCAGAGGTTTTCCAAAACCAGATAGGCCTACCAAATACAGAAAATCTGTTACTAAGTCAAGGTAAATCAATTTGTATTACGACGGTACTCAGTCGGTTCACTAGTTTCATATTTCTAACAAATATCATCATGATGTTATTTATAAATATTCAATCAGAAGTAAACTTCGACATTAGAACGGCACTTGAATGGGCGAGCACATTACAAACATGTGTTATAATTGCACCAATGTTTGCCATAATGTCGCTACCGGGGAAATACCATGCAAGTAATATTATTTCATTCAGACAAACACATTCTAGTAAGTTAAAATAAGGCCCTTTTATTTGTTATAAAATAATATTACATACGTGTTTATGCATCTATGTGCATATAATATATATGATTTTATGACTGCTAAGGGATTATTTTGATGCTTTTTGTTTGCGAAATGTTTTTTGGAAGTTTGTCATATTGACCCGCCATTTTCGGACCCCAGCGGGGTTTTCGCAGAAAAACACGGTTTTTTTACACTCCCGCGGGATTTATCAGTTATATTAGCAAAACACAACATCTTATATCAAAAGGAGCGTTTTGCTTTAACACCGGAGGTGACGCGAAATAACCCCCCCCCCTGTTTTCCCAGGTTTTATCCTCATAAAATTGCTACCGATTAAAGCCCTATGTTTTTGAACGTATGGATAATCTGCTAACAGGCTTTTGGCGAGAAACATACTAATAAACAAAATAATGAGAATGAAATGTTTTGTAAACTTTAACAATGTGTTTATTGTTTTCTTCGATATTTAAACAAGAGCTGTCACAGTATGTGACGAATGCCCCCGAATGTGACATTGACCTACGAACAAGGTCAGTACATGAAAAGTTGATCTTGCCTTTACGTATCAAATACATATGGCAAGATATTTTAAATTGCCTCTGAACATAAAAAAAAATACCACCCATACTTGACAACCTACACTGTTATGTCCTTATATTCAGAATTCCCTTGTGAATAAACACTTAGTGTATCTTTCACCTTAGAGGTAGGGACATGGGTCTTGCACACGACACGTCGTCTTCGTATGTGGAACACATGTAGCAAGTTATTTTAAAATCTGTCCATACAAGAGAAAGTTACAGCCCGGACACGACAACCTATACCCTATGTCCTTGTATGCAGCACTCCATTGTGAAAAAACACTAAGTGTGACCTTGACCTTTGAGGTAGGGACACGGGTTTTGCACGCGACACGTCGTCTTGGTATGTGGAACACATGTGGCAAGTTATTTTAAAATCTGTCCATACCAGGGAACGTTACAGCCCGGACACGACAACCTTACCTCTATGTCCTTATATGCAGCACTCCATTGTGAATAAACACTAAGTGTGACCTTGATCTTTGAGGTAGGGACACGGGTCTTGCACGCGACACGTCGTATTGGTATGTGGAACAGGGACACGGGTCTTGCACGCGACACGTCGTCTTGGTATTTGGAACTCATGTAGCAAGTTATTTTAAAATCTGTCCATACAAGGGAAAATTACAGCCCGGACACGACAACCTATACTCTATGTCCTTATATGCAGCACTCCATTGTGAACAAACACTAAGTGTGACCTTGACCTTTGAGGTAGGGACACGGGTCTTGCACGCGACACGTCGTCTTGGTATGTGGAACACATGTGGCAAGTTATTTTAAAATCTGGCCATACAAGGGAAAGTTACAGCCCGGACACGACCACCTATACTCTATGTCCTTATATGCAGCACTCCATTGTGAATAAACACTAAGTGTGACCTTGACCTTTGACGTAGGGACACAGTCTTGCACGCCACACGTCGTCTTGGTATGTGGAATACATGTGGCAAGTTATTTTAAAATCTGTCCATACAAGGGAAAGTTACAGAGCCGGACGGACGGACGGACAGACGGAAGGACGGACGGTGCGATTTTAATATGCCCACCTTCGGGGGCATAAAAAAAACAAAAAACCCCAAACATTTCTTAAAATATAAAACGTCTTTTCTTATGTGCATATAATACATATGACTATATGACTGCCTCACATTAAAACCAATCTAAAGTTATTTTAAACAAATCATTTTCAGTTTTTAATTGATAAATGTTAATGCATTATCTTGCACTTGCATTGTATATGTCCTTATACACAGTGATTCATGTGTTGTACCCTTTTTCAGTGGTTTTCCAATACAAGGTAGACGGACCAAATCCAGAAAATCTGTTACTAAGTCAAGGTAAATCAATTTGTTTTACGACGGTTCTCATTCGTAACACTAGCTTAATATTTCTAACAAATATCATCATTATATTTATAAATATTAACTCAGAAGTAAAATCCGACATTTGACAACAATTGAATGGGCGAGCACATTACAAACATGTGTAATAATATCATCAATGTTTGCCGTCGCCACCGTTGAAATACCATGCAAGTAATAACCTTTCATTCAGACGAACACAATCTAGTAAGTTAAAATGAGGTCATTTTATTTGTTATAAAATATTATGACATACGTGTTTATGCATCTATGTGCATAATATGTATGACTATAGGCCGACCGAATCCAGAAAATCTGTTACTAAGTCAAGGTAAATCAATTTGTATTACGACTGATGTGGGAATTAACAGGCTCGTTTCACAAAAGATTTTTGAATGTAAAAAACTACTTCTTCACTACATAACTCGTGCACTATTTCCTCTTTATTAAGTTTCATTTGTATCATACCGTTTTGAATTCATACCCTTACAGCAGGAATATAACATCTGATAAAATATTTTTACGACAAAATCAGTCGGTACACCAGCTTCACATTTCTAACAAATTTCATCATGATGCTAGTTATGAATTTTAACACAGAAGAAAACACCCGACATTTGAACGGGTTTTGAATAACCGAGCACATTACAAACATGTGTAATAATTTCATCAATGTTTGCCATAATGTCGCCACCGTTGAAATACCATGCAAGTAATAACCTTTCATTCAGACGAACACATTCTAGTAAGTTAAAATGAGGTAATTTTATTTGTTATTAAATATTATGACATTTCAACACTTTATACCCCTACTAAGCAACATTTGTGTATTATGATTAAACACAAACAGTAAAAAATAAAACACATTAAATTCTAAAAACAGTGATTGTCACAGAACAGAAACCTAAAGTCATTTATTGATGACCTTGTTTTACGAATAGACAGATAATCAGAAAATATATCCTTAAATACCTAGTTCTGATCTACGTTCGCCGAATGGAATATCTGAAGCAAATAATACATTATTTAAGTAACAAGGATGTTAAAGGCCCTTCTTTATGTTTTGATGGTACAAACTATTTGTCTAAGCCCTTACTGTCTGGCCAAAGCTCGATTAATTTTGGCTCAAGCTCCCTAAATGTTTGCTTGAATTTAACCCTCTTTAAGAGTATATACAAGCTTATTCCGGTAAACAAGCCATCTTATTAATTCCCTACCAAAATAAAGCACTCGATAATACTTGTTTTATCTTAAATGTAATGTTCTGTAGTGTAGTTTAGCTGCAAATTGATAAAGATGTTCTGCTTTTGTTCGTAAACATGCATGTGCTTGATTGGGGAATCCTTCTTATTACTCCATAATCAGTATGTTAACAAAAAAACCCGACATACGTGCGAAACATAAACTTATTTATATGCCCCTGTATTCCAGATTTCTCACATAAGCTCTCATAGTTGTGATAGTTGGTAAAATAACGAGTCATACTTACCTTTTTATTATGATGTCCGTCCTTTCTCTCTGGCTCGGAAATGCATTTGGCTCTGTTTTGTACACTGCTTCTAAAAGGCTAGAGCCTCTGTTTCGCACAAGTGAACATGCTTTAAATTAATACCTTCCGGTTCTTTATTTTTGATTTGTTTATTATTTTACATGAGGTCAAATTTGATCCATTTTTTGTCAAAATCACCGACACTATTGTGCAAGGGATCTGACATTAAGAACGAAATAATAATAGAACGAAGAGGGGCGGCAGACTAAGGATTTGCCGGGCCTTTATAAAGAGCACGTGCATAATCAGCTAACAGGCTTTTACCGAGAATCATACTAACTAACAAAGTAATGATAATGTTTTGTGAATTTCAACGTAGTGTTAAAAACAATTATTTGGTATTTAAAAAAAATCATTCTTAAAAATGAAAGCGATTGTTCTTATGTATTTGGAACTCATAAAAGTTTATGTTTGTTTAATATATATAATTCAATTTAAAGCAATGAAGAATGTCAAAATAGCGTAATGTTGTTTATTAAAGTATTGAAGTTAAGGTTTTAGTGTTTATGCATTTATGTGCATATAATATTTATGACTATATGACTGCCTGACATTTAAATCAATCTTTAGTTATTTTAAACAAATCATTTCCAGTTTTTGATTGAAAAATGAAATTGCATTATTTTGCACTTGATTGTACTTATCCTTATACACAGTGAAATATGTTTTGTACTTTTTTCCAGAGGTTTTCCAAAACCAGATAGGCCTACCAAATACAGAAAATCTGTTACTAAGTCAAGGTAAATCAATTTGTATTACGACGGTACTCAGTCGGTTCACTAGTTTCATATTTCTAACAAATATCATCATGATGTTATTTATAAATATTCAATCAGAAGTAAACTTCGACATTAGAACGGCACTTGAATGGGCGAGCACATTACAAACATGTGTTATAATTGCACCAATGTTTGCCATAATGTCGCTACCGGGGAAATACCATGCAAGTAATATTATTTCATTCAGACAAACACATTCTAGTAATTTAACATAAGGCCCTTTTATTTGTTATAAAATAATATTACATACGTGTTTATGCATCTATGTGCATATAATATATATGATTTTATGACTGCTAAAGGGTTATTTTGATGCTTTTTGTTTGCGAAATGTTTATTGGAAGTTTGTTATATTGACCCGCCATTTTCGGACCCCAGCGGGGTTTTCGCAGAAAAACACGGTTTTTTACACTCCCGCGGGATTTATCAGTTATATTAGCAAAAAACAACATCTTATATCAAAAGGAGCGTTTTGCTTTAACACCGGAGGTGACATAACGCGAAATAACCCCCCCCCCCTGTTTTCCCAGGTTTTATCCTCATAAAATTGCTACCGATTCAAGCCCTATGTTTTTGAACGTTTTTATCTTACTTTTAAGTAAATAATTACTTTAAATGGATTATTTTAGTGTCATTTCTTTCATTTGAGAATTCCATAAATTAAATGGATATTTTACAGGAGAAAAAAACAAGCAAAACTCAAGTATCCCATTTAATGAAAAATAGCACAATAAATGCACTTTAAAATTCAACTTTCTAGCGGTTGGATGTTGTTTGAGATTTAAAAATGTTGAGCATATTTATTTTGAATAAATATAGTAAAGTTAAAATGTGATTTTAATATTTATTTTTTTAAAACTTCAGATTTTAATAATTAGTTGTTTGTAATTGTCGTCATCGTTGATATACAGACGTCGTAAAATCTAGTAATGTTATGGCCGTGTCACTATCAATGATCTTTCAGTTTATTTACCGTCTAGAACCTAACTTTCATTAAAAGAATTAAAATTTCATTTAGGAACTACACGCTTTCATTTAAATAATGGGTAACTCCCCCCCCCCCTCCTCTACACAACCACCAAACATTTTTATTATTTTTTTAAATTGTCTAACGTGATCTTATTGCATAGGTAAAATCTTCCAATAATGACTACAATATCTATTTTTGGCATAACCAAGTGTTACAATAATCTAATCTATTGATGAAGTACTACCTCCACCCCGCCGAACACACACACACACAACCCATTATATACTAACATACATAGATGTGTTTTTTACTTACGTTATATATACCCTGCGTACATAATGTTTTATATCGACTCTGTTTAAAGGTTGGTAAAACCTTACGGATTAGTGAGTCTGATATGGGGATTAAACCCATAACAGACAATGCACTAGCATTGTCCCCTACTCAGCCAATGTGGCTGATTCCGAACTACACATACTTTAAAGGGACTAAGACACCAGATTGTCCAAAATCGAGAATTTCGATATCACATCAAAACAAGCCTAGCCGAATCAATACCAACTAGTACAAGACAGATAGAACATCATTTTACTTGAGTAAAATATTTCATCACTATCTCAGCCGAGTTATCTTTTAAAAGGAGCACATAATGGTTTCCCAGTTTATAGTGAGCATATCTTCTTTCAGCATGTTAAGGTCACATGATTAGTACAGATTAATATACGACCGCTATTTCTAAATTACTGGGATCTACATGGTAGACAAACCAAGTAAATTTCGATTTGGAATATATGATGACACCAGTAAGTAGGATTTAATGCACTGTACACAACCATAAAAGTTTGATGTTTAAGTTTGACAATTTTCTTTTTCCTTTGCAATGTAATCATCTGGAGTGTAGTCCCTTTAACATCAGATTCTGTGAATTTATAGCTTTTAAACAATTTAAAGCGCTGCATGGTGTATTGAATACAGTAGTTTAATGAATTTCATCCTCTAGCTGAATAAAATAATTAAGGATGAACACACATTAAAAAAACACGTATCAGCAGCTCTTGTGAAGCATTATGTCAGCAAATTTAAATGCAAAACAGGGTTTGAAAATACACAATATATTTTGTTTTACATTTTATTTCCTTGATACATGGCGATCAACTACTTATTATAAAATCCAGATTTCATAACAAAACGTTTAACAATTTGTTAACTGTCCATTAAAAATGCCAAAAATATAATCAAATGATGGTACATGTATTCAATATGCAACTAAAAGCTGCACACTCACATAATTACTGATTTCACAACTTCTTTTTTTTTTTTTGAAATGAGCAAATTTCTACATAAACATTTGCAAACCAGTGATAAAAGACTGCTGACAATTGCTCTGATCGCAGATTTTCATATTTCCGTTGTTAAATTGAAAATAGAGTTACAATCGGTTCAAGTGAAAAAAACATTGTCAGCTGTCTTATATCACTGTTTTTCATGCATTTGCGCAAAATTTGGCTCGTGCCAAGACAAAAAATAAAGAAGTTGTCAACACGTTCAATCTTTGAGAGTGCAGCTTTAAGTCAATCTTAGGGCCATACATCATTGACTTAATTCACTCAGTAATCTGATAAGCTGTATCGTTCTCAGATTCAGTAAGGATCAATATTGAATTAAAGCCCAGTTTCACTAGCGAATTAATTCGAATAGTTCTTTCTTTGAGTGATAAACTATTAAAAACAGACATGCATAAAATATTTTTTGATGTATGTAAAAATGACAAAAAAATAGATTCAATAATAAAAGAAATAAGCATCCTTAAATATATTGCATGTAAACAATTCATCATCTTTTATATAGTTAACCTGAGTTTTTTCCTAAAATTGTGGACATTTATATTTAATAGTTATATATGTTTATCAAACAAACCACTAATTTGTTATTAACTATTTGAAATAAGCACAGGGCTGACACAAGAAGAACTAGTTATTTAAGTTACACAGTTAACAATGCAAACGTAATTCATAACATATATTTATTTATGTGTTGTACCAGGCTTTTGCAGACCATCCAATTATAAACGACTTCAAGGCTATTTGATGACTATCATATCCCAAGCTTGTGAGTAATCAAAACAAAACCAAATATGTTTGTAACTGGGCATTTAATTTAAAATGCCATAAAATATTTTTATACATCAGTTGTACGAATAATATGGTATACATTGATTACTTAACTGCAACAAAAAACGCCATAAGAGAAATGCCGCCAGACGAAGGGATATGATTGATGATAATGAAAGGAGGATTGTTAAAGAATTTGACCAGTAAATCAGTGGCCTCATCCGATCGTATGGATTGGTACTTAATTGGCTACAAAATATGTTCATGTAAGAACATCGGATGGCTCGACCAATCTGATGGCTTACTGACGACTTAAATGAGGCTAAAATGTAAGTCTTAAAAGAACGGAACAGCAAACACCAAACAAAAGGAAGCAAAGGGAGAAATGTACATACATAATTATACACATGACAGCAAAAGATTAGAATGGGCATGATTAAAATAAAACTTTAAGAATTTGTCTACTATTAAAATATTCTAGATATGACACAATAAATGTTAAAAAACTGTAGAATAATGCAAGGAAGAACATAGATTAACATGTTATATACATAATTATACAATATAAATTGTCAAGAAATGCACAACATCATAAACTACTTTAAAGTACAAAATGGAAACACAGGTACTGCTGGCTCACACAGTCAGAACATACCCAGGATGTAGTATGGTGGACCACATCTCAATTGGCTCAACCAATCTGAAAAAGAAACACAATGACAGCAGGACGTGGTATGCGGTACGGGTTAAGGCAGTGACATTGAGGCAGGGCGGATCTAATTTTGGAAGGCAGATGATATATATCGGCCTATCTAGGCTTGAATGGTGGTTGTAGGCAAATTGGGGGAGTATGCTTGTGTTGCACCACCGATACGAAAGGTGTGTGGAGTGTAATGTGTAGACCGCAATTTTCAGCACACGACTTAAACAATTTCCGGAAGTAGGAAATTGTGATGGGGGAGCCATTAGGTAATTTGAAAAACAGACATGAAAGGAGGTTCGTACCTTGAAGGTAGAATGAGCATAGCCCTGACAGGATAAAGTTTGCGAACCTGTAATTGTCATGACAGTGAGATTCTGGCTGCGTAACCTGGTGAATGTTTAAACCTAAGAATCGATATGATAAGATAACGCGATGTGAGGGATTGGTAACCTTTGTGGTCAAATATATAAGGCGTCTGAGGAAACTTCACTCAGGGCAAACAACCTGATTACAGGAGTTACCTAGACCTATTAGAGATTGAATGTCTTTTAGTTTTATGTGTCGCTTTTTCGTCTGTATTGGAGAGAGGTGTACTCTTTTTTAAGAGCTTGTCGATGGGATGGCGAGCTTCCATCAACAGAGAGTCTAGTTCTAGCCCCATGACTGTAATTATAGGATGGGCAGATTCAGTCTCAACGTTTTTAATGGGGACATAAATTGAGTTGGAATGGACCTGGAAGCGCTCAAGGTAACTTTGACAAGAGGTGAATAGGGCGGGCCTTATTACAGACAATCGTCCAAAATATGAACCATATGACAAAGATTGAGGTGTTGCATAGATATCCCTAGAAGGGCTGTACTAAAGCACTCGAAAATGGCGCAA
This sequence comes from Mya arenaria, assembly GCF_026914265.1. NCBI lineage: Eukaryota > Metazoa > Mollusca > Bivalvia > Myida > Myidae > Mya > Mya arenaria. The sequence goes on along the minus strand of NC_069128.1, from coordinate 44,465,190 downwards.
GCAGAGCTGTCCCCCATGGCCAAACAGGTGTCATAGTCATATTTACTATCGAACCTGAAGCCTAACAGGTCGTAATCATGGGAATGTAGTGGTATGATGCAATAGGCTTTGGCAATGTCAGTTTTTGAAAGTTAATACAACCTAAACGGAGAAGCAATTGTACTATGTCGTCAAATTTAGCGTTCGACACTCTAGACAATTTTTTATATATTTCATTATTAATAGACATACCATAAGGTAACTAAGTTGGTGGATGAACCGGTCTTCACCAGCGGATTTTTCGGTACTACACCGACCGGGCTGATACGTAAATTGGAAAAAGGAGGTTGATCAAACGGACCCTTAACACGGCCGGCCATAACCTCATTGTCAATATTTGACCAAACTGTGTCATGTATTTGTGATAGGCCTTTAAATTTAGAGAACAAGTTGATAAATGTTGATCGGTGTAGCCAAATTTGAAACCATGGTTGAACCCGTGTACTAAGTAGTCACCCAACTGATGGCTACTAAGAAATCGGCTTTAACATGGGCTTTGATGAGAGTTGTGATTTTGTATCGTTATTGATGTTTTCGTTTGAATGACCCTGTTTTGGCATTGAAAGTGACAGCATGGTCTTGTGAAGACACGCTGAGGTGCTGGGTGTGGTCCACAACATTAACCGCAGATGTATGGGCGAGTGCACAGGGTGTTGTGGCACTTAGACCTTCAATTGAAAGTCCAGCATGTGTTTTCAAGAAACCGACTGGGGCGATTGGACTGTTTAGCTTTGAACTGAGGGAAGGGCGTTGGACGAAAAAGCAGTTGTGTAGGATGGGACATCGTTAAAGCCAAGAGAAAGAACTCCATATAAATATTTTGCTATGGAATAGGGCATTGCTCTCAGAACATCGGAAATTGAATAAAAAACATGAGAATTTTTGAGGCAAGATCGCGCACATTTGGGCATTCTTATCCATTTGAATGGAAAAATTGTTAGTTGCCAGAGTGGAGGGCGTAAGTAGGGCCAAGTCAACAATTTTTTATTATTTTTTTTCATATTTTCTTTGTAAGAGAATGTTTCACTTTTAAAATGTTTTGGGATTTCAAGGTAAATAATGTTTTGTGATACTATTATTAAACAAACTAGTTTTATCATACCTGTGTTTTTGTAGAAAATTGACTGTACATTCTTGTTGATATCCTTGTTGTTATAGTGGACAATTACAAATATCTTGATGTGAAGTTTACTTCATCAAGAAGCGTCAACAAAAATAAAATACACCTTGCAGAAGAAGTCAAAAAAGCAATGCATCTTCGGTTTTAACGATTAAATAACTTAGACTCACCAATTGATTTACAGCTTAAGCCTTTTAACCACACCATTGTGCCTATTTTAACATACTCCTCTTGAGGTCTGGGGCCTTAAAAAAATGTATTTCATTAGGAGAATCCATTACATCATTTTTACGTAGAATTAAAAACCCAGAACATGTTGTATAATGAACTAAGCAGGTATCTCATTAGAATCATTATTAAAGTGACACTCTTATTCAAAATCAATACATACAAATGCATAACAAACAAAACTTGTGTGTGATAAACTTTCTTACTAAAAAATGCATTTATGGGAAGTATTTATTAATAATAACAATTGTAAGCGTGTTTCGAATAGCTAAACACGAAAAGTTATAAAATGATTTGTGATGATTTGCAAATATAATTACCTTGTCTTGCACATTACCCATTGTTCCGAAATTGAGAACAACTTGTAGTTACACGAAAAAATACGTTTTTGTCAATAATTTGCCCATATGCAGTAACCATCGCCCAGACATACGCTGCATATAATCTTTGACATATGCTACTAATTATAAGCAGTATGTCGTCTCATGGCCAGTTCCTCAGCTGTTTCTTTACCAATTAACATGTATACAAGCACAATTGTAAGTTATGTAAAATTGGTACCGTACATGCATATCCGTCATGCAAACATTGTACTGCTACAGGTTCATATTTATCACAATTCCAAGAAAGCATTTATTGCAACACACTGGCTTACATTCTTTCCTGATGTATTTACCCCAAAGCATCTTGTTTTAAATTAATTGTTTGGATTTTTTTAACCATATATAGGACCATGGTACTTGGGGATGTGCATCGAAGCGCTATGACTCCAGGTTATCTTGAGAGAAGCGAAAGTGAAGCGTTATATAGACACAGGAAAAGGTAAGTTTTATCATAGGTTAAGCACATAGACCTTTGAGACGATTGTGTTGTATGCAAATGGTTGGTGAAATCAGGCATCTTAACTCCAAACAATTTTATATTAACCGTTAAAGTGCTTGCATGTAGTTTAGTAACTATACATATATTTATATATAGACGAAAGTAGGCAAACAATGTTTTTAAGACATTCTATGTTTTGCATTTCAAGAATTTCTTTATTACTAATTTTGTAAACTTTTACCAGACTATTAAGCACGTCATGTACTAGTTTTTATGTGTTTTATATATATGGTATTGCGATCGGTCCGCTAAGCGTGCTTAACAAACAATAATAAACATAGTTAACTTTATGTTTTTTATCATACGTGTATAAATATCAAAAACAACGGTATAAAAGGTTAAACGAACCTAAGAGGTCCAACACACAATAGCAAATGCAATCAAAATAATAATAGCTGTCTAACTATCATTTGCGGTTCAACCATTACTTATTATTATTATATTACGGTCAAACCAGGAACAACTAGAAGTCCATAAATGAAATTCCAAACAGCTTTTGTAGTTAATCTTACCTTTACGGTCCATCCATTAAATGTGCCTCCCATCCCACTTGCTGTCCAACTGGCAATCAACCGACACAGTTGGTCAAATCAACAATTGTTTTCCAGCACAAATCCGCTGGTCATTATAATATTAAAACGTAACTGACAAATCATAAAGAAACATACACATATGATAGAATGACATATTAACGTTAAGTAACGTGTTAAGTGGAATATATTAAAAATACTTCAAACCTTTTTACAAATCCTATTACTAACGACTAAAATACATTTATTGTAATTTTGTAATTCGTTAGTACATTTTACACGTCCATTGCTTTGATTTCTGTATTGAAAACATTAAGCTAATTTATTCCAGCAAAAATAAATGGGAGACTGTTGTCTCTTGAGCACACAAACAGTACGAAAACTAATTTTCTTATGCATTACATCGGCCATTTTCACGTCGTGGCCTGTACCCCATTATCGATTATAGGGTGCAACATTACATCTTGCCAGTTATTCAATACGTCAGTTAGTTGGTTCCTGTAGGAAAATTAAATGAAGTATTGTTTAAATGACTCACTTTCCTGAAAATGACAATTTCGAATATACACTGCAACCTGTAACTCGGAAATGTTGTCGAAATGTATAAAAAAAGTTCATTATTTTCAGTAAGTATGTACAGAACCAACTCCACTGACTTTCTTAGCATGCCAATGTAAAATGTTTTAGGTTTCTAAATTTATAAGTTTTTGTGATATTATTAACCAAACCTGTTATATTATACTTGTGTTTTTGTAAACACATATACTTTACTTTCTTGGTTATACCCTTGTTGCTTGAATATAATCTGCGTTTGTTTGTTTTTTAGTTCAAGTTTCTTGATAGAAAGCTATATTAAAGGCCTTGTTAAAGCCCTGTTTAAGTCCCCCCACCCTCAACATAAGTGTACAGTTAGTTCACAATTTCCGTGTATTAATTTTAATCTTCCTTTAACTGTGTTGTCATTGGCATACTGACAACTTTCAAAAATTCAACCTAATATCTGTATAAATTAAGAATTTATAACAATTTAAAGAAGGCCACCCATCCAAAAGTTTCTTCTATATCAGACACCGTTTCATATAGACACTGACCTGTTTTTTCACTTGTAAACAGTCCTTATTGAAACTGTTAACTGGCTGTTGTAGAACAATTCAAGACACAAAATTAAATCACAAGAAAACAAAGGGTTGACCAATGCGGTGTCTCACAAAATTGAGTAGTAATATGACCATTATGTCAAAACGGAATAAGGCTAAAAACAACCAATTTATATAATTCCACAGGAAATGATTTTTTTTTTAAATATAACACTGAAAACTATCATTTTTGCAAAAAAGTGTCAAATTATGTTAAACTCTATGCAAACAGACCACCTGTTTGTTCTCGTTTATTAAACTTTAATAAAATATTCATACTTAAACACAAGCACTCTTTTTCTGTATTTACATCAGGATCTTGGTCAACAGGGGGCAGATAACTATGGTCTTGAGCCATATATACAGAGGCTAACAGTTAAATAGCAGTGTAAGGTTGAGTATATTCATTGAATGTATCTGCAAGATTGAAACATTAGACTGCGCATTTTTATTACGCTTAGTTTAATTTAAGGATTGATCGCCCTTTTGCTTGCGTTTATTCTTATGAACGCAGTAGGGCACGCGAGCAAATTCCAAGAAGCGCACTAGACCTTTACGGTAGTTTGCTCGCTTGAAGAACTGCGTTCATACAGCATAAATGCAAAACTGATTGCGATCAAAACTTAAATTTAAATTTTCAATAATTACGTTTTCAAATATCGTTACGATTTCAAAATGGCAGTATCTTCACAAATCAGAAGTTGTTTTTGTTTTTTTAAGAAATGTGACAGATAACATACATTGGTATAAAAGAATAGCTGATATATATGTAACCTCGTACATCATTGGTTAAATGATGTCACGCTTATCCAATCGGAGCACAATATTGAAAACAATGATGTCATTACATTCTTACCTGATTTTTTTACCCATAAGCATTCTGTTTTAAATAAATGGTTTTCATTTTCTTAACCAATTGCAGAGCTATGAAACCTCTAGATGAACCTCGAAAGCCGCGGTCTCCAAATTCTCTTGAACGTAAAATTGAGTGTAAATCAGCATTGATTGAGAGCTTCGTGGAAGGGTAAGTAATATCATTGGTGAACCACCTAGTCCTTATGGAATACATGAATGTGTGGTATGTGTATGTTTGGTGAAATTAGGCTTCTCAACTCTAAACAATTCTGTATTTATCTTTTAAGCACTAACACATAGTTTAGTTACTCTGCTCAACAAATAATATTTAATTTTTCTTGTACATGTATCATAAAACATAGACAAAAGTAGGCAAACTGTGATTTTTCAAGACAATCTATGCGTTGCATTTCAATTACATATTTATTACTGATTTTGTAAGTTTAAAACAGACAAAATAGTACGACATGGTTTTAACTAAATCATAGTTGTTTATGCTTTTTATAGCCACACGACTGATATCATGTTATTTCGATATGTCTACTAAGCGTGCTTGACCATGTGATGTCAAAACCCGTGTCTTGTGTATGTCTTTGTTTAACTTATACTCAAATAATCGGCTTCATGACCTATTTATGACGTACTTTCGCCATCGGGAACATGTCATACCCTATCACTCAGTTAAACCAACATGTAATACGTGTTAAAGAGACCTTCTTGTTGTTGTTAATGATGACAATGTAACATGTCATATACACATGAGAACAAATACTGGTGACAAAAGCTAATTAAAAAAAAACATATTCATAGTGAAAAACGTAAACTAAGCATCTAAATATAGAAAATAACACGACCAATTGATCTCATCTGTAGGTACCAGAGCTTAAAGTGCTTAGCATTGTCAATGTTACCAGTTTTAAGATAAATATGTCTTCTTACTAAAGATACTTGAAGATTATAAACAGCAAGTTTGATATTTACACAGGCAATTTTCATGTAATTTTTATGTATTTATGTACAGTTGGTCAAGTACAAAAAAGAAGAAATGAAGTATTGTGGATTTTTTTAAATCTTAAATTGATAGGCATTCCAGCTTGTGCCATTAAGTTTCTATCACGGTGCAATATTGCATCTGGTTTGTGCCATCCACTGGCGTCTACCTCTTAGCCATGTGGATAAACTCCAAGTGACGCAAAAGCAGTCATATATTCCATTACATCACATATCTGATGAGACTGGAGTTTCAAATCAGCTAATTGACTGTATAATATACTTCTAGTGGATTCAACTTACTGGGCTTGCCACATTTGCATAATAACATAAGTAATTCGTTTTTAACTGAAAATAAAAAAGAGATATCAATGTATCCAATACATTTACCTTCTAAAACTTAAGGACTGAACATTATGCCCATAATTTGAAATTGTCTTTATCATCCGTTTCGCAATATATTTTTTAAAGCTATTTTGAAATATTTAAAATTATCCATTATACAATGTTCATTCCTTTCAGACCTAAAGGGAATTGCATCAGTGGTCTTGTAGTACGAAATATTTTGAACAAGCTGTCTAAAATCGAGTACATGTTCCTTAGCGAGTGTTTCTGTAGCTGATTGCATACATATTACTAATTTAAGTTAACGAGTTTAATAACTAATTTATTTAATGGCCATAATATTATATTCGTTTTAGGTGATAAAAAATAAGTTGAGGATGTATAACGCTAAATAGTAAAAATATCGTTTTACCTTAATAAGACGTTCATTTGCTACTGTTATAATTTATGACGTCACGTCAATATATTTTATGTAAGTTATATACCTAAACTTTGTTCTTATAGCGTTTTAAATGATGGCCACGCCTTAGATTAAAGGAAATATAATATTTGTTTCCTTCAATGAACATTTATTTATTAATATATTGTTGACTAAGTTTATTTTATAGAAAGGAAAAGAAAAGCCTCGATAATTCTATTAAACAAATTCAAGAGAAAACGTACATAAATTTATATTACGGAATTGTTTTTCCAATTATATATTAACACTTATTTATAAAGCCTCGATTATTCTATTTAACAAATTCAAAATAAAACGTACATACATTTCTATTAGAAATTATTTTCAAATTATATATTAAAATTGTGAAAAAAAGAGAATATTTCCGGTGTTTTTCTCTCTCAAATATTATATAAATATTTAATTTAATATCGTTTCCGGCAAATGCAGTTATAAAGCGAAAGCATCACAACACCAACATATAATCAACAATGAGTTCTTAACAGTTCCGAAATATATACTCTCTTTCATAATTTGCATTGTCTGTTGTTGCCAGATTGTTAACCGTGCAAATGTTTTCTCTTGCACAAGAGTTAGTCGTAGTTACACGACTAATTTGTCGTCGTCAGGAATTGGCCGATATGCAAGAGCCATCACCAAAAAAATACGTTGCATATATTCCTAGTCATTAAATACTATTTCGAAACAGTTCATTGTGTAATGGCCACTTCATTGGCTTATTCTTAACTAAGCTCCGTTTTTACTACAGTAGCTAAAATTACCAGGTAAACAAACCCTTTTTAATCCTTTATTAATGTTTAGGAAAATTGATCCACCGGTCATAAGCCAATCCGTGTAGAACTATTTAATATCAGCTTAAGAAAATCGACAAGGTGACATCAATGTTTACTGTATTCATTTTTCTAGATTGCTTACCTATTAGAAGGCAATACAATACATACCTAAACATATTGATAGTTGAGTTAAACATGATATGACCATCATTCAATACATACTTCTTCTTATTGTTTTCCGGTGTATTATTTATTTTAATAACTGTATCATGCACGTGTAGTATAGCACCGTGTTGTTTTGGACTATCGAGTTACAATCTTAATACGTTTCAGTGCACATTTAAAACACATAAATTTTGTAGTTTTTAGATAAAATTCCCTAAGTTATCATAAAAACTGGTATAATAACTTCATGAGTATTTTAATATGAAGTGTGACGTAAATACAACTGGTTAAATGTATAATAAATACTACTCTTTTTCTATCTGTTACATAGAAAATAGTTATGCTTGCCAAACTTTAGCTTGAAAATTGCATATTATTGAAAGAAATCAAAAACGAATATCATTGTGTCCCTTTTTGCACGTATAAAACATGTAATGATATCATTGTTTGTCAATACATAATATATACAATATGTTTACATACGAGTAAAACCGGATTGAGCAAAGACTATACATACTTCTACCTAGTTCAACAGCTTATTTATAAATGTCAATTAAGCTTTCCTTAAAGTTGTTGCATAAAACCTCCCCAGTTTTTAATTTTCCAAGAGCTTTCTAAACTATTGAAACGATTAACATGATATTTATAAAGTCAGACGATTTTAAGATTTGTTGTACCTGGGTAGCATTTAAGATATTACTGTAAACAACAAACATTTTCTTGTTGAAGAGGTTTTTTTTTTGAGAATTAAATGAGCATCCACATTAGTTTTAATCACCAATTATGTTCTTGTTCAAAGTACACTGTTATTCACATAAAATAAATACCCCTTGTTACTCAAAAGGCAACATATTTCTAAAGTCAGACGTGCTCAAAGTTTACTGCGATATATTGAAGATAATTTGGAGCAACAAGTCAAGAGTGTTGTTTCGGCTAATCAAGTTATTTTTTTTAATCCATATTTAATAGAACACAAACTATGTTGTTGTTTTTTTCAAATGTTATGTTCTTCACAAAAATTCCCTTCTTTAAAAGCATAGTATAACAACAATGACATTTAGTACCAAGTCCAAATGGTAAGCATTATTAAAAGGATATTGAAAAATATTTTTTGAACATATATCAAATAAGGTTCCAAAATAATTATATGTATGTACTGATGGAAAGTAATAATACATTTCTTAATTGCAGTTCTGATTCGAGTGACGATGACAGTTTAGATTTTAGGTAAGTTAATGAATGATAATGATTCAAGAACCTGATTCAGGTTTATAAAATAAATGAAAAGATGATATTCACTAAGCGGGCCGGCCTACCCTCCCATTGCTGAAAGTTATGAGTGTGTTTGCATTTGAAGCGTAACGTGAATGCAATTGCGATAGGGTATCATAACAAACTGCTTTTCCTTCCGTTATTAAGTATATATACATGATAATTATTATTTAGAGTATTGCCTATCGTTGAAAATCATACTATTTTTTTTGTTTGTGTCCCGTTTGTTTCACGTGAAAAAAAGTATTGACATCATGTTTCGTACAGTAGACTATAAAAGTTTTCGACAAAGTGTCACCAGGTTTATTTCTGCATATATGTACCTAGTAAGCGTTACTAGTAGACGGTAGTACATAAAATACAAACTATATTGATAGGTGAGTAATTCAGGATCGGACCATCATCTTATACACACTTCTATACTGATTGCATTATCTCCTACGTTCAAGAAAGGTTACATGTATTTGAAAACAACCTAAATATTTAATACATTCCTGACAGTCCGATTCATTCCGACTGACTTTATTAAATGTCACTTTACGTATAATTATTTGTATACAAAAGAATTCGCTTATATTGATATGCGACAGGCATGAATAATCAACGAAACATTGATTTCCAATCAATTATCAAATACTTGTCCATAACATTGTTCAGTGGTTTAGGTATATTAACCATTAGATGGAACCCAGCGGCCGCAAGTTCGATCACAGGTCTTACTCAAAAACAGTAAACTGTAAACCAACTTGTGTCCATCTATCACTCCTAAAACTTCATTTGATCTTCCATGGACGGTAAAGAGATTCTAGACTAACATTCTACGATATCTGTACAGTGTTTGCTTGCGTATGACATAATGTTTCAACAGAGTAGTTCCTCATTTAAATACTATGACAGCGATTGATAGCAGCGTGACATTCTATCAGGGATTTTCTCTGACAGGGTTTAAATGTCATTGATGTCTCTCTTTACAAATCATTCTTTACAAATCATTGAGATACAAATGATAATGGTGTGTGCATAATTATCATTTATTTGAAAAATATCATTTAATTGTTGTTTAAAGTATATTACTTTATGTTGCACATCGTTAACTATAATTGACGTACATCTTATCATATTAAGTAATGTACATATTGTTATTGAATAATTATTCCCGCAATAATAATAAACATAGTTAACTTTATTTTTTTATCATACGTGTATAAATATCAAAAACAACGGTATAAAAAGTTAAACGAACCTAAGAGGTCCAACAAACAATAGCAAATGCAATCAAAATAATAATAGCTGTCTAACTATCATTTGTGGTTCAACCATTAATTACGGTCAAACCAGGAACAACTAGAAGTCCATAAATGAAATTCCAAGTACCTCTTGTGGTTAATCTTACCTTTACGGTCCATCCATTATATGTGCCTCCCATGCCTCTTGCTGTCCTACTGGAAATCAACCGACACAGTTGGTAAAATCAACAATTGTTGTCCAGCACAAATCCGCTGGTCATTGTAATATTAAAACGTAACTGACAAATCATAAAGAAACATACACATATGACAGCATGACATATTAACGTTAAGTAACGTGTTAAGTACATAGTTTTATAGAAAACATAGCAGTTTAAATGTGATAGTGTCAAATTTCTGTGGAATATATTAAAAATGATTCAAAAGCCTTTTTACAAATCCTATTACTAACGACTAAAATACATTTATTGTAATTTTGTAATTCGTTAGTAAATTGTACACGTTTATTGCTTTGACTTCTGTATTGAAAACATTAAGCTAATTTATTCCAGCAAAAATAAATGGGAGACTGTTGTCTCATGAGCACACAAAACAGTACGAAAACAAATTTTCTTATGCATAACATCGGCCATTTTCACGTCGTGGCCTGTACCCCATTATAGATTATAAGGTGCAACATTACATCTTGCCAGTTATTCAATTCGTCAGTTAGTCGGTTCCTGTAGGAAAATTAAATGAAGGATTGTTTAAATGACTCACTTTCCTGAAAATGACAATTTCGAATATACACTGCAACCTGTAACTCGGAAATGTTGTCAAAAAGTATACAAAAAGTTCATTATTGTCAGTAAGTATGTACTGAACCAACCATGCTGACTTTGTTAGCATGCCAAGGGTTTCTAAATTTATAAGTTTTTGTGATAGTATTAACCAAACAAGTTATATTATACATGTGTTTTTGTAAAAAAAAACATACTTTACTTTCTTGGTTATACCCTTGTTGCTTGAATATAATCTGCGTTTTGTTTTTTTTAAGTTCAAGTTTCTTGATAAAAAGCTATATTAAAGGCCTAGTTAAAGCCCTGTTTAAGTACCCCCCCCCCAACATAAGTGTATAGTTAGTTCACATTTTCCGTGTATTGATTTTACTCTTCCTTTATCGGTGTTGTCTATCAAATAACAGAATGTACGGTAGTGCTATACAGGAGGCTTTTTAAGAGGACACGCTTAAAATTCCTTTTTACTTGGAGACAGTATTCCTTTATTGGAAATCCTCGCCGAGAACTGGTATCAAATTCCATCAGAAGACCACGTTTTGACCAGAATTGGTTCTTGTCGTTAAAAATACCTCCGTGGCTTCAGCAACCAGGCTGTCAATGAAAATAAACAAAACAATAGTGTTTTAAGGCATTTTGAGTGTATTTAGGTTATTTCTTTAATGCTAAAGGGAAAAGGCTCTTATCTTACTGAAACCGGCTCACTTTTGCCTTCAGAAATGTCAAATATTTTAATGATTAAACTGATTAAATAAATCAATTAATGAATATATATATGAATGATTGATAGTATGAATTAATGAATTAATGAAAATTAGCATTATTTCTTTTAAGTAGGGATCTCATTGTGTTACTGTAATTGTAGAAGTAGAAATTTATCTTGTCCATAAACTGAAAATCATATGCACACTAAATAAAACATCATTATGCATCATATGTGTAGTAGGTTTTGTTTTATTGCTTACAGAATTTGCAATTAATGTTATGTTTGCTTGAAAGAGCAGACATAATGTGCGAATATATGCACAATACAGGCCAAATACCAATACAAGTCAGCAGTTTCATTGCAAAATGATATTATCTAAAAACCGCACCAGAAACGATTGACAAACAGCATGAAAGAAATTCAATTGGAATGAAACAAACAGTATCAATGAGCTTATATGACCAATCTTACTCACATTATGCTTCAGTTTGGATACAATTGTTCAAAATATGGTCTTGAAGTACTAACAAATTACCGCATGGTGTATGGGCAGCAAAGCGGGCGGGCTGGCTCGCTGGCTGGTTCTTCATCATTTCCTCTCGAGCCTGTTTAAAACAATAAGGAAAATAGATACATGCAAAACACCGTCCAAAACATACAATCATTGACGCATTCATAGCCTATTCAACAGACTTGACTAACACATCTATGGCATACCAGTTTAAACTGATGGGTTCAACATTAAAGTGTTTCACCGCGACCAAAAGTGGCTCAAGACAGGATCAATTAAGCCTACACTTGGCAATAAACCCAGTATCGAAACATGTTTCCTATGTCACTTGCCATCAGGAACCCTGGAATTGACAACCCCATACCATAGCCTCTAGGCGGCAATATTTTTCTCCCACCTCAGATAAGTAGATCCAATAATTTAACCATGCTATATATTCATATCTTGCCCACGGGTGAAGATAAAATGCCCGTTTGGAACTCCTTTTTAATGATCACCACATTGTAATTACCTCCCTTGTTGAAGACTGTCGTCAGAAGCATCAAGGAATTCTTGTTTTGATGGTAATATTTAGAACGCTAACATTCCAGTAAACCTCGTTTCCGCAAAACACCCTTCACTCGGATCGGAATGAACCTATATTACACTCTCGGTCATGGAAGATACTTATAATCTGGTGCTACTCCGCTTGATTATTGACGATTATTATAATGACACTTCACCGGAATACATTGTAAAAGGACTGGATTACATACTTACACAGCCTATCATCTTTGACTCCGACGTATCTTATGTCTACGATTCCTAACGTGTTGGAAATAAGATGTTATCCAATCTCTACAAATGAGGTACTGTTGAATACATCGTCTGCAAGTATCAGGTGTTATCCAGCTGTTATCCAATGTATTTCGTCCATTAGCAAATACATTGTTGTAGGCTCTACATATATCATTACATTATATTATTAGTATTTAACAAAAATGTATTTCGTTCAACCTACTTTATTTAGTTAGTATTTGTATATATGTTTCCGAATTTAAGGTTGTGGATCAATAAACGAAATAGTATCTAGAGCATCAAAAACAAGCTTAAGAATATATAATGCGTGTTATAATTTACGGATAAACTGCCTTTAATTATATATTATTTGCAACACACACTGAATCCTGTATTACAATTTTGGAAAAATTAAATGCGCATACTTGCTTTTGTCGATGATATATATGGCATATTCCATGATTGTGTTTGATTTTGGCGTACCTTTACTGTTATATTTGGTGTTTAAACAAAACTTCTTTAACAAAACCAGAGTTTTTAAAACAGTTTAAAATGTTGCAAACGTTTCTGTGCAGATACCATCATATTCTTCTGTTTAACTTCAAAACTGCAAGATTCATTCGTGGTCTTTCACATTTATAGAAAATTATAAACAAATCATGGCAAAATACACTTGAGTACACAAACGGGTGATGAAATCTAATTGATAAGCATATTCATAGTGCCAAAACGTAAACTAAGCAATGTAAATATTTGAAATTACTCGACCAATTGATCGCATCGGTAGGTACCCGATCTTAAAGTCTTTAAAGGTGTCAATGTTACCAGTAATAAGATAACTATTTTATCTTACTAAATTTACTTCAAGAACATAAACAGCATATTTCCTATTTACACTGGTTATTTCCCAACATTATGGACATTCGGTCAAGTAGAAAAATAAAGGAAATAATTATTGGTTTATTAGATATTTAAACACTCGGCATTCCAGTTTTCTTGTGTCATTAAGTTTATATACTGTGCAGCATCTAATGGCGTCTACCTCGATGTTATGTGCAAAAACTCCTAGTGACGCCAAAGCAGTCATATACTCCATTATATCACACATCTGATAAATAAGACTGGAGTTTCAAATCAGGTAATTGACTGTATAATCTATTTCTAGTGGATGTACCTTACTTGGCTAGTCGCTTTTGCATTGTAACATCAGTTATTCGTGTTTTAACTAAAAATATAAAGATACATCAATGCATCTGATGCCTCGATATATCCGCAGATTGATATAACTTAGGGACTGAACATTATACCCATAATTTGGTTTATCATCATATTTACAACACATTTTTCAAAAGCTATCTTGAAATACTTAAAAGAATGCATTGTACAATGTTCATTCCATAAAATAGACTTAGAGGGTTACACATGTTTAAGTGGTCATTCAGTGCGGATTGTATTAAACAAAATTTCTAAAATCGAAAGCCATGGCGAGTTTTACTAATTATAGTAATCGAGTTTAATAGATAATGTATTTAATGGCCATACTATGATAATCCTTTTACCTGATTAAAATGATTGGATGATGTTCAACGCTTAATACTAAAAACATCGCTTTACTTTAATAAAAAGTTCAGTTGCAACTATATTCATTTATGACGTCAAGTCAATAGATATAATAATGTTACTTCTTAAGTGATTTCATATTGGCCATATTAATTGTCGGAGGTTGGCTGTATATGCCTGAGCCCGTAATATTTTATTAATTAACTATTAGGTAAAGTACGACATTTTGGTTATAAATTTTCTAATAATTTACCTAAAATTTATATATGGAGCATATTTATTATTATTAAGCATACTATGAATTCATGGTGTCTGCTGTTCTGGACCTGAATTTGTTGATTTTGACATGCATCTCTTTATTTCGTAAATCGTTTGCCATAACTACAAAGCATTTACCTTTCCTCGACCATCCTTAGAAAAGATAATTGTCTTTAAATCCACCAACATGTTAAAAACAACTGTAATAACAAAGCGTACACAAAGTGGTTGAAGAATATACTAGGCTAGCAATTCCAGAAAGGATTTAACGAAGCAAAAAAGTTCAAAACAGTCGGTAAAACCGAAAACAAAATGGCTACCTTTTAAAAGAAAATCCAGCATATTTCTCATATTAGTCGAGTTTCGACAGCCAATGAAATTCCTCAAATCCTATATCTGGCGAGTTTTGTAGCTAATCATTGTTTTGACCCTATCTATTGCACTGTTTATTGTTTCCAGAAATAACCGTTCAAAGATACCTTCCCTCGCACATAACTTGTTATTATTCCAAAATGGAGAACAACTAGTAGTTACACGACTAATTTGTTGTTGTCAATAATTGGCCGATTTGCAGGAGCCGAACTACTATGCATATATTCCTAGTCATAAAGTACTAATTCGAATTAGTTCGTCGTTTTATGGCCAGCTTATTCTTAACAAATCTACGGTTTTACTACAGTAGATAAAATTACCATAGGTGTAATTATCCTTTTTAATCCCTGATTTATGTTTGAAAGTTTACCTACGGTCATTAGCCAATCAGTGTAGAACTATTTGATATCAGCTTACAAAATTGACATGGTGACATCAAGTTTAATTCCGTTCTCATTTTTCTAGTTTGCGTAACTATTAAAATGCATTATATTAGATACCAACATAAATTGACAGTTGAGTAAAACATGATTATACCGTCATTTGATACATATTTTACTTGTTTTGTTATTTTCCTTTTATTGTGAATGTTAATAATTGTATCATGTACGAGTATTATAGCACACGGCGTTGTTATGGACTATCAAGTTACAATCTAAATAAATTTCAATGCACATTTTAAATCACATAAATTGCGTTGTTTTTAGATAAAATCCCCCAAGTTATCATAAAAAAATACTATTACAACTTTAAGAGTTTTTTTTTCATTTGAAGTGTGACGTGAATGCAAAAAGTTTAGTGTATAATAAGTAATACTCTTTTTCTATCTGTTTCGTGGAAAATATTTATGGTTGCCAAATCTTAGCTTGAGAATTGCATATTGTTGAAAAAAATCAAAAACGAATCTCATTGTGTCCGTTTTTGTACGTATAAAACATGTGATATATCATTTTTTGTCAATACATAATTCATAAAATATGTTGACATGTGAGTAAAACCTGATTGAACAAAAAGCTATACATACTTCTACCTATTTCAACAGCTTTTTTATAAATGTCAATGAAGCTTTCCATACAGTCGTTGCATAAAACCTTCCCAATATTTCATTTTCCAAATGCGTTCTTTGTAACGATGAGCATGACATTTATGAAGTCAGACAATTTTAAGATTTGTTGTAAAATATTACCGTGAACAACAAACATTTTCTTGTTGAAGAGGTTTTTTGAGAATCAAATGAGCATCTACATTTAGTGTTAATCAAGAATTATGTTCTTGTTGTTTTCAAAGTACCCTGTTATTCACATAAAATACCCTTTGTTACTAAAAAGGCAACATATTTCAAAAGTCAGACGTGTTCAAAGTTTGCTGCAATATTATGAAGATAACTTTGAGCAACAAGTCAAGAGTGTTGTTTCGGAGAAACAAGTAACATTTTTATTAGTTTTAATCCGTATTTAACAGAACACAAATTATGTTGTTGGTTTTTTCAAATATAATATTCTTTACAAAAACTCCCCTTAGCTTCTATAAAAGCATAGTATAACAACTATGACATTAAATACCAAGCCCAAATGGTAAGCATAATTGAAATGATATTGAAAAATACATTTTCGAACATATATTAGATCAGGTTTGAAGATAATTATATGTATGTATTGATGGAAAGTAAAAATACATTTCTTAATTGCAGTTCTTATTTGAGTGACAATGACAGTTTATTTTTTAAGGTTAATTAATGAATGATAATGATGCAAGAACCTGATTCAGGTTTATAAAAGAAATGACAAGAGGATACTCACTAAGCGGGCCGGCCGACCCTCCCATTGCAGAACGTTATGAGTATGTTTGCATTTGAAGCGTAACGTGAATGCAAATGCGATAGGGTATCATAACCAACTCCTTTTCCTTCCGTTACTAAGTATGTATACATGACAATTATAATATTGCCTATTGTTGAAAAGAATACTACTTTTCTGTTTGTGTCCCGTTTGTTTCAAATGAAAAAAAAGTATTGACATCATGTTTCGTCCAGTAGACTAAAAAAGTTTTCGACAAAGTGTTATAATTCAGGTTTATTTCTGCATATATGTTCCTAGTAAGCGTTACTAGTAAACGGTAGTACATAAAATACAAACTATATTGATAGGTAAGTAGATCAGGTTCGGACCATCATCTTAAAAAAATCCCAAGGACGGTAACCGGATTAGACTTACATTCTACGATATCTGTTTGCTTGCGTATGACATAATGTTTCAACAGAGTAGTTCCTCATTTAAATACTATGACAGCGATTGATAGCAGCGTGACATTCTATCAGGGATTTTCTCTGACATGGTTTAAATGTCATTGATGTCTCTCTTTACAAATCATTCTTTACAAACCATTGAGATACAAATGATAATGGTGTGTGCATAATTATCATTTATTTGAAAGATATCATTTAATTGTTGTTTAAAGTATATTACGTTATGTTGCACATTGTTGACAATAACTGACGTACATCTTACCATATTAAGTGATGTCCATGTAGTTATTGAATAATTATACCCGCAATAATAATAAACATAGATAATTATTTTTTATTATACGCGTATAAATATAAAAAACAACGGTATGAAAAAGTTAAACCAACCTAAGAGGTTCAACATACAATAGCAAATGGAATCAAAATAATAATAGCTGTCTAACTATCATTTGCGGTCAATCATCACTTACGGTCAAACCAGGTACAACTATAAGTCCATAAATCAAATTCCAAATAGCTATTGTGGAAAATTTAACTTTTACGGTCCATAATTAAAAGTGTTGCCCATCCCTTTTGCTGTCCGACTGGAAATCAACCGACACAGTTGGTCAAATAAACAATTGTTGTCCGTCACAAATCCGCTGGCAATTATAATTTTAAAACGTAACTGACAAATCATAAAGAAGCATACACATATGACAGCACGACATAGTAACGTTAAGGAACGCGTTAAGTACATAATTTTACAGAAAACATAGCAGTTTAAATATGATAGTGTCAAAATTTTGTCGAATATATTCAACAATACTTCAAAAGCCTTTTTACTAATCCTATTACTAACGACTAAAATACATTTATTGTATTTTTGTAATTCGTTAGTAAATTTTAAACGTCCAATGCTTTGACTTCTGTATTGAAAACATTAAGCTAATTTATTCCAGCAGAAATAAATGGGAGACTGTTGTCTCTTGAGCACACCAAACAGTACGGAAACTAATTTTCTTACGCATTACATCGGCCATTTTCACATCGTGGCCTGTACCCCATTATAGATTACAAGGTGCAACATTACATTTTGCCAATTATTCAATACGTCAGTTAGTTGGTTCCTGTTTGAAAATTAAATGAAATATTGTTTAAATTACACACTTTCCTGAAAATGACAATTTCGAATATACACTGCAACCTGTAACTCGGAAATGTTGTCGAAAAGTATACAATAACGTTCATTATTTTCAGTAAGTATGTACTGAACCAATTCCACTGTCTTTGTTAGCATGATAATGTAAAATGTTTTAGGTTTCAAAATTTATAAGTTTTTGTGATATTATTAACTAAACCAGTTATATCATACTTGTGTTTTTGTAAAAAATATACTTTACTTTCTTGGTTATACCCTTGTTGCTTGTATATAATTTGCGTTTTTTTTATAAGTTCAAGTTCCTTGATAGAAAGCTATATTAAAGGCCTAGTCAAAGCCCTCTTTAACCCCCCCCCCCCCCCCAACATAAGTGTATAGTTAGTTCACAATTTCCGTGTATTGATTTTAATCTTCCTTTAACTGTGCTGTCTATCAAATAACAGAATGTACTGCAGTGCGGTACAGGAGGCTTTTTAAGAGGAATGAATACATCGTATAAGAATTAGAGAATAGGATAGTCATATATAAGGGCCATTTAGCATACTTTAAAGTATACAACATAGATTAAATGAAACACCTTTTCTTTTACACTTATTTATACATTATTTGATCCCATTCTGTCAAATTGATAATAGTAAATACATAATTTGTTGGCCATGCATATTGGTTATTTATACACTCAAATAGTATGTATTAGTAAGACAATGAGACTATCTACTGGAATAGTCAACTCTCAATTGCACTGAATCAATAAACAAGTACACAGGAAATTGACCCCTGCTATGACACCAATGCAATAAACAAGAGATGTAAAGTTGGGAATTAACAGGATCTTAAACCTTAGAAAATAGTAAAACGTTATTTCCGTCAAACGACCAAGATAACCCTTTGTCAAGGTATTCCTATTTTTAAAACGACTGCGTCGGATATTATCAAGCCCGTGTAACAATAAGCTTTGTTAGGTAAGACACGCATACTTCTCTGCAGACCTTGTGCATAATGTTCATATATATTTTAACTTTCATGTGTATGAGACCGTTTTGAATGCAAACTCTTACAGCAGGAAAACAACATTGGTTTTTGGCAAGCTCAGTCCGAATACCGGATACACATTTATAACAATTTCGTCATGGTGTTATGTCTTAATTTTAAATCAGAAGTAAATCCCGACATTTGAACGGCAATTGAATTGGCGAGCACATTACAAACATGTGTAATATTTTCACCAAGATTTGCCATTATGGCACCATCAGGAAAAATCATGTAACTAATAACCTTTCATTCAATTAAAACAACATTAAGGTAAGTGTTACTTTGTGATAACATATAATGACATTTCAACACTTAATAATACTACTCAGCAGCGTTTGCGTATTATGATTAAATAAATATATAAAGAAAAAAAAACACATTTTCTTTTAGAACCAGCGATTGTCACAGAACAGCAAACGAAAGTAATTCTTTGATCAACTTGTTTTACGAATAGACAGATAATCGGCAAATATACCCATAAATACATAGTTCTGACCTACGTTCTCCATCTAGAATATCTTATGCAAATAATACATGATTTCAGTATGAAGTATGTAATACGCCCTCTTTTAATTTTTAGTACAAACTTATTGGGTCAGCTTCCAATTTTTGTTCAAGCTACCTAAATTTTGGCTCGAAGTCAAGCTACTAAAATTTAATAAACAAGCTTATTCCGGTAAACAAGCTATCTTATTAATTCCCGACAAAATAAAAACACTCGATAATACTTGGTTTGTTTTAAATGTAAGCTTCTTTTGGTAAAATTGTGCTGCAAATTCATGTAAATGTTCTGCTTTCTTTCCTAAACATCACCATTTATAATGAAGTCCGCTCTTTTGCTTTAACTCGGAAATGCATTTGGCTCTTTTTTACACAGTTCTAAAAAGCTACAGGCACTGTTTCGCACCTGTAAAACTGCCTTAAATTAATCTACCGGTTTTAGGTTTTTTTTTTATTATTTTAAGATGTGGTAAGTGTAAAATATTTTAAAAAGACAGCCTATTTCTACTTTAAAACTGATGTTCACTTTTCTGCCAAAACCTTAATGGTGGCAATTTTCCAACGGGAATGCCAGTTGTCTATTGTATTTATATTGGAGAAGTTCAACTTAAATACTAAATAAAATATCAGGATTCAAAAATATATCTTATTTGTATTACCGAACAAATTTCAATGGTATAAAAAAACAACAACATAGGCTTGAAACAAAAAAAAAGTTTGCAAAAAATCGTGAGTTGCAAACATTTTCCAGAAGCTGTTAAAAGTGAAAACATCGATGGAATACGCGAAATCAGGCACAAACTGACAGCTTACAATGTGTTACATTTTATCTAGTGTAAGAACATTACATAATTCAATTCATCATAATCTATATATTATAGGCACATCTCAACTTTATTTTCCTGAATATTTATTTCCCGGCAGCAACTGTTATACTGTAAAAATCTCCAACTGCCTTTAACTCCAACTTCTGTGATCTACAACTTCTGTAATCTCATAATTGTGGCTAGTATTTACTGCAATTGTCTGAGAAACTCTCCAATTGAAAAATTTGGAGAGCAATTTTAGAAATAAAACCATTAAGTTTAATATTTTATTTTAATATAATAATGTGAAATAACCTACAGCTGAAATATAAATTTAAACAAATAGTTTTTCCGTTCCAAATTAAAAAAAAAATCCCCCAGCTTCGACTCTTATGAAAAAACTCCAATCGGAGTTTGCCAACTTCCTGCATTTTGATGTTTGTTTCTCGATAAGTTTGATTGGACCATATAACTCTGTCTATTTATGTTTGTTATAATGACACTCTGCAAAGTATGCATACTTTGTATATTTCATTAACTGTTTAAACTGAAGAAAATGGTCTAAATATAGTTAATATCGTTTGTGTTTGCAATTACACCAGTATGCATTTAATTCTAGATTCGATTTGGCAGATGAAGACTTTATGACAAGGTATTTTATTATATCGTGTCGTCGAATGTAATAAAAAAATATACCATTTTTTCGTAAAGTTTTAGTTTGAGGTTAATAAATTTCATTCAACATGTCATTGTATTGAATGAAACTACTAGGATGTACATGCATATCAATATTCCTTTTCAATGGTGAACACATTATAAAGCAAAGTCCATTATGTTCATTCGTCCTTTCAAATGTAAATCAGTGATAAAAACGCTTCAGTGTCAACATACTTTTGGAAAAGAAGATTTTGGAATAAGGATATATTTTATAACACAGCAACTTGATGATGATCACATGTAAAGTCAGCTAACAGGCTTTTACCGAGAAACATACTAATATACAAAATAATGAAAATAAAATGTTTTGAAAATTTCAATGTGATGTTTAAAACAATCTTGTACTTCCGTTTGTACATGTCCTCATACACATTAAAGTATGTTTTGTAACTCTTTTTTTCAGTGGTTTTCCAATCGCACCGGGAGCAAATCCTTGGAGGTAAACCCATTTGTATTACGACTGATGTGGGAATTATCAGGCTCATCTGTGTACTATGAATAAACAAGAACTGTTAAAAAAGAACATTTTCTTTTAAAACCAGTGATTGTTACAGAACAGCAACCTTAAATAATGTATTAATGACCATGTTTTACGAATAGACAGATAATCGGCAAATGTACCCTTAAATACCTAGATCTGACCTAACTTCGTCACCTGGAATATCTTAAGCAAGTAAAACATGATTTAAGTTTCAAATATGTAATATGCCCTTCTTAATTTTGTGATGGTACAAACTTATTGGCTGAGCCTCCACTTTTTGGCTCAAGCTCCCTGAATTTTTGAGTCGACCTCAACCCACTATAAGAATATAAACAAGCTTATTCCGGTTAACAATATATCTTATTCATTGTCGACACAATAATAACACTCGTTTGTACTTCGTTTGTTTTAAATGTAAGCTTTTTCGGTGAAATTTAGCTATAAATTGAGGAAAATGTTCTACTTTCTTTCGTAAACATGCATGTGTTTAATAGGGGAATCCTTATAATTACTCCATAAACATTATGTTGACAACATAACTGACATACGCGTGAAAAAAAACCTTATTTTTATGAAAATGTATTCAAGAATTTTTATTTAAGCCCTCATAATCGGGATAGTTGATAAAATAACGAGTCAAACTTACCTTTTATAATGATGTCCGCTCTTTTGCTCCAGCTCGGAAATGCATTTGGCTTTTTTTTGTACACAGCTCCAAAAAGGCTAGAGTCACTGTTTCGCACCTGTAAAACTGCCTGTGAGTGGGTGAGTGAGTGAATGAGTGAGTGAGTGAGTGAGTGAGTGAGTGAGTGAGTGAGTGAGTGAGTGAGTGAGTGAGTGAGTGAGTGAGTGAGTGAGTGAGTGAGTGAGTGAGTGAGTGAGTGAGTGAGTGAGTGAGCGAGCGAGCGAGCGAGCGAGCGAGCGAGCGAGTGAATGAGTGTACATGCGACTGATATCCTAACCTTTTTTCAGCCTAGTTTTACCCTAACAAACTCACCTTAGACCAGTCTGTATCTTTGCGTCATTCTTCCCGTCTCCTTTCTAATGATGGATATTGTGGGCCTTGATGATGATCACATGTAAAGTCAGCTAACAGGCTTTTACCGAGAAAGATACTAATATACAAAATAATGAAAATAAAATGTTTTGAAAATTTCAATGTGATGTTTAAAACAATCTTGTACTTGCGTTTGTACATGTCCTCATACACATTAAAGTATATTTTGTAACTCTTTTTTTCAGTGCTTTTCCAATCGCACCGGGAGCAAATCTTCGGAGGTAAACCCATTTGTATTACGACTGATGTGGGAATTATCAGGCTCATCTGTGTACTATGAATAAACAAGAACTTTTAAAAAAGAACGTTTTCTTTTAAAACCAGTGATTGTCACAGAACAGCAACCTTAAGTAATGTATTTATGACCATGTTTTACGAATAGACAGATCATCGGCAAATGTACCCTTAAATACCTAGATCTGACCTAACTTCGTCACCTGGAATATCTTAAGCAAGTAAAACATGATTTAAGTTTCAAATATGTAATATGCCCTTCTTAATTTTGTGATGGTACAAACTTATTGGCTGAGCCTCCACTTTTTGGCTCAAGCTCCCTGAATTTTTGAGTCGACCTCAACCCACTATAAGAATATAAACAAGCTTGTTCCGGTTAACAAGATATCTTATTCATTGTCGACACAATAATAACACTCGTTTGTTCTTCGTTTGTTTTAAATGTAAGCTTCTTCGGTGAAATTTAGCTACAAATTGAGGAAAATGTTCTGCTTTCTTTCGTAAACATGCATGTGTTTAATAGGGGAATTATTCTAACTACTCCATAAACAGTATGTTGACAACATAACTGACATACTTGTGAAAAATAAACTTATTTTTATGACAATGTATTCAATAACTTTTATTTAAGCCCTCATTATCGGGATAGGTGATAAAATAACGAGTCAAACTTACCTTTTATGATGATGTCCGCTCTTTTGATTCAGCTCGTAAATGCATTTGGCTTTTTCTGCACACAGCTCCAAAAAGGCTGGAGTCACTGTTTCGCACCTGTAAAACTGCCTGTGAGTGGGTGAGTGAGTGAGTGAGTGAGTGAGTGAGTGAGTGAGTGAGTGAGTGAGTGAGTGAGTGAGTGAGTGAGTGAGTGAGTGAGTGAGTGAGTGAGTGAGTGAGTGAGTGAGTGAGTGAGTGAGTGAGTGAGTGAGTGAGTGAGTGAGTGAGTGAGTGAGTGAGTGAGTGAGTGAGTGAGTGAGTGAGTGAGTGAGTGAGTGAGTGAGTGAGTGAGTGAGTGAGTGAGTGAGTGAGTGAGTGAGTGAGTGAGTGAGTGAGTGAGTGAGTGAGTGAGTGAGTGAGTGAGTGAGTGAGTGAGTGAGTGAGTGAGTGAGTGAGTGAGTGAGTGAGTGAGTGAGTGAGTGAGTGAGTGAGTGAGTGAGTGAGTGAGTGAGTGAGTGAGTGAGTGAGTGAGTGAGTGAGTGAGTGAGTGAGTGAGTGAGTGAGTGAGTGAGCGAGCGAGCGAGCGGGCGACCGAGCGGGAGCGAGTGAGTGTGTGAGTGGGTAAGTGTACATGCGACTGATATCCTAGCCTTATTTCAGCCTAGTTTTACCCTAACAAACTCACCTTAGACCAGTCTGTATCTTTGCGTCATTCTTGTCGTCTCCTTTTTAACGATAGATATTGTGGGCCTTGATGATGATCACATGTAAAATCAGCTAACAGGCTTTTACCGAGAAACATACTAATATACAAAATAATGAAAATAAAATGTTTTGAAAATTTCAATGTGATGTTTAAAACAATCTTGTACTTGCGTTTGTACATGTCCTCATACACATTAAAGTATGTTTTGTAACTCTTTTTTTCAGTGGTCCTGAAATACCACAGACAGAAAAATCTCGGAGGTAAACCCATTTGTATTACGACTGATGTGAAAATTATCAGGCTCGTTTAACAGTATGCCATTAAATGTATAACACTACTACCTCACTGCAGAACTTCTGCACACATTTCATATAAACTAATATTAACTTTCATATTATGATACCGTTTCGAATGCATACCCTTACAGCAGGAAAACAGCATTATTTGTTTGTGAAAAGTGTTTTGACAAGCTGAGTCCGTATACCGGCCAAACATTTTAAACAATTATCATTTGAACGGCCATTGAATCGGTGATCACTTGACAAACAAGTGTTATCATTTATCCAATGCTTGTCATAATATCGCCATCGGAAAAATATCATGCAACTGAAAACATTTCGGTCTGTTGAAACAACAATTAGTAAGTGTTAAAGATACCCTTTTTACTTATGATAAAATATAAGACATCATTATAGTCCTACTAAGCAACATCTGTGTACTATGAATAAATAAGAAGTGTTAAAAAAGAACATTTTCTTTTAAAACCAGTGATTGTCACAGAACAGCAACCTTAAGTAATGTATTGATGACCATGTTTTACGAATAGACAGATAATCGGCAAATGTACCCTTAAATACCTAGATCTGACCTAACTTCGTCAACTGGAATATCTTACGCAAGTAAAACATGATTTAAGTTTCAAATATGTAATATGCCCTTCTTAATTTTGTGATGGTACAAACTTATTGGCTGAGCCTCCACTTTTTGGCTCAAGCTCCCTGAATTTTTGAGTCGACCTCAACCCACTATAAGAATATAAACAAGCTTGTTCCGGTTAACAAGATATCTTATTCATTGTCGACACAATAATAACACTCGTTTGTACTTCGTTTGTTTTAAATGTAAGCTTCTTCGGTGAAATTTAGCTACAAATTGAGGAAAATGTTCTGCTTTCTTTCGTAAACATGCATGTGTTTAATAGGGGAATTCTTCTAATTACTCCATAAACAGTATGTTGACAACATAACTGACATACTTGTGAAAAATAAACTTATTTTTATGACAATGTATTCAATAATTTTTATTTAAGCCCTCATTATCGGGATAGTTGATAAAATAACGAGTCAAACTTACCTTTTATAATGATGTCCGCTCTTTTGCTCCAGCTCGTAAATGCATTTGGCTTTTTTTTTTGTACACAGAACAGAACAGAACAGAATATTTATTAGACTTAAGCATAACAAACTTATCGTCATAATAGCATATACAAACAAAAAATACATATATATATATATGGCATGCAACAATTTTAACACATAGCATATTATACGCTAAATACATTTGATTTGATTATTTCTGGGATATACATGTGAGAATGAAATGATATTATATGATATAATTTTTAATTGAATATTACATACTGTCGGACATTATTTAAGACTGATCAAACAGTAATCATGCATTGGTTATGTATATAGCCGCGTATGACTGCGTATAATGGGTAATGAAAATATATTTGATTACATCGTAAGGACCAGGAAAATGATGCAAACATGTACCGAAATAACAAAACATAGGGAAAATACACCAACCCAATATGAGTTTTTACCCTATCAAAAATAAGATAGAAAACATCCATGACACATACTTTATATCAACGAATCACGAAGTTTGAACGCCTTATCACAATACATTGCTAATTTTCTAATGAGTATTTTATTACTACTTTGCATCAATAAAATATATTTTTCATCAAACTAATATGAGTATAAAAGTACTTAGGAATATACTGGCGTCTAAGGTCTGCATACACAGGGCATTTAAGAACAAAATGGAATTTGTCCTCAATATCATTTAAAAAACACACAATGTACATTTTCTTTCATGTCTATGAATTTTATTATGTCGACCTATCTCTATATTTAATTTATGCGAAGAAAGACGTAATTTAGCCAAAACATTTCTATATTTTGTATTTTCTACCAGACTGAGATACGCTGATTGTTCAAAACTGGTTTTAATTTCACGGTATACATCTAGAGCAGATGATAACTCTAACCCAGATCTCCAATTACTAATATAAATATCTCGAAGTCTACTCCGAAGCACAGTCACAAAACATTCAATTTTCACAAAACCAGGATAAAGCCATACTTCATTAAGACCAGATGATTGAAGGATGTCACGAACTCTTGACACCCAGCTCTTGGTGGACACGTTGTTATCTACATTATAAATTTGATCAAGTAATAAAGCATTTAAAATACAGTTTTCTTGCTTTACTGAGTGGAGCTTTAAAAAGTATTTCACCATTCTAATATGACGTTCTATGTACAATGGGAACCTACCCAACTCTCCATACAAGGCCAAAGTGTTAGTGGATTGTTTAACATTTAACACCCATTTACAAAATTTCTTATGTACTCTCTCTGAGACTTCCGCATTCATATATCCCCACACTTCAGAGCCGTAGTTTAAAACAGACAACACATAGGAGTCGAAGAGATTAAACATGATATTAATTGGAACTTTAATATTACGAACCAGCCCCATAAGTGCGTGCAGTGATCGCAACCCCTTTCCTGCAAGTGTTTTTGCAGCTTGAATAAAAGAACCGCCAACAACAACAACACCTAGATAATTAAAAGAACCAACAATTTCAACTTCCTGATTATTATACAACCATTTATCATTATTGCCCAACCTACCACCTTTCCTAAACACCATAACCTTAGTTTTATCAATGTTAACCGTGAGGTTCCATTTGCGACAATATGAATATAAACTATTTAAAGAGTTCTGCAAACCATCCTTTGTCTCTGAAACAATAACAGCATCGTCTGCAAATAACAGCAGATATATTGAAATTTGGTCGACAGTAATGCCGTCATTTATATTTTCTTGCAAATGCATTTCAATATCGTTCAAGAAAAGTGAGAAAAATATCGGAGAGGTTATCTCCCCTTGAAATAAGCTAAGGTTACTGTTGAAAAAATCTGACAATGTTCCCAGGTGTTTTACACAAAGTTTCACCTCGCTATACATAGATCGAACAATGGACAAAATTTTACCGTCGATTCCCAATTTTATAAACTTATACCAAAGCCTACTTATATCAATGCAATCATAAGCTTTTTTATAATCAATAAAACAGCTTTTTTTTTCTTTCAAACTGTTTTTGAATCAACGAGTGCAAAATAAAGACAGGATCAACAGTACTATACTTATTTTTAAAACCAAACTGAGCATCTGTGAAAATACTATTTTCTTCAGCCAACAATTTCAGCCTTTCATTTAGTACGATAGTAAATAATTTTGAAAAACAGCTAGTAAGAGTTATCCCCCTGTAATTGTTAGGGTATGATTGGTTTCCCTTTTTGTAGATTGGAATAACAACACCAGTTGCCCATGATCGAGGGAACGATTTCGTGTTCAATATATGATTAAAAAAGGAATTCAATGGTCTAATAATGTGTGGTACTGATACCTTAAAATACTCATATAAAACGAGTCAATAGAGGTTGCCTTATTCGAACCTAATTTCTTGATAGCTTTCAAAATTTCATCATCTGAAATAGGCACATCTAATGACTCCAAAGTAGAGTTATGGTCTAAACCAGAATCAAATTCCCCAATAAAATCATTATATTCTTCCTCGCCTCTGAAATCACTACCTGACATAAGATTACTGAAGAATGTTTGAAATTCCTCATTAGAAATAGTATCACCATTATTTGCTTTTTTCCCGTTTTTAAATATTTTCCAAAACTCCCTCGGAGACTTCCTTCTTAAATCGTTCATTTTACGACTACGTGTAAAGTTGAATGAATTTTTTGACCTCCGACACTGATACTTATAATATTTTTTTTGCCACATACAGCGAAATTAGATCAGTATCCGAAAATGTAAGGTTAAATTGGCATACAGCGTTCTTATACACGTCATATTTGCGTTTACATTCAGCATCAAACCAAACCTGTTTAACTTTTCCGTCTTGGAAATAAAAGACTGGCGTTTGAGAATTTTTTTGAATATACTTATTTCCTTTATCACATATATATTTAGTAAAAATCGAAGTCAATCTATCTACATCCCCCTCCCCGCTAATTTCAGAATTTAAATCAAATATCAAATTGTCTATATTATTTGAAATATCACTCACAAAAGCGTCTTTATACTTTATATCAAATTTATAATATTTATTTTTAGTATTGCTGCTACTCGGATCCCTGTGTACTGTATTTACCTTGAATGAAAACGCCAATGGTGCATGATTCGAAAACGTATTGAAATCACCCACTGAGAAATTGTCAAGCAGATTGAAATTATCATGATGTGTCAATAAATAATCAACGACACTAGCCCCGTTATGGGTCATACAGGTAAAATTCCCACGGTCTCCCGGCCATCGACCGTTAACTATTCGCAGATTAGTTGCCTTACAAAGGTCAAGTAAAAATCGCCAAAACGATTAGAAGTCATATCTCGCGAGGTGCGAGGCGTGGGAGTATCTATAGTAATTACGTCATTGACATCAATACTACGATCACATTGAATGAAATCGCCTTTACTACCAGTACGGCTATTAAAGTCACCTGACAAAAATATTTTTCTACGCTGACTAAACAATATAATATCTTGTTCTAGCTGTGTGAAAACATCAACACTATACATATTGTGGACCGGCGATGACTCCGGAGCAATATAAGTAAAGCAAATATATACATCATCATCAATATGGAAATAATTCTTATCTAGTTTAACCCAAACAATACAGTCTGTTGAATTTTGTTGAATTTTGTACAAGTTTAACTCCATTTCTAATATTATCTTTAATATATACAATAAGGATAAGATAAGAATGAATAGGGTTTGAATTTCCTTTTATGTCAATAATTGAGTTCTTATTTGTCCACGTCTCACTCAGGCGTATTATGTCATACTCACAGATGAGATCAACAAAATCTTTCGACGACTTTTTCTGAGGAGTGAGTCCTTCTATGTTCCAGGAGAGGCACTTAAAAACATTATCACACACTTCCTAACAGGGTCCGCGGTAGAGATGGTTGTTGATAAACAGCTTATCGACCTTAATAAAAGCCTCTTTGCCGTCCTTCTGGGCCTTGAGCATGATGGGAACCAGTTTCCGGCGCTGCCCCACAACCTGCTTAGGAAACTGTTCCGAGATCCCGTACTGTGTTACCTTTAGACACAGCTCCAAAAAGGCTAGAGCCACTGTTTCGCACCTGTAAAACTGCCTTTAATTAATCTACCGGTTTTTTTTTTTTGTTATTGTCTTTATTATGTTTACATGTAGTTAGTGTATAATATTATCAATATCATGAGAACCCTTCATGAATACACGGATGTTGCCTTAGACTATATATTATAATTTACGATTATTGTAATGACACTTCAACAGAATACATTGGAAAATGACTGGATTACATACTTACACAGCCTATCATATTTGACTCCAATGTACCTAATGTCTACGATTCCTTGCGTGTTGGAAATAAGATGTTGTCCAATCTCTACAATTTACATATTCTTAAATACAACGTCTGGAAGTATATGCTGTTATTTAGCTGTTATCCAATGTTTCCGACCATTACCACATACCTGTTTGTAGGCTTTGCATATGGCCTTATTATTTTGAATATTATCAGAGCAAAAAATAAGAATGGTTGTCTTTATTTTGAGTCGTTGATATAACGATCCACGGTATTCAACAAAAATGCATTTTGTTTAACTTACTTCCTTTAGTAAGTATGTGTGTAAATGTTTCCGAATTTTAGATTGCTGACAAAAACAAGCATAAGAATATATAATGCGTGTTATAATTTACGAATAAACTACCTTTAATTATATTTCATTTGCAACACACACTAAATCCTGTATTTAAATTTGGGAAAAATCAAATGCGCATACTTGCTTTAAACTATGATATATATGGCATATTCCATGATTGTGTTTGATATTGGTGTACCTTTCCTGTTATAGTTGATGTTTAAAAAAAAACTTCTTTAACAATACTAGAGTTTTGCAAACAGTTTAAAATGTTGCAAAAGTGTTTGTGCATATACCATCATAATGTTCTGTTTAACTTCAAAACGGCAAAATGCATTCGCGGTTTTTCACATTTATAGATTATTATAAAGAAATCATGGCAAAATACACATGAGTACACATACGAGTGATGAAAACTAACTGACAATCATATTCATAGTGTAAAAACGTAAACTAAGCAACTATATGTAAATATATTAGAAATTACTCGACCAATTGATCGCATCGGTAGGTACCCGATCTTAAGGTCTTTAAAGGTGTCAATATTACCAGTAATAAGATTATAAGTATCTTCCATGGCCGAGAGTGTAAGATAGGTTCATTCGAGGTTTACCTAGTTTCCGCAAAACACCCTGCGCGAGGGTCGGGATGAGACTATCTTACACGAGTGGCTATGGTAGATGCTTTTTCTCACACCTCAGTTAAACAAAATTAATTAAAAATGTATTTTTGGCTGGAACTTTTTTGTGCTTAGTGAAAATAATTTCGTATGGATATGCGATAGCACGTGGTTGTCATGGATATGCGCACAGTGATCCAGTTAATGTTAATAGTCAAATCGGTCTTTTTAAATAGTTTTAAGGGAAATGAAACATTATTTCTTGAATGGTGCGCAAAAACTTTTTTATGGTGAGCACTACTTTACTATTGTCACTACTGTGTTTTCTCTTGCCGTCTTTGTCTTTACCTTTTTTACCTGTCATGACCTATCATGACATATTTTCACATTTTAACACTTAATATTTACAAAATCCATCTCACTTTTATCAAATGTTTATTAAACTATATGAAATTAATCCATTACACCATCAGAAACTAAAGATATAATATTGTTTTCATTCCCACAAAGAAAAAGCGTCCATTCACACCTGATCAAGTCTAAGTACCCATGTCCACCCTCTCGAAACTATTTCTTACTTTACATTTCGTGATTTACAAATTACTGTGTGTAGTTATCAAATATACACTCTTGTTGAGATACAACCCTAATGATGTATGTTATATCATCATCTGTTTTTGTTCTTCTTTCTTTTTCACGTTTTATTCAAAAAAATATTCACGTTGATCACATGTTTGTTTAACTCATAATATCATGTAACGAGAAGCATGTATATGTGTAAGTTACTTTAAT
This sequence comes from Mya arenaria, assembly GCF_026914265.1. NCBI lineage: Eukaryota > Metazoa > Mollusca > Bivalvia > Myida > Myidae > Mya > Mya arenaria. The sequence continues at coordinate 44,433,194 of NC_069128.1, read as the reverse complement.
AAATATTTTGAATCTGAAGCATACACTCCATACTCCATCATATCATTCATCTGATAAATAAGACTTGAGTTTCAAATCAGGTAATTGACTGTATAATCTATTTCTAGTGGATTAACCTTACTTGGCTAGTCGCTTTTGCATTATAACATTAGTTATTTGTTTTTTAACTGAACATATAAAGATACATCAATGCATCCGATGCCTCTATATATCCGCACAATAATAGAACTTAAGGACTGAACATTTTACCCATAATTTGAAATTTGGTTTATCATCATAATTATGAACAACACATTTTTCAAAAGCTATCTTGAAATATTTGAAATAATTTATTGTTTCATTCCATAAAATTGACTTAGAGGGTTATAAACAAGATTTCTAAAATCGAAAACCATGGCGAGTTTTACTCATTATAGGAATCGAGTTTAATAAATAATGTATTTAATGGTCATACTATGATATTCCTTTAGCCTGATTAAAAAGATTGGATGATGTTCAACGCTAAATACTAAAAACATCGCCATTTAAGTCCACTTATATTGTAATGTTATGACTTAGGTGATTTCATATTGGCCATATTAATTGTCGATGGTTGGCTGTATATGCCCGAGCCCGTAGTATTTTATTAATTAACTATTACGTAATGTAGGACATTTTGATTAAAACATTCTAATAGCTTACCTAAAATTGATATATGAAGGATATTTATTATTATTAAGCATACTATGAATTCATGGTGTCTGCTTTTATAGACCTGACTTTGTTGATTTTGACATGCATCTTTAGGTGATATTGCACATACTTATAAATAAAGCACTGTACAGCCTGAGGAAGCATGTTTTTCCTCTTTATTTCGTAAAGCGTTTGCCATAACTACAAAGCATTCACCTTTCCTCGGCCATCTTTGAAACAAAATAATTGTCTTTAAATCCTCCAACATGTTTAAAACAACTGTGACATCAAACCGTACACAAAATGGTTAAAGAATTTCAAAAAGGTTTTAACGAAGCAAAATAAAATCAAAACAGTCGGTAAAACGGAAAACAAACTGGCTACCTTTGAAAAGAAAATCCAGCATATATCTCATATAAGGCGAGTTTCGACGGCCAATGAAAATTCCTCAAATCCTATATTTGACGAGTGTTGTAGCTATTCATTATTTTGACCCTATCAATTGTCTATTTTTTCCAGAAATAACCGTGCTAATATACCTTCTCTTGCACATAACTTATTATTATTCCAAAATGGAGAACAACTAGTAGTTACACGACTAATTTGTTGTTGTCAATAATTGGCCGATATGCAGGAGCCAAATCAGTGTAGACTATTTAATATCTAGAAAATTGACAATGTGACATCAAGTTTTATTTTGTTCTCATTTTTCTAGTTTGCGTAACTATTAAAATGCAATATATAAGATACCAAAATAAATTGATAGTTGAGTAAAACATAATAAGACCGTCATTTGATACATACTTTTACTTGTGTTTTTTTTCCGCTTTATTGTTATTGTTAATAATTATATCATGTACGAGAAGTATAGCACACTGTTTTGGACTATCAAGTTACAATCTAAATGAATTTCAATGCACATTTTAAAGCACATAAATTGCGTTGTTTTTACATAAAATCCCCCTAGTTATCATAACAAGATATTATTACAACTTCATGAGTTTTTTTTTTTTCATTTGAAGTTTGACGTAAATGCAATTAGTTTAGTGTATAATTAATAATACTCTTTTTCTGTCTGTTAAAAAGAAAATATGAATGCTTGCCAAATCTTAGCTTGAAAATTGCATTTTGTTGAAAAAATAAAAAAACGAATCTCATTGTGTCCCTTTTTGCACGTAAAAAACATGTTATGATATCATTTTTTGTCAATACATTATATATAAAATATGTTTACATGTGAGTAAAACCTGATTGGACCATAACCTATACATAATTCTACCTAGTTCAACAGCTTTTTTATCAATGTCAATGAAGCCTTCCATACAGTTGTTGCATAATACCTTCCCAATTTTTCATTTTCCAAATGCGTTCTAAAATATTGAAACGATTAGCATGATATTTATAAAGTTAGACTATTTTAAGATTTGTTGTATCTGGGAAGCATTTAAAATGTTACCGTGAACAACAAACATTTTCATGTTGAAGAGGTTTTTTGAGAATCAAATGAGCATCTACATTTGCATTAGTGTTAATAACGAATTATAATTAAAAATTATAGAAATAATACAATTCTTGTTGTTTTCAAAGTACACTGTTATTCACATAAAATACCCTTTGTTACTAAAAAGGCAACATATTTCAAAAATCAGAAGTGTTCAAAGTTTGCTGCAATATTTTGAGGATAACTTTGAGCAACAAGTCAAGAGTGTTGGAGAATCAAGTAACATTTTTATTAGTTTTAATCCATATTTAATAGAACACAAACTATGTTGTTGTTTTTTTTTCAAATGTTATATTCTTCACAAAAAATCCCCTTAGCTTCTATAAAAGCATCGTATAACAACTATGACATTTAATACCAAGCCCAAATGGTAAGCATAATCAAAATAATAATATTGAAAAATATTTTTGGAACATATATCAGATAAGGTTTGAAAATAATTATATGTACGTACTGATTGAGAGTAATAAAACATTTCTTAATTTCAGTTCTGATTCGAGTGACGATGACATTTTAGGTTTTAGGTAAGTGAATGAATGATAATGATGCAAGAACCTGACTCAGGTTTATAAAAGAAATGAAAATAGGATACGCACTAGGAGGGCCGGCTGACCCTCCCATTGCTGAACGTTATGAGTGTGTTTGCATTTGGAGCCTTTCGTGAATTCTAATGCGATAGAGTATCATAACCAACTCCTTTTCCTTCCGTTACTAAGTATGTATACATGCCTATTGTTGAAAAGCATACTATTTTGCTGTTTGTGTCACGTTTGTTTTAAATGAAAAAAGTAATGACATCATATCTCGTCCAGTAGACTATAATAGTTTTCGACAAAGTGTTTTATGTTTATTTCTGCATATATGTTCCTAGTAAGCATTACTAGTAAACGGTAGTACATAAAATACAAACTATATTGATAGGTGAGTAAATCAGGTTCGGACCATCATCTTATACACACTTCTATACTGATTTACCTTATCTCCTACGTCCAAAAAAGGTAACTTTTATTTGAAAACAAGCTAAATATTTTATACATTCCTGACAGTCCGATTCATTCCCATTGACTTTCTTAAATGACACTTTACGTATAATTATTTGTATACAAAACAGTTCGCATAAATTATTATGCGCCAGGCATAAATAATCAACGAAACATTGATTTCCATTCAATTATCGAATACTTTTTTATAACATTATTCAGTGGTTAAGGTATTTAAACCATGTGTTGGAACCCAGCGGCCGCAAGCTCGATCACAGGTCTAACTCAAACACAGTAAAATGTTAACCAACTTGTGTCCATCTATCATTCCTAAAAGACATCTCCCAAGGACAGTAACAAGATAAGACTTACATTCTACGATATATGTTGGCATGCGTTTGACATAATGTTTCAAAAGAGTAGTTCCTCATGTTGATACAATGACAGCGATTGATAGCAACGTGACTTTCTATCAGGGATATTCTCTGACATGGTTTAATGTCATCGATGTCTCTTTTTACAAATCATTCTTATCAAATCATTTAGGTACAAACGATAAATTTGTGTGCATAATTACAATTTATTTAAAAAAAACATCATTTAAATGTTGTTTAAAGTATATTACGTTATGTTTGACATTGTTAACAATAACTGACGTACATCTTACCATATTAAGTAATGTCAATATAGTTATTGAATAATTATTCCTGCAATAATAATAAACATAGATAACTATATTTTATATTATACGCGTATAAATATGAAAAACAACGGTATGAAAAAGGTTAAACCAACATAAGAGGTCCAACAAACAATATCAAATGGAATCAAAATAATAATAGCTGTTTAACTATCATTTGCGGGTCAGCCATCACTTACGGTCAAACCAGGAACATCTAGAAGTGCATATTTCAAATTCTAAACAACTCTTGTGGTTAATCTAACCTTTACGGTCCATCCATTAATAGTGCTGCCCATCCCACTTGCTGTCCGACTGGCAATCAACCGACACAGTTGGTCAAATCAACAAATGGTGGCCATTACAAATCCGCTGGCCATTATAATATTTAAACGTATTTGACAAATCATAAACAAACATACGCATATGACAGCATGACATACTAACGTTCAGTAACGCGTTAAGTACATAATTTTATAGAAAAACTAGCAGTTTAAATGCGATAATGTCAAATTTCTGTGGAATATATTGAATTTACCCCAAAATTTTATATTGATCGTTGTAAGCAAGGGATAAAACGAATGGTACATGCGTCTGATATCATAAAATTATTTCAGCCTTGTATTATAATAGCAAACTCACCTTAAACCAGCCTGTATCTTTGCTTCATTCCATCCGTTTCCTTGTCAACAATGATAAGAAATGTGTGACTTATAAAATGTAGGTGTCATCGTTTCAGTATCTGCTGGTGTACTGCAAGTATCTATGCTCTGTCCCCTGCATTTTCAACCTACAATTTCGATATATGATGGGGATACCAGGCCCCTTTTAGATTCATTTACATGAGTGAGTGAGTGTATAAGAGCGTGTGTGAGTGAGTGAGTGAGTGAGTGAGTGAGTGAGTGAGTGAGTGGGTGGGTGGGTGGGTGGGTGAGTGAGTGAGTGAGTGAGTGAGTGAGTGAGTGAGTGAGTGAGTGAGTGAGTGAGTGAGTGAGTGAGTGAGTGAGTGAGTGAGTGCGTGAGTGAGTGAGTGAGTGAGTGAGTGAGTGAGTGAGTGAGTGAGTGAGTGAGTGAGTGAGTGAGTGAGTGAGTGAGTGAGTGAGTGAGTGAGTGAGTGAGTGAGTGAGTGAGTGAGTGAGTGAGTGAGTGAGTGAGTGAGTGAGTGAGTGAGTGAGTGAGTGAGTGAGTGAGTGAGTGAGTGAGTGAGTGAGTGAGTGAGTGAGTGAGTGAGTGAGTGAGTGAGTGAGTGAGTGAGTGAGTGAGTGAGTGAGTGAGTGAGTGAGTGAGTGAGTGAGTGAGTGAGTGAGTGAGTGAGTGAGTGAGTGAGTGAGTGAGTGAGTGAGTGAGTGAGTGAGTGAGTGAGTGAGTGAGTGAGTGAGTGAGTGAGTGAGTGAGTGAGTGAGTGAGTGAGCGAGCGAGCGAGCGAGCGAGCGAGCGAGCGAGCGAGCGAGTGAGTGAGTGAGTGTATAAGTGCGTGTGTGAGTAAGTGAGAGTGAGTGAGTGAGTGAGTGAGTGAGTGAGTGAGTGAGTGAGTGAGTGAGTGAGTGAGTGAGTGAGTGAGTGAGTGAGTGAGTGAGTGAGTGAGTGAGTGAGTGAGTGAGTGAGTGAGTGAGTGAGTGAGTGAGTGAGTGAGTGAGTGAGTGAGTGAGTGAGTGAGTGAGTGAGTGAGTGAGTGAGTGAGTGAGTGAGTGAGTGAGTGAGTGAGTGAGTGAGTGAGTGAGTGAGTGAGTGAGTGAGTGAGTGAGTGAGTGAGTGAGTGAGTGAGTGAGTGAGTGAGTGAGTGAGTGAGTGAGTGAGTGAGTGAGTGAGTGAGTGAGTGAATGTGTGGGTGGGTGAATGGGTGGGTGAATGGGTGGGTGAATGGGTGGGTGGGTGCATCGGTCGGTGGGTGGGTGTTTGTGACGGTGGGTGGGACGGTTGGTGGTTGGGTGAGTGAGTGAGTGAGTGAGTGAGTGAGTGAGTGAGTGAGTGAGTGTACATGCGACTAATATCCTAAACTTATTTCAGCCTTGTTTTATCCTAAAAAAACTCACCTTACAACAGCCTGTACCTTTGTGTCATACTTCCCGGTTTCTTGTAAACGAGTGACTTATAAAATGTAGGTGACATCGCTTTATTATCTGCTGGTGTACTGCAAGTATCTATGCCCTGTCCCCTGTAATTTAACTAACATTTACGATCTTTGGTTAGAAAGCTAGGCCCCTTTTAGATTATTTAACATGTCACGGCCTTATACTGTCATGTTCAATTCGCTTCATCTGCAACTTAACAACGAGAATGTTCAAATTGACGATTTCGCTGAAATATTTATAGTATCCCAGCGAATACCGAATCACTTAACATTTTAATAACAAAGAACAAATATGTACAGCTGCACGACAGCGTTGTAAAATATCGCGTTCTTTCAACTATGTTTTTGAAATGTATAAAGACCCCTACCCTGCAGAACTTGTGCACATTTTTCATACATATCAACTTTCATATGTATGATACCTTTTTGAATGCATATCCTTACAGCGAGAAAAACAACATTTGTTTTTAACAAGCTCAGTCCGTTTCCTAACTACACATTTGTAACACATATCATCATGGTCTTATGTATTGATTTTTATTCAGAAGTAAAACCCGACATTTGAATAACCATTGAATGAGCGAGCACATTACAAACATAACATTACCGGTTCTTTATTTTTACTTTGTTTATTTATTTATTTAACGTGTAGTCAAATTTAATCCATTTTGTTTTAAAATTAACCGACACTATTGTTCAAAGGATCTTACATTTAGAACCCAATACTAATAAACGATGAGGGGCGTCTTGATAAAAAACACACGGATACTCAACTAACAGCCTCTTGACGAGAAATATACTATTTACCAAACTAATAGAATGTATGTTTAAAAGAAGGATTCAATATTAAAAATAGTTCAATAGAAAACGTTTGTTCTGATAAATTTTGAACTCATAAGAGTTTCTGTTTGTTTATCATATATTTTCTAATAAAACGCAAAGAACAATTTCAAATTTTCCAAATGTGGTTTATATAATTGAGGCTAAAGTTTAAGGGCCGAATTCAGAACAACCACTCTCACTCACACTCAATGAGTTAATCCTCTGTAATCACATAACAGTCGATACATTTTCGTGTGAAAGGTCTATCCGTATTCACAGGTGTGAGTGAGACTCAAGTGTTTTGCGAAAGTGGGAAATTTGTGAGTGCTCGGCTAGGCCACTTGAACCACCCTCGAGGATTGGTTGTGAATACGAATGAGTGTAAGTGGTAAAAGTACATGACAAGTAGAAAATATGAATTATGCCAGAATTTGAAACAAATAAGGGACATTCTCGTTCCCAGGACATCATTAAGAGACCGAGATAATCCATTGAAGTACGTGTGCTTCAAAAATGTTGCCTTATTTTAAAATTAAATTTTAAAAACCATGTGCCAATTATCTATTTGTATTGTTGCGTAATGGTCTTGAACGCCCACCAAACTTGATGGTTGCGTTTCATCGATGGCTGCAAGAACATGCAGCTGAATTTACACGAAACCAGCAACCTAGCGGCATGAAGTTAGCGGCCTAGCGGCATGAAGTAAACGGCCTAATATTTTTCTCTATATCAAAGTAATTGGCAATTTTGTAACAGGCCCTTCTTTATGTTTTGATGGTACAAACTTATTGGCTCAGCTTCCAATTTTTGGCTCAGGCTACCTTAAATTTGGCTCGAGGTCAAACTACTAAAATAATTTAAATAAGCTTATCCCGGTCAAGAAGCTATCTTATTTATTCCTGACCAAACAACACACTCGATAATACAAGTTATATCTTAAATGTAAGCTTCTTTGGTGAAATCCTGCTGCATATTGATGAAAATGTTCTGCTTTCTTTCGTAAAATTTTAAAGATTTTTAAGATTTTTGTTTCGTTTATGGACTACTTCTAATTACACCTTAAACAGTAAATTAACACAATAAGAGACATACGTGAAAAAAATATTATTCATATGACACTGTATTCCAGAATTCTGGTATAAGACATACTTACCTTTCATAATGATGTCCGCTCTTTTGCACTTACTCGGAAATGCATTTGGCTCTTTTTATACATTGCTCCTGAAATGGCTTGAGCCACTGTTTCGCACCTATAAATAATCTACCGGTTCATCATTTTGAATTTGTTTATTGTTTAAGGTGTAGACAAATTTGCTTCAATTTTTCAAAATAAACCGACACTATTGTAAGGAAATACCATTAAGAACTCAATAATAATAATAGAATGAAGAGGGGTGGCAAACTTAGGATATGTAGGGCCGTAACAAAGAACACTTGGATAACCAACTAACAGGCGCTTACCAAAAAACATATTAGTAAATAAAATAGTAATGATAATGGATGTTTTGTGAATTTCAACGCCTTGTTTAAAAGAATTATTCAATATATTATGTATTGCGAACACTTAAACATTTATGTTTGTTTATCATATACAATTAAACCAGAAGCATCGAAGAATGTCAAAATATCGTTATGTTGTTTTATAGAATATTGAGGTTACGCTTTCAGTAATTATGTATCTATGTGCATATAATGTGTATGTCTGCTTTACAATAAAATCAAACTTATGTTCTTTTAAACAAATCATTTCCAGTTTTTAATTGATAAATGTAATTACATTATCATGTACTTGCATTTGTACATGTTCTCATACACAATTAAGTATGTTTTGTACCAAACTTTCAGTGGTTTTCCTGAACAACCAGCTACGCAGACCGAACCCAGAGGATATAGTTATTTTCAAAGGTAAATCGATTTGTATAACGACTGTTATGGGAATTATAAGGCACGATTAACAATAGGATAGTTAATGTGCAATATAACTACTTCACTGCAGAACTTATATGCATATAGTACATATATTTGTATTTTTATATGTATGATACCGTTTTGAATTCATTCCTTTACAGCAGTAACATTATATTTGTTGAACGAGTTTACGTCCAACTCAGTCCGTTTACTAGCTACACATTTGAAACAAATATCATCATGATGCTATGTGTAAATTTTAACTAAGGTGTAAAATCCAACTTTTGAACGGCCATTGAATGGGCGAGCACATTTTAAATATGTGTAATAATATCATCAATGTTTGCCATAATATCTCCATCGGGAAATTATCATGCAACTAAAAACCTTTCATTCAGTTCAAACATCTTTCTTATAATTGTCAGGAAGGCCCTCTTTATTTGTAAAAACATAATATGACATTTCAACACTCAGTACTACTACTCAGCTACATTTGCCCATAATGATTAAAGAAAAAAAGTTAAAGACAAACACATTTTTTTAAAACCAGTGATTGTCACAGAACAGCAACCTTAAGTAGTTTATTAATGACCTTGTTTTACGAATAGACAGATAATCCGCAAATATACCCTTAAAAACTTATTTCTAACTTACGTTCTCATTCTGGAATATCTTATAAAAGTAATACATGATTTATGTCAGGGATGTAATAGGCCCTTCTTTATTGTGTTGATGGTATAAACAACTTGGCTCAGCCTCCACTTATTGGCTCAAGCTATATAAATGTTGGCTTAAGCTCCATAAATGTTGGTTTAAGCTCCATAAATTTTGGTTTAAGCCCCATAAATTTTGGCTAACAACCCACTTAAAGACTATAAACAAGCTTTTCCGACAAAATTAAAGCACTCGATAATACATGCATCCTATTGGTCGGCTGCAGATCAAAAGAAAAATTTGTGAAGTTACAGCATGAGCATAATCAAAGGCGTATGATTTGTATTTAAATCGGTCAGACTATACCGTATGAACTGCGTTACTTTATGAACTTACTTCAACATAAGACAGTTCACAGTTGGCAAGACATTGGCGATTGAACAAATTTAGTTGATAATTGACTGTTTAGCTTGAGCATGATCACAGTCTTAGAGAAACTGAAGAGCTGGATTTGCTGTAAAAGTCGACCATGTGTTATAGACAAGTCTTGACAAAACACCAGATTCTTGGTAGTGGTCAAATAAGCAGATCGCATCATAGTCCGGGAAAAAAGTAACGCTAGTGATATCATCTCTCTTCTTCCTGGTTAAATTGTACATCGAATTACTTATCATAATGTGTCCATGTTCTGGCTTAGGCCACCATATATAACTATATTTATTACACATGAATTGCATTTATATAGTTTTGTACATAGCTTAACATGACTTTTTGCATTGGTGTATTCCCTGGTTGTAAAATTGTGATTGTTTCAAATATAGTATATGTTGCATCCTCCGGTGAAAAAAGACGATATTAAATAGAGTATACAAAATAAAAGTTTGTATTATTATCCAATACCGATGTTCGATCAATTGAAATTAGTTGACATGAAACATGTGACATTGAATTGTTGCACAACGTTAAAACGTATTGTAAACAAATTGTATTGAAAAATTAAATGTACTTCACAAAACTGCACGTTTTTTTCATATTTTTAAACACGTTCAAGATCTGCCAGTATTTCTGCCAATTACTTTGATATAGAGAAAAAAATCAGGCCGCTTACTTCATGCCGCTAGGCCGCTAACTTCATGCCCCTAGGTTGCTGGTTTCGTGTAAATTCAGCTGTATGTTCTTGCAGCCATCGATGAAACGCAACCATCAAGTTTGGTGGGCGTTCAAGACCATTACGCAACAATACAAATAGATGATTGGCACATGGTTTTGAATATTTAATTTTAAAATAAGGCAAGGTTTTTGAAGCACACGTACTTCAATGGATTATCTCGGTCTCTTAAAGATGTCCTGGGAACGAGGATGGCCCTTATTTGTTTCAAATTCTGGCATAATTAATATTTTCTACTTGTCATGTACTTTTACCACTTACACTCATTCGTATTCACAACCAATCCTCGAGGGTGGTTCAAGTGGCCTAGCCGAGCACTCACAAATATCCCACTTACGCAAAACACTTGAGTCTCACTCACACCTGTAAATACGGATAGACCTTTCACACGAAAATATATCGACTGTTATGTGATTACAGAGGAGTGTGAGTGAGAGTGGTTGTTCTGAATTCGGCCCTTAAACTTTAGCCTCAATTATATAAACCACATTTGGAAAATTTGAAATTGTTCTTTGCGTTTTATTAGAAAATATATGATAAACAAACAGTAACTCTTATGGGTTCAAAATTTATCAGAACAAACGTTTTGTTATTGAACTTTTTTTTTAATATTGAATTCTTCTTTTAAACATACATTCTATTAGTTTGTTAAATAGTATATTTCTCGGCAAGAGACTGTTAGTTGAGTATCCATGTGTTTTTATCAAGACGCCCCTCATCGTTTATTAGTATTGAGTTCTAAATGTAAGGTCCTTTGAACAATAGTGTCGGTTTATTTTTAGAAAAAAATGGATTAAATTTGACTACACGTTAAATAAATAAATAAACAAAGTAAAAATAAAGAACCGGTAATGTTATGTTTGTAATGTGTTCGCTCATTCAATGGTTGTTCAAATGTCAAGTTTTACTTCTGAATAAAAATTAATACCTATGACCATGATGATATGTGTTACAAATGTGTAGTTAGGAAACGGACTGAGCTTGTCAAAAACAAATGTTGTTTTTTCTTGCTGTAAGGATATGCATTCAAAAAGGTATCATACATATGAAAGTTGATATATATGAACAAATGTGCACAAGTTCTGCAAGGTAGGGGTCTTTATACATTTCAAAGACATAGCTGAAAGAACGCATTATTTTGCTACGCTGCCGTGTAGTAGTACATATTTGTTCGTTGTAATTAAACTATAAAGAGTTTCGGTATTCACTGGTTTAAAGGATACTAGCAATAGTTCAGCGATCTCGTCAATTTCAACAATCTCGTTGTTAAGTTGCAGCAGAAACAAATCGAACATGTCAGTATGAGGCCGTGACATGTAAAAGAATTTAAAAGGGGCCTGATATTCTCACCATATTTCGTAAATCTAGGTTAAAATTCAGGGGACAGAGGATAGATACTAGTAATACAACAGCATATATTGAAACGATGTCACCTACATTTTAAAAGTCGCCCCTTTTTATCATCGTTTTCAAGGAGACGGAAGGAATGACGCAAAGATACAGGCTGGTTTAAGGCGAGTTTGTTAGGATAAAACAAGGCTGAAATAAGGTTAGGATATTAGACGCATGTACCATTCGTTTTATTCCTTGCTTACAACGATCAATATAAAAATTAGCGGTATCTTCCAACATCCTGGAAATCAGATTTCTAGTTAATGGCATACACATTAATAGCTAGTTTCCCGAACGTGGAGATAGAAACGTATTGACAAGTTGAGTTTCCGAATTTAATATCTTAATAGAATCGATAATATAATGACGAAATTTGCCAAAATCCTGATCGAGCACGAGTGTCTTGCTCTATACGATTAGATATGAGGTTATCTGACTGAAGAAAAGTAAAATGGGCTCATCGGGAAATTATTTAAAATCATTGCCATAATAGACGAACCCATTTGCCGGAATCTAAATAAAACACTACAAACGCTTCTGATTTAAATAATGAAAAAAGTATTCATGGTACATAAACGATCAATGCACTACTTCTGTAAAGTTTAACAGTCAGCATATTATTTAAAACGTCAAAGGTGTTACCAATCTGGTTTAGCATTCTGGCGTTTCCGTTTACAACAAAAATATTTTGTTCGAGAAGTCTTGTCGCAGAAGTAAGAAACACGCTATTAATAAATGAACATTAATCTACATTCAATAGCTAAAACTTCAAGTTTTTTTTCCGAAATATAGTTTTATCACATAAAGTCCTCTTAGCTTCTAAAGTATTATAGAATAACGACTCCTGAAATGGTAAGGACTGTCGAAATGATAATATTGAAAAATGAACATATATTTCATTAGGTTTCCACATAATATCTGTGTACTAATGGAAAATAATAATTATTTTCTTCATTGCAGACCTGGCAGAATGTCCCCAATTGAAACACCAAGTCCAAGGTAAGCAAATGTATGCTTATTATGGAAGTATACGCTTCAGGTGTTAACGACCTATCTTTGCTTCAAAAACATTAGCAAGCATGTATTTAAACCTGCAACCTAAATGTGATTATCAGAGAGTATAATAAATACCAGTCCTTCCATCTATTACATTATATAAATATAATTATGTGTAATATAATTTGTCTTCTTATAAGTGTCCTTACAGAGAATCAAATTACAATATAATTATATTTTAATCTAAATTCAATAGCACATAAAGTGTTTTCTTTTCAAACTGTTATAACATAATAAAACACCTTAGTTTTTATAATAACATAATGTAACAACTCCAATATTTGATAACAACCCAAAATGGCAAGCATTATCGAAATGAAATTATTGAAAATTAGAACTACTTTTAAAATTGGTTTAAGTTACTTCCCCTTAACCAAAACTTAACACATCGCTTTCAAACCATTCAATTTTGCCAAAGAATATTAGTTTGATGTTATAATGGCAGCTTATGTTTGAATTAAGATATTTCTGGAAAAAAAAACAATAACAAAAACAATTGTTTATCGTTTACTTGGAAATATAAACATACATTCAACAATTATTTATCATCAAGACCATGATATTCAAAAGTCGAAGAGCTGATGAAACGTTTCAATGTTTAATATTATTTGTTTCGCATCTACATAACAATATCGTGAAAAGTAAGGGAATACAAAATTGTTGTTGATGTACTAAAACATTTGAACATATAAAGCATTAATAAAGTAGACTTTAAAACGTTACGGGCCTGAGCTTTTAGGCAATGTTTGTATTTTAAGATGAGTTTTGAACGTTCGAATGTTCAACAAGTATAAAATTAACATTGTCGGTCCGGGCCATTTAAAGCATCCTCCAAAACTCTGAAAGTAATTTTACTAAGGAAATGAATGCACTTTTTATCTGTATGAAGCCAACGTCTTCATCGTTGTCCCCTTAACATGAGTTGAATGGGGTCTGCGGTCCTCAAACCACACACAAAATGAGAAATAAGCCTGACGAAAATTAGTATCATTTATGTATATATGTTTCCCAATCGAATAATAAACATAAGAATCAAGAGCTTTACCCGTTTGAACATGTTCGTGTTTAATTAGGTTCCTACCATTCCTAGTATGCCATTTTGCCAAGTTTTTTTTTTCGGTTTTGGTATATATTTTTTTCATTTTACCGTATAATTGTCAAGACCAGGACGCACACGAGTTGCTGGATTAGGCAGATCTGTCTTTGATTGGCATAACGTATATCTAATATTTGGACATTACTTTTGCAACAGGAGGAGTGTGAATAATCACATTAAAAATCTAAGCGGCTCACGCTCTACCATAAACGCTAACACATCTTTGGGAAAATTTAAAGTTGATAGATTGGCCGTCATGTAACATTATGCTATATATCAAACTCATTTTTTCATGCGTTTAAAAAGCTTATGTAGTAATCGACCATTCAGGAAGGCGTATGTCAGCTAGATTTTCAAAATATTTCTGCATACATGATATACTTTGCACGAATGGTGTCACAGATAATGTTTAAACATGAGTTTTTGATTGGCGTTAAAGAGGGAAAGACAGATGGTTTACGCCGCATTGTATTTGTATGAATTTAAAAAGAAATTTATCAATCAATAACATACTTTTCTAAAGTTGTTATTTTTTGCCTCGTATGAAGATTTTAATAAGTAAAACGTATCAACTGATAATGTAATGAATAATCGATTCATTATTTCAATCGTCACAGTTTAGTTTTCAACCGAAATCAAAATTCCCGTAAATATATTCCACAGATTGGCCGTAAAATTATAATAAAAAATCGGCGCGGGCCGAAAAAATTCTACTGTGTACTGTGAAGATAATATACAAAAAAGTTAAAGTCAAATTTAATATATTAAGAGTCTAAAAAGGAATGCAAAAGGAAAGCGTTTAGCTACATTTTAAAAGAACATCCAAATTTGATATCAATACGACTCTGAAGAAATGTTCGCACAATACGTTTGGACTAGTATTAAAACGGATATTTGAATGAAAGGTCTCAAAATTTGTATTTAGCAAATACTACTTCAAAGCAGCATACGTAAAACTTGCCTAGCTTTTTAAAATATATAATAACCACAATAAGCGATACAAACAATATCAGTTGCATGTTTTGTTCAAAAAAGCATAACACATTACATTTATGTTGTCCGTCTGATTGAGTCGTTAAAGCAATTATTAACATGATTATTGAAATTAAACATGTTTTAGCGTGAACAATTTACCAAACATGAATATACCTTCATTTTGCGGACATATATCTCATATGATAAATAGGAATCCTACATTCGTTTAATGACGATAATTAGGGACAAAATATTAAAGCTCACCTATAGCACTTTTAATAACTTCCCCTAAACTCATTTGACATTTTGTTTTCTATTCAAACTCATGCCAAGTTCACGTCCAATATTTATTTGCTAAAGGCCACCGGCCAAAGACAACAATGTAAGGATCTAAATAATTTTGTTTATTGTCATTACGTTTTCTGTTTCATTGATTCTAAGATTTTTTAACGAGGACTGTGATTTGCAATCGGTTTAACGGTTTTTAAAACTATGATACAACAGACAAATCGTATCGAATTGTCATTATCAAATTATGCAATATTTTTTATAAAACAAACATTTTTGCGATTGATTATAACAATGAATCAACTGAACATTGTACGTATGAACTATTTCATGAAATATTTTTGTTACAATTTACCCGCTCGGTTGAATATATACTTGTCCACAAGTGCTAGTAATTGAGATGAAGATCATTTTCACCTACAAAACCTAACCGAATACATGTAGGCACCATCATTTCGAAAATGACTTATTTTCTTCAATTGTTTACCTTCATCAGTTCATCATTATTCACTTCACTGCGTTCCATCCTATATCAAGGCAAGTTAGAGCTCATCCTCTACACTTCTTCCGAGGTATTTCCTAAATCAAACGTTTAACGAAAACGTGACATTCAATTTTAATAGATATGACACTTATTTGCTATCTCAAAAACAAAACACCATGCGGGTGCACAGCAAGAATTCAACATCGAATAAACACCGTTAGATCCATAGTCTGAGAGCGACAGTGAATATATATGATTCGCGTCAGGAGAAAACCTGCTTTAATGACATTTTTTATGATTTTTTTTTTTTTAAATATTTGGAACAAGTAATTATTTATGAGCTTAACCATATGAGTTTTATTTATATGCGCCTATTTTTTCTTACACAAAAACGCATTCAAATGAGCCAACCGTATAGCATTTTTCTGAACGTTCTCTGTTCTACAACGTCACGTTTACGGCGTTAGATGTTCGGATTCTTTTCTTTTAATCAGGCAGAAAAAAAAAACAAATTAAAATGTTGATCATTCATTCCATTACTATCGTAAAAGAATTGCACATTCAGTTGAAGTTCGATACATGTCAGTATGACATCATTTGGGTTGCTAGGCAACTGTAGTTGTTCTTTTTTACTAAAGTGTAGTATTCCAACAGCATGCGCAGTTTTAAAGTGTTTAATTTTAAAATAAATCAAACAAGATTCACAAGCAATATTCTTTAATTAACAACAAAAGATTGAGATCACCGGTGACTGTCAATATAATATTACATTTGACACCAAAGTACAAGCATACATCTTAACATGAACGTTATATAATAAGCATGTATGTGGTGTACCTACAATTATTTCGCAGTTAATTTTCTATCAATATTTTTCATGTAATGTGTGTCTTCAAAAGCATTGTTTAACGACTATGGATCATTCGACAACACATGTATATATGGAACAGTGTAAAAACCAAGAATATTTTTTTATCATAAAACAGATGGAATAACTTAATTGATAAATATTCAAGTGTCTCATATAATCTGACCACTGCATATTACATGAACGTCTTTTAAGATGCAAACCCCGCGAAAAACTGTTCCCGCTTCTCTTCGGACATGTGTTTGCTGACACTCCGACGGAGATATTCTTTCATGTTCAAGCTTAGACCAGCCGCTTGAACCGGTTCCGGCCTGGTGTCCACTAAAAACCTGAAGGAGCGGTCCTTAAGGAGGTTGATATGTGTTTCTTTGCCACCCCTTTTTTCCATTACAATCACGATGCCTGGCAGACTGGCTGTGAACCTGAAATGTTGGTATTTCCTGAGAAAGAATTAACTTAATAATAATTGAATAATTTGGTCTGTTATTAGGTAAAACGGGTCTCCATCGAAAATGCAATTCCTGTTATATAATATGGATCTAAGCAGAAAAATATTTTAATGTATTAAAAATAAATGTACAATACAGTAAACCTAAATCTCAACATTAACGTAACACACAAATATTTACCGTATTCCTACAAATGACTTGATAAGCCTGGATAGGAACGATTTCCAATCTCTCCAGATCCACTGCGGGTAGCGCATCGATACGTTGGTCACAGACGACCGGTCAACCACTCCTGCCAGCTCGTCAAGCGTCTCTGTATCATGACGTATTTTAGTAGAAAAAAAATATTTACTTATGCTTTTGTATCTCTTTCCATTTTTATAAAATTTTGTGCGAAAAAAAATCAAATAAGAAACTGCCGGGGTCGAACGCGCAGCGTATGGATTAGTAGTCCAACGCTCTCCTAATTAAGCTAGAAGGGCTTTGTGATACAGGAAAAAATAGACATTATACAAATATTTTCTCCTTTTGTCACATCGTTTTTTTTCACATTATTTTTTTTTCATTTCATGTTTCTTATCCTTTTATGTTTATGATAAACATTAAAGCTTTTTAGAAAATCAAATAATAATTATGAAGCGTTGTTTTTATTTTATAATATTTACATATTGTATAATAACTATGAAATGTCACTTAAAACTTATTAATCGGTTTTATCTTCTTGCAGATGTAAAATCATTAGGCTTTTAATTGCCTTAAATCTAAACAAAAACCGCCTGATTAATATTTGTTATTAGTTTAACCTGTCCGGAATTTCACCAAAAATATAACTGATTGAAGCAGTATCACTTAAAAAAAGATATATACGGAAAGATAAAAGATTTACCTCGAATTCCTCCTCCATTTTGTCTCGGTTCTTCTTTCTTCTTTTGTTAACACTGGTAAACAACAAACACACAATGTGTGACACATAACCTTCAACACCGGATATCAGGTAAATACTCTGACGTCATTTCAACCAGGTTTTCCCATGACGCACTCGATGTCATTAAGGCAGGTTTTCTCATGACGCGATACATATATATACACACTGCGAAAAACACTGAACACTTACTACCGTTAAGTTTACGCATACACTATTGTAAGAACATATTTCTTAGTTGAAATATGTTGCAACATTTTTTGAATGTACAAAATATGTCAAATGTTCTAGTTTAATTCACTTGTATTTCTTCGCGATGTTTTTTTTTATTATATCCTTAAATACTTGTTTCGTCTCTAAATAAATGTCAAATATCAAGGCTTTGTTGATGGTATAAGGGTTTTTTTCTAAAATTAATTTTAGTTGCAACAACAATTTCCATAATGTAGGGAATTATTTTTAGTAGACGTACGGCTCGCGCGAATAGGAATAACATTGACAAAGCGGTTATGTCGCAGTTACTTTCCCTTGAAACGGAGCCACAGAAAGGGACTGTCGTCAAAAAAATGCTCCAGATGGGAAATATGTTTTTAAAAAAACATGATAGATGCATGAAATAAAAAGAAAATTTGTCGAATTCAATGTAAGATTGTATTTTTCTTCACCAATGGTCATATAAAAATATTTTCACGAGTGGCGTTTTAAACATTAGAAAATGGCCCGAGACGAGTTTAAGTGAAATAATTGACACAAGGCATCAAATATTTCGCAACAGTCGAGCCATGTGTTAACCTGTGTTACACAAATCAAATTTATTACGAGCTTCTTGTCATGATGAGACTTATTTAAAAAAAAAACTATTTGGGGAAATTAAAAGTTATATAATAAAACTTCAAAGACAAACGCAGTTGTAAAACATTGGACAGAAACCCTGATTATAGACACAAGACAAAGGCCCGATGGACTTAACTATGAAAATACAGCACAATCATTTAACCGCATGTCCATAAATGTTTTATTTTGGTTTAATCATATTTTAATGCATATAAACAAGTTTACATAGCACATGTGAATGCAAATATTTCAGCACATATAATCAAATACATATACAAAAGTGTTAGGCCACAAGTTATAACAACGTTAGAAATCGGCCCTCCTCTTTTTGTCAGACTTATATCAACATAAAGAAATTAATAACAGTTAATAAATTGCCACTATGATACAAACTGCTACGTTTAGAAAATAGATCACAGATATTTTTATTTAAGTAAAACAAAATCGTGTTTTTTGAATTTTCTTTAACCGTAAACTCATGTCAAGTTTAAGTTCAATATTTATTTGCTAAAGGCCACCGGCCCAATACAAAACATTAAGAACCAATATGGACATAATATGATATATTATATCATCAATATGATGATTCACAAAGCTGTGGAAATATGCCTGCATATAGAAATCAGAATACAATATTTCAATTGAATCAAATACATATCACAACTAGCATTTATTAATCACTTGAAAGCTAATATTATTATTGACTTGTCAACAATGAAATAAACTTACCCCTACGTTAACAATATTTTTTGGGAGTGCTCAATGCAAAGAAAATTACAGGGACAAGTCCTATAGTCAACAATTCAAAAATAAACCATATTCAGTTGCACAAGGCGAGGACCTAAACGGCAGTGAACTAAATACACAAACGGGTTAATACCAAATACACAAATACAAACACGACAAACAGACCGCACATCAATAAAAATGTCGGAAAATAACCCTGTGCTGCCAAATTGCCAAACGATTCACCCTCCAAGGAATCACCGCGTCTCAGAAACAGCGAACACTGGGGATTTATGTCCTGATATTTGTTTAAATTCAAATTATAAGAAATGAGCATGTAGGAACGTGTAAGAAGCCGAAAAGCTTTCTGTTCCGAAATAATCTATTATCTCGTACTGCTGATGTTGATGTTCAGAGTATACAACATTAGTAAAATAATGTGCGTCTGTGTTGGTGTTGTTATTTTGTCTTTTTGTCAGTGTCAACTTTGAAGGGAAGTGTTACACTCTATTTGACAGCGTGGTAATCGATAAGTTTATTTTTTTTTTTCACTGTGCCTTCGCTCCAGCCCCCTCCCCCTGAAAACCTGAATATTATCATTATTTTCGAATTGAAACAATATATATATCTTCACCTGATAACGTTCCACTAGGGACCTGCAAAAATATATTATTTATATCAATTTAGATAAGTATTGTGCTCTCAATGAATAGGCCTACGTTTAAAGTGACCAGGAAACACTTGGATGACATACGCGTACTCGGGTATGTTCATGTGTGTCGTATCAATGTGTGGTACAAAATTACGAGACGACCCTTAATGACCTTTTTGTTTATAAGGACTCAATTTATCAACAGCAAGCTTAAGTATATTGTATTGTCTTGTATTATTTAGCCACGTTACTAACTGAACCAAAGTAGCACAAAATAAGCAATAGTTTATGGTCATTATCAAATAATAATTCAAATAATTATGTTGAACATCAAATAAGGTATCAAAATGTAACGATTTCTCAATTTGTACAATATTAAAACATTGGTGTATAACTTGATCCTGTTATATGGGGCTTCCGATTGTTAATGAAATCGGTGCCCTCATGCCACAACTGTTATTCTTGAGCATCATGTAATTATCGTTTGTGACAAAAATGCAATCCTTGGTTAGTGGACGTTTGATTTCGTGAATGACTTATTTATGTTAAATAATTTCTTACTTCTTGTTTTGTTTCCATCGGACAAATTGCGTCTTTTTAAGGTTGATTCTAATTTTATTATTTTATGACAACGAGTGGTCATGTCTCTGTCTTGACTGTATTACCAGACCCCCAAAAATTACAAATACTTAATATAAATAAAATATTCAGATATCAATCTGAACTTTTCTTTTTAGCATTCGTAGTTTAATTATTCAATAAGTAATTTTATTATTTACTTTTTTTGATTATGTGCAGCTTCGAAGAGCTCAAAGCGATTTTTTTTCCGCATAACTACAAAACTGACGACGGATATGGTAAAACGTTGGGAAAGCACCCAGGCCCTTTTTGTGTATTATGAAAACAAGAACTTGTACCCATGCCCATTTGTTAATTCCAGGATTGCTTTGGAATATAATACTTTAAACGTGTTGTACAATTAACGTTAATCAATTAACAGCACTGTTTGGTTGTGTTCTTTGACGTCATTGCGTTTATAACGCGACGTTGTTTGACACTTCTTTACGAAATCATTTTAATTGTAAGAAAGACTAGGAAAATATTCTTAGAGTAAAATAATTGCACCGAGAACGGTTTGTCGCTCAAAAGTGTAACGGTTTAGCAACCTTCGAGGCATGTTAACTTCAAATATTTTCTGTATTGAACATTTTAGAATTCATTAGTAGCCTACAAACAAGATTTGATTATCTTTGCTTTGCATGGGTAAGGACTGTAATTTTTGAAGATATGTTTAAATATTATAATTATGAAAATTGTATTCTGTCTGTATCATTATGTCTCTGTACGGAATAGGATTATTGTGGGGGCGATACAACTATAATTAATCTCAAGAAACGTAGCCTGCAAGTCTCAGCTATTTTCAAGTTATTTATTCCATCAGCATTATCTTCTTGAATGATCTTTTCGATAGCATAGTTATATTCTTATTGGAAATATTATCTGTGAAAAAACAACCCCAGGTGGTTGTGTTCATTTTAAGTTGATGAGTAACGACATATACCTGTTCTTAAGTTGAAAATGCGTTATTAACGTACTTCTTTTAGTAAGTACTTGTAAATATGTTGCCAAATTACATGTTGTGTAGATAAATCATCCAATCGACAACGTATCTAGAGTAACCGATTCATAAAGATTAAATAATGCTTATTATTATCAACGAGTAAAATACCCTTAATATTTAATTTGCACCAAAGACTAAAACCTCTTTTAAACATTTGAAAACTGGAACGTGGTTAGCAATCGGTTTTACAGTTTTTAAAAGTGTGTGTACAGATGCGCAGATTTCCTGTTTAACTTTGAAACGGCAAGATACTTTTGCCCGTGTCGTATAAATTCAAAGTTTATTTCTAAACAAATCATGACAAAAAGCCAATGATCTCAGATATAGGTTCCTACCATTCCTAATAGGCCATTTTGTTTTAAGTATTTCTGTATTGATATTTTTTTTTCATTTTATCGGATTATAGTCAAGACCAGGACGCACAAGAGTTGCTGGGTTAGGCAGATCTGTCTTTGATTTGTATAATGTATATCTATTATTTGGACAAGATATTTACAACAAGAGTGTGAATGATCACATTTAAAAAATTGAGTGGCTCAAGTTCTACCACAAACACTACCAAATATTTTGGAAAATTTAAAGCCAATAGATTGGCCTCATATAACAGTACACTGTTTTATCAAGCTTCTCGTTTTCACACGTTTTTGCTGCGAATGTTATAATTAACCGTGCAGAAATGCGCTGGTCAGCTAGATTTACACATTATTTCGGCATAGCTTATATTTTTTGCAAGGTTTGTGTCCCATATCTTTTATAATCATGTTGTTGTTTTTTGCGTTAATTAGGGAATTACAAATGGTTTACGCTGCGTTGTAATTGTATGAATTTGAAATATGTTTATTAATTAATAACATACTTTCCTAAACGGTGATTTTATTTGCCTCGTTTAAAGATTTTAAAAATTATCATGTTTTAACAGATTATGAAATAAATAATCAATTGTATGACTTCACCATCACATTTTGGTTTTAAACCGAAAACCTAATTCCCGAAACAACATTTCACAAATTGGCAATAAAATTATAACAAAAATAGGTGCGGGCCCATAAAATGTAACTGTGTACTATGAGAATAATAAACAGCAAGGTGAAAGACAATTTAATTTATTTAGGGTATCTGTTAAAAGGAAAGTGTTAAGCCACAATAAAAGTGGAGCATCAAAGCTTACTATCAATATGACTGAAGAAATGTTCGCAAAATAGAAATATATCGGACAATCCCTGTAGTCATAATTTTCAAAATATCCGGTTTTATGGCACAGGGATATTCATTTTACTTCAAAAATAAACTTAATGTTAGGCAAAGGACATTACAATTAGTCTTAACTTAAACAGCACCTAAAGTGAAGTAAATGGCTCCCTTAATTTTGGCTCGATCTCAACCCTAAAAAGTTTTAACAAACGTATTCCGTTAAACAAGCTATCTTTATCATTCCGTCAAAATAAAAGCACTCGGTTTACTTGGTTTATCTTAAATGTTAGCTTCTTTAGTGACATAATGCTCCAAATTGATGAAAATGATCTGCTTTCGTTCGTAAACATACAATGCATGTGTTTGATAGGAGAAACCTTCTAATCTTTATAAAGAGGATGTTAACAAAATAACCATAACCGACATACGTGTGAAAATAAATTTATCAACATCATATAGTATATGCCAATGTATTCCAGAGTTCTATAATCGAGACAGTTGATAATAATGAGTCATTCTTACCTTTTATGATATGCTATTTTAATACATTGCTCCTTAAATGGTAAGAGCCACTAATGAGCACTTGTGAAAATGCCAAAAGTTAATCTACCAGTACTTCATTTTTAATTTGTTTAATATTTCAAGTGAAGTCAAATTTGTTTCAATTTATCAAAATGTACCGACACTATTGTGCAAAGGATCTGATATTAGATTAGAACGTTTGAACTTGGAACTCATACAAATTTCTTTTTGTTAACCATATATCATTTTATCAGAAGCATCGAAGAATGTCAAACTAGCGCAATGTTGTTTTATATAATATTGAGGTTAAGGTTTTACTGTTTATGTATATCACTACATTACATAAGAAAGCAATCTAAAGTTCTTTTGAAGAAATCATTTCCAGTTTTTAATTTATATATGTTATTGCATCATCTTGCATTTGTACATGTCCTCATATACAGTGAAGTATGTTTGTACTCTTTTCAATTTACTTGACCTTACGACGACCGAATGCAGCCGACATTCTACTTTGTCAAGGTAAACCGATTTGTATAACGACTGATGTGGGAATTATTAGTCTCGTTTAATTAAGGCTTTTGGATGTATAACACTACTACTCTACTGCAGAACTTGTGCACATATGCCATATTGTATTTTCATATGTATGATATTGTTTTGAATGCACACCCTTTCAGCAGGAAAATACCATTTGTTGAAATATTTTACGACCAATGCATTCCGTTTACTAGCTACACATTTCTAACAAATACCATCATGCTATTATGGATAAATTTTAACTCAGAAGTTAAACTCACCATTTGAACGGCCATTGAATGGGCGAGCACATAACAAATTTGTGTAATAATTTCACCAATGTTTGCAATAATGTCATCATCTGGATATATCACTAATAACCGTTTATATAGTTGAAACAACATTTCAATAAATGCTATTGAGGCCGTTTATAATTGTGATAACAAAGTAAGACATTTCAACACTTAATAATACTACTCAGCAACATTTGTTCCACTTGTCAATACTGTTTTATAAGAAACGGTATCTTGTATTTGAAAACTAGATATTTATGAGTTCGTTTTAGTTACCGCCCCATTTCTACATTGAGTGTTTTAGCAAGACATTGAACGAATGGTACTTGCGACTAATTTCCTTACCTTGTTTAAGCCTTGTTTTACCCTAGAAGACTCACCTTGTACCGGTCTGTGTCGTTTTATACAATTGGCATCCCAGTTATTACATACCGTTAAGTTTCTATCGCGGTACAGACTTACAACTGGTTTATGCCATCAACAGATTTTTACCCCGTTTTTATGTGCAAAGATTCTTTCGACGGACGTGTTTGAGGGTAGTTCAAAACAGTTATCTATAATGTTTAAGCACGAGGATGAAGTTTAGTACCTTTACCCAACAAATAGGATTTGTTCTTCCTTGTATGTGTTTCATAAGACATAGTCAAAAGTATGGAAACAATGATTTCTAAAGACAGTCTTGTTTTGCACTTCAAGAGAGTTCGTATCTATTACCGATTTTGTTAAGTTTTATCAGACAATTGAGCACAACACGTATTCAAATCATATTGTTTATGTTTTATATATCCACACGAATGATACGTCATCGTATTTCGATTAGTCCACTTAGCATGCTTGACGATAGGGTGTAAAAGTTCAAAATCAGTGTTTGGTGTATGGCCTTGTTTTAGGTATTTGCGGATAATCGGTAAACAGGACCTTCATTTTTCGAACATCGAATAGTTGACATCCGGTTTATTTCCGTATTCATTTTTTCTAGTTTGCATATCTTATAATAAGCAATGCCTTACATACCAAGTGTATTGAAATGTGATAACAAATTGTAGGACCATCATTTTACCTCTACTTAACTATCTACTTATATTATTAGTATTTTTCCAAATGTTAATGATTTCTAATGATGGCTCGATATACCGATCAATCGATTTACACCGGTGTTTTTACTTCAAATTTGGTTCGGTTATCGTTTTTGTTGCATATCAGTTCCAAGGGAATCAACTCCGGTAAATGTACTATTAATACGAATAATCGGCAAAAAAAGCTCTACATAAATTCGATATGTATTTGCTTCAATTGTGTGTCTATTGCTTAAACGTATTGACTAGTGTAAAATAGATTGGAATGAAAGTATTCAATATTTGTGTTTAGCAAATACAACTTAAAAGCAGCATACATCACACTTAGGCATTGATTAACAAGATTGTAACCGTGTATTTAATAGCAGAAATCGCAATTATATTTAATGATTGGTGAATGCTAAAAGATCAACAGTGGCCTAATACAGTCTCATGGGTCTCAATCACAATAGAACGGAAGGGGCGTCACACTAAGGATATGTAGGGCCTTGATAACGAACACATGGATACTCAACTATCTCACTCTTACCGAGAAACATACTCTTTCACAAAATAATTAGAATGATGTTTTGTGAATTGCAACGTGCTGTTTAAACGATTTATGCCTTATTGAAAAAATCATTTAAAAAACAACAACTTTTGTTCTTTTGAGTTCGGAACTCATACAAATTTCTATTTCATTATCATATATTATTTAATCACAAGCATCGAAGAATGTCAAAAAAGCATAATGTTGTTTTATATAATATTGAGGTCAGGGTTTTACTGTTTATACATCTATGTGCATATAATTCATATGACTGCATTAAATAAGAAATCAATCTAAAGTTCTTTTGGAGAAATCATTTCCAGTATGTAATTGATAAATATACTTGCATCATCTTGCATTTGTACATGTCCTCATACACAGTGAAGTATGTGTTGTACCTTTTTAGTAGTTTACCTGACACCCCAGATAAGTGTATCAAATCCAGCCAACCTTCTACGTTGTCAAGGTAAACCGATTTGTATAACGACTGATGTGGGAATTGTAAGGTTCGTTTAACAGTATGCTATTGAATGTGTAACACCACTACTCTTCTGCACATATGCCATATATGTATTTTCATAAGTATCATACTGTTTTGAATGCACACCCTTTCAGCAGGAAAATACCATTTGTTGAAATATTTTACGACCAATTCATTCCGTTTACTAGCTACACATTTCTAACAAATATAATTATGCTATTATGGATAAATTTTAGCTCAGAAGTTAAACTCACCATTTGAACGGCCATTCAATGAGAGAACATATTACAAACATGTGTAATAATTTCACCAATGTTTGCCATAATGTCATTATCGGGATAATGCCAAGAATAATATTTCATTCAGTTGAAATAGCATTTCAGTAAATGGTAATGAGGCCGTTTTTACTTGTGATAACATAGAATGACATTTTAACACTTAACAATACTACTCAGAAACATTTGCGTTTCATGATAAAACATAAATTGAAACAAAGGCTATTAAAACCAGTGCTTGTCACAAAACAGCAACCTAATGTAATTTATTAAGGACCTTGTTTTACGAATAGCCAGATAATCGGCAAATACACCGTTAAAAGCTTAGTTCTGACCTACGTTCGCCAACTGGAATGACTTATTTATGTAAAACATAAACTAAGTGTCAAATATGTGATAGGCCCTTCTTTATTTTCAATGTTATAGACTAATTGGCTTGGTCTCCACTCGTTGGCTTAACCTCCACTTTTTGGCTTAATCTCCGTAAATTTTGGCTCGAGCTCAACCTACTAAAAAAGAATGAACAAGCTTACGAAGGTTAACAAGTTATCTTATTCATTCCAGACAGAATTAAAGCTATCGAAATACTTATTGTATGTTAAATGTAAGCATCTTCAGTGAAGTTTAGCTGCAAATTGATGTTAAATTCTGCTTTCGTTCGTAAACATGCATTTATTTTATAGGGGAATCCTTCTAAATAATCAAGAAATAGTGTGTAAACAAAATAACTGGCACACATGTGGAAATTAAACTTACTAATTTTTAATAAATTTCCTTTAAATATTTCATAAGCAGCATACACTGAATCCTGCATTTAACCTTCGGAAAAAAATCAAATGTGTATAATTGTGTCCTTTTGTTGCAGATGTAATGCGCTTATTTTAATTTGTTCTATATGGCATATTCCAGAATTTTGTTGTTTGAATTAAATTATGTTAACGGTGCCAATATTTTCCAAACGATTCTGAGTGTTTCAAAGTTTTTGTGCAGATACCATATCAGTTTTCTGCTTAACTTCAAAACGACAAAATACGTCCGCTGTGTTTTCATCTTAATTTATATTTCTAAACAAATCATTGCAAAATACCCAACAGTACTCATAATAGAGATGTAAACTTATTTAGAAACAAAGTCATCTTACAAGAACCTAAATCGAAGCAACTAAATGTAAATATAGCAAATTACACGACCGATTTATTGCAACGGTAGGTTCCCATGCTTCAAAAATTTAACGCTGATAATGATAATTCCCCCTAAAAATAAGTATTTTCTCTTACTTAATATACTTCAGCAAGTTTTATATTAACACTGTTAACCGCAAAATTTTGACAACTACAAAACTAAAAAAGTAAAAATTAATTGGTTAAATATTTATACAATTGGCATCCCAGTTGTCAAATGCCATAACAAAAAGTATCATGGTGCAGTAGTGCAACAGTTTTTTGCGATCTGCAGGGATATTGAGAACTTTATTTAAAATCGGTTGTAATTCCTTCCCCTTCATAAACCAGTTAACTTTGCAAAAAAAACCTACTAATTTGATTTTACAAAGATTGCTTACGTTTGAATAAAAATATTTAAAAACAAAAACAATTATTAACCATTTACAAGAACATATAAAACTAAATATATCAATTTTATATTATCACCACAAACTTTTTCAATATACAATATTAGATGTTCATATTATATGTTTCACATCAAAATAACTATACCTAAAACATAAGAAAAGCATCGATGATACGATGTCGCTTTTGAAGTATAAAACATTTGAAAATATCAATCATTTATTAAGAAGAACTAAACATACCGGACAATCTCTGTTTGTTATTTTAAATAGAAATAGATGAATGCATTTTTTTCTTATCTGTTTGAAGCAAACGTCTTCTTTCCCTTCCCTGTATCATTAGGGAATGCGGTCTGCGGTCCTCAAACAATACAAAGAAATGAGAAATAAGCCTGATGAAAATCATTTAACCGAATAATTGTCAAGACACTTGAAAGCGAATATTGTTTTTGACTTGGTAACAAAGAGATAGGCTTACCCCAATGTTAGCAATAGAAATTACAGTGATAAGCCACGTATTCAACAATTAAAGACCCTGCTGGGGATTTTTGTCCTGATTTTGTTTTCTAAGCAATGGACTTGTTTAAACGTGTAGGAAGCCGTAAAGCTATCTGTTCCGAAATAATATACTATCTCGTTCGGCTGAAGATGATGTACAGAGTTCATAATAATAAATATCTTTTGCGTCTGTTTTGGTGTAGTTATTTTGTCTTTTTGTCAATGTCAAATTTGAGGAGAATTGTAACACTTTTTCTGACAGTGTGGTAATCGATATGTTTATACATGTATATATCTTTACACCTCGATATGTTTATACATGTATATATCTTTCACAGTTTGTATGCTCCTCTTCCCCTGAAAACTTTCTCAAATATGATTATATGGTTAATTTTGCACTAAATGATTTCCCACGTAGTTATTTTCAGTTTGAAACGAAGTATATATTCACCTGTTGACGTTCCACTGGCGACACGCAAAATACACAGCAGATCTATATCAAAAATATGCTCTCAATGAATAGGCCTGCGTTTGATGTGACCTGGGCAAACCTGGATGACATACGCGTATTAGAGTATGTTTATGTGTGTAGAATCAGTGCCTGGTTCACATTTATAAGGCGAACATTGAAGACCTTTTGTTGTTCATCAGGCATCAATTGATCAACAGCAATTTAAGTATCTTGTACAATCTTGTAGTATTTAGCCAAGTTACTTACTGAACCAAAATAGCACAAAATAATCAATAACTTATGGTTATTATCATAATGATAGTTTCAGTTGAACATCGAATAAGGCATGAACATTTAAAGTGACACTCTTATTCAAAATCAATACTACCCATACATAACAAGCATCAATTTTGACTGAGAAACCTTTGACTACTTTCTAAATAATGCATTTATGGAAAATATTATTTACTGATAACAAGATTGTAACCGTGTATTTAATAGTAGAAAGCGCAAACATATTTAATGTTTGGTGAATGCTAAAAGATCAACTGTGCCCTACTACAGTCTCATAAGGTAGACCTACCGTGCTTTATGCTCATTTTTTCAAATTAAACTCGGTGACCTTCAAAAGAACCATTGTTTTCGACATTAATTCACCATTCTTGAAATATTCAATCAATATTATTAATTGTGGTCAATCTTATCTGGAAGTAAGAGCGCATCTTTAACGATTACTCAATTGTACTTTATTTAAACATGGGATCATAAATTGATCCTGTTATGAGGGACTAATAGTGCAACTGTTTTTATCGGGAATCATGCGACAAAAATGCAATCCTTAATCAATGGACGATTTATTTCGTGAATAACTTATTTATGTTTAATAATCTCTTATTTTGTTTTAATTAACAAATTAAAAATTAAAAAATGTCTTTCGGTTTATTTCTGTTTCTATATTTCAAGTTAACCTTGCTTGTAAAATGAAGTACATTATATAAAAAAAATATTGATAGGTGAGTAAATCATGATAGGACCGTCATCTAATTCATACTTCTATTAAGTTTCACCGATTTTTTTGAAAATGTGAATGAGGTTTCTATACATTTGTAGATTAAATCATCCACACGTTATACATTTTAAAAGAGCGTTCTAATAGGTTCAAACAGTCAGCAAAATATTTAAAAAAGGCAACAAGTGTTATAGCTTTTTGGAGATTCCTTTTACAACAAACTTATTTAGTTCGAAAATGTTTTGATGGAGAATTGAGTAGCATAAGTAAATGAACGTTAATCTCCATTCAATAGCAAAACGAGTTGTGATTTTTCGAAATATAGTGTTATCACATAAAATGATCTTAGTTACTTAAGGAGCATAGTATCAAGACTCCCACGTTTAACAACACGCCAAAATGGTAAGCATTATCGAAATGATAATATTGAAAAATGGACCGATAATTAATTACGATTCCACATCATATCTGTGTACAAATGGAAAATAATTATTATTTTCTTTTTTTGTAGTTATGAATCACTTGGATACACCCAGGACCAAGACTTATTTGCGTAAGTTTATGAATACCAATGATGCAAGTACTTGATTCAGCTTTGTTTTTAAAAAAGATAAAAACTAAAAGGGCCGGCTATTTAAAAAAGGTAACAAGTGTTATAGCATTTTGGAGATTCCTTTTACAACAAACATATTTAGTTCGAAAATGTTTTGACGGAGAACTGAGAAGCATGAGTAAATGAACGTTAATCTCCATTCAATAGCAAAATGAGTTGTGTTTTTTTCGAAATATAGTTTCAAGAGTTTCAAGAGTTTATTGGCGAATCGGCATGTTTGCCTTTGGCCATTTACAAACTGTCTAATTATGGCCAAGACACAAAAGTATATTGATTTATAAAGCAATTATGTGATAACATTACATATACATTCACAAAAGCAATATCCTAATAATATATACGAAAATATAACCATTAGAAGCAACTAAACTTCTAGCTTTTCTTGTCTTAATTTCATAGCACTATATATAAACTTAGCTAAGTTTTGTAAAAATAAGTCCCTCTTTACTGACATCAAATATTTAAATTTAGCCATATTTGGCCAATTAACCTTAATATGATATTTTTTTCTAAGATCTGAATAGGCTGTACAACAAAGTAGAAAATGGTATTCAGACTCCACAGTGTCATGTGAACAGAGTTTACATTTTCTGTTGTCTCTGTTAATATTCGTATATCGACCAGTCTCTATTTCCAGTGAATGAGATGACAGTCTAAATCTTGATAATTCTTTTCGGTGTTTATCATTTTTGACACACGTTAAATATTCTTCAAATAAAAATTATTTTTTAAATCTACAATAGTATTCCATTTTTGGTTGGGATGTTAAGTTATCATACCACGTTTGAATATATTGATCCCGTACTCTTTGGGTTAACAAAGGAGAATAATTGTAATCTGTATTAAAATCAACTAACAAGTTACCATAACCCATTCTGTTTAACAAATCAGACATAGCTGAGTGCCATATTTTTTACTAGCAGGACGTATGTTATTATAATGATAAATATTGGATTGTTTTGTTAACACATGGTGCATTAATGAATTCGGATTCATATTAATTTTTATCCAATATTTTAATGCCCTTTCTTTACATATAACTGACAATGGAAACCGTCCTAGCTCGCCTAAAACGGCGACATTAGATGTCTGTTGTTTAACACCAAGAATATGTTTGCAGAACTTTAAATGGAGTTTATCTAGCTCGCTATGATCGTATGCTCCCCAAATCTCCGATCCATATAAAATAATTGGTACAATTAGAGCATCAAACAACGATAGTTTAGTTTTAATATCTAGTGTTAATCTACTAAAGACAGATAGTAGATGGTTGTATGCCTTTAAAGCCTGTTCATTCAGCATTTTTACAGCATTATTCATATTCCCAGTATAAGAAAAGTTAATACCTAAGTAACAAAAGTTATCCACCACTTCAACAATTTCGTCATTAATTGTCCATCTAAAATTACACTGGCTTTTCCTGCTTTCAAACACACATATTTTAGTTTTTTTAAGCATGCCCAAATTTCACTCAATGTTTGCAATTACCGGGTGCGGTACAGTTTATCTGTAGAGCACTTTTGACATATGCAAATCCAGAGACCGTTCATGATGTTTTACACCACAAAATGTCAAAATATTCTCAATGGAATCTTTTAAGTGTTACACTAGATCAATTATCATATAATATGTTACATTTATCATATTCTGGTATGTATTACACGCTAATGTACATAACAAGAACAATTTTAGCTCAAATTAATTCCTCTTGTGTCCAAAGATCATGGCACAACATTGTCCCCCCCCCCCCACCTTCCCTAATAAAGGCGATGCTTCTGCAGCCTTTACTTTGTTCTGCTGACCTATATCTTCATCGGTCTAGAGTTTTCCTTCTCAGCTTCTCATCTCTGACTGGGGACGGTTCTTCTGAACGTATAAGCTCCGTCCGTCTTTTGCATCTTGAGCATGGACCGCATTTTACTGGCTCGTCGGTGTCAACTGCGTCGCACTTGCAATCGCTGGGCACCGGCAATCTTGACAAAGCGTCACAATGACCTTGAAGAAGACCAGACCTGTACTCAATCTCGAATTGATAGGAGGCCAGGATTTCTAGCCACCTAGCCACTTTACTGTTAGGCTTCTACAGCCTAAATAACCCAACGAGGGCCTGGTGATATGTTCGAACTAGGAGCTTCCGGCCTTACAGGTATTGGCGAATATACTGCAAGAAAAAGATGACTGCTAATAATTCCCGCTCTATAACACGACAATTGCGCTTCGCCCTTTTTAAACCACGCCCTGCAAAAGCTAGGTCTCCTTCTCGACCATATTCCAGTTGAGCCAAGACCCCATCTATGCCGGTACAAAAAGTGTCAACATCTTTTATAAACTGCCCAGCATCATTTCGAGGGTAACACATAATATTAGGACTTGTCAGACTCAATCTGCTTCAATTTGACAAAAGCTTATTTACATTAATCACTCCAAAAAATGGCTTGTCGATTTTTGTCAGTTTGGTAAATGGATGGGCGATCTTTCACAAAACGGTGGTAATCAGTCCCAGTGACTACAAATTGTTTTACTTGTTTAGCGTTGATAAGCCGCGTCCAACCTAGAATTTTGGCAACATTGGTCGGGTCGGGACGCAAACCCTCAGCAGAGACCACATGTCCGAGACACGTTTATTCTGTCTGCAATAGCTGGCACTTTTCCGGCTTCAAAACAACTGCTAAAGTACGATCTTAACCTCTCCAGCTCTGGTCATATGTTCATCGAAATTGAGGCCAAAGACGATGATGGCATACAAAACAGGTGAACCACCGGAGTCCTTGCAGCGCGAACTCCATAAGTTCTTGAGCTTGAAATCCCACTCGCATTATTAAGTACGACTGGCATACGGACCATCTCATAGTGTCTGTATTTACAGCAAAATACTGTTTAAGGGATGTTCTTCTTTTTTTACTGGTACAATTCTTGACAATTGTATTGGAGTGGCGCAAGGGCAAGTGCTTTTCGTATTACACCCTTTTGAAGTAAGTCCTCAACCGCCCTTTCCTCCGCATGCGCAAATAGAATCCGTCAGGGCCAGTGTTTTACTGGCTGGGCCATATCAGTGTTAATTTGGTGGTCTGCTAGATCAACGAGTCCCAGGTCCTATTCCTGTTTGGAAAATGCGCCCTCGTACTTCACCAAAATACCCGACAATACATCATGTTCGCGCTGGCTTCTACCTGTCGCCGACCGCTCAAACAGATATTTGAAGTACTCAGGAACCTTTGCTACTTCATCCCGCATATTCCTTCATGCTTGCTACACATCGAACCCGGTCCGCATTAATTTCCTCTTCTGCATTTTCTTTAGGAGTCAATGCGCTTTAAACACGCTCCACTCACTCAGCTACCCCTATCTATGCATTTTGTTTAAGGGCTTTCGCAGTAAGTAATGGGTTGGGTATTCTCAACTTGCATGTCGTAAAGCATTTGTCAACATGAATTGATGCCATCTATAGTGGGAATCTCGCTTTGAACGAGTCTGTGGCTTCCACAATATAGTTTGCCCCATCTTCCAGGTCATCCTCCTCTGTTCTCTCAACAAAAACATCAACCTCGGCTTCTGACTGCGTCGGCCAGCAAATGTCTTCTGCCATTACCACTTTTCTCACCTTTCGTAGATTAGCTTTCCGCAAACACGGTATCTCACACCATAAGCAAAATGAGGTCTTTAATGAAAAGTAGGTCAGGCGGGCCAACGTCACCACCAACCGAAAAGTCATAACCAAGAAGCCCCTTGTCTTCTATTTCTGCCACTGCGAGCATTTCCATAAGTAGTGTTCCCAAGGTAATCCTAAGCACACCTTAACCACACTCCCGATTAGGAGCCCAGCCCGCTCCGCAAAGAGGAGTAGACTCCCTCAACACCGGTCGTTCTTGGTAATTTATCTGGCAAAAAAACGTTGAGATATGATTGTTCTCATCACCCCGGTGTCTGCAGTGAACGTAACTGGAACACCATTCACCTCTCCCCGGACGCTCTTGTTGACCCCCGCCTCGTAATTGTATGAATTTAAAAGATTATCAATCAACAACACACCTTCCTATTTTGTGTATGTATTTGCCTCGTTTAAAGATTTTAAACAGATATTATGTTTCAACAGATAATGTAATAAATAATCGAGTTCATTACTTCACCGTAGCATTTTGTTTCAAACTTTTAAGAATATTGTACAGACAGAAAATTATAACAAAAAACGGCGCGGGTCAACAACACCACACAGATCAAAGGTTTCTGATGAAAACAATCATATAGAAGAATCATCATCATTTTATGACAATGAAAGAAAAACAAACAAAAAATAAGAAAAGAAAAAAACGGTTGGCTAGAGTAACAATAAGAAACATATCAATTATCGAACTACTGAGATGTTCAAGAGTTGGTGGGAGTTGATAAGCCTTTATTTCTTTTAAAATTTGGATTCCACATCGACACTTCATTCTGATAAAACAAAAGTAGAGAATGAACCATTGCACAACAAAGCATTAATCACTTGAAATTGAATATTGTTATTGACTTGGCAACAATGAGATAAACTTACCACAATGTTAACAATATATATTTTGTGAGTATTTAGATAATGTTAAGAATATTATAGTGACAAGCCCAGTAGCCAACAATTTAAAAATAAACTGTGTTTAGAGACACAATGCAATGACCTAACCGGCAATGAACCAAATACACAAATGCAAACACGACAAACAGACCGCACACCAATAAAAATGTCGAAAAATAACACTGTGCTACCAAATTGCCCAACGATTCTCCCTCTATGGTATCACCGCGTTTCTGAAACGGCGAACAATCAACAAGTCTATTGCGATTTATGTCCTGATTTTGTTTAAATTCAAATTGTATGACATAAACTTTTAGGAACGTGTAGGAAGCCAAAAAGCTCTCTGTTCCGAAATAATCTTATATCTCGTTTTGCTGATGTTTATGTTGAACATCAAATAAGGCATCAACATTTAACGATCACTCAACTTGTACAATATTAAAACATTGGTGCATAACTTGTTCCTGTCATAAGGGACATCCGATTGTTAACGAAATCGGCGCACTTATACCACAACTGTTATTCTTGAGCATCATGTAATTATCGTTTGCGAAAAAAAAATTGATGCATACTATCAAGTCGGCGCAATCAAATAAGAAGAAAAACGTGCATGTAGATAACCAAAATATGGTGACTGTTTCAATGATAATATGCTGGGTATACATATGTTCGAAGGACATTATAGTTGATAATATTGTTAAAATAGTTTAAGCACGGAATTATATATTTTCTATATTAAACTAAAATATACCAAAAATATACACACGTTACTTCGGAAGACATAAGAGGCATTGGCCTAATACATGAATTTCAATAGCATGAAATTAACCTTTTATTTGTACCAGCATGGGAAAACCCAGTTATGTGAACTCCGTGCTAAATATATTTTATATTTTTGTTTTTGGTGAACACATTTTACTCTTGAGTGAATAGAACGGGGATAAAATTACTATGCATTCAGAGGGAATTATCTGTAGTTCATTATTTCGCATGACATTTTCAAAAAAACAACAATTAAGCTCAATGTTAACTCGCCTTTTTGCTCTTGCCAAGGGAGATTACTGCGTAGGACGTTTAGAAACATAACGGATATTGTAATGTACCATGTTACCTTCATCTATTGGGGGTAGGTATCAATCGGAACACCTCGGCCAGTATATATCTCGAAGATTGCTGGAAGTGTTATGATTGAGTTGGTATTTAAAATCGAAATTTTCAAAATGATAAGAAGGGCTTTTATAATTTAAGTTTTCATTAACAATTAAAGTTTAAGGTTTTATAAAACAAACCAAACTTCACATTTTATCATGCATCTTGGAAAATATTGAAAGCATTATTCTGCAACTTATGAACTGGTCCCTAACTTGGAATAATTCTTAAGTAATATCAAATAAAGTCGGCGCCCTTCTGGACGCCGACTTAATGAATGGACAATTCAACTAGTGAATAACTAATTTAAGTTAAAAATTTCTTATTTCCCATTTTGTTTCAATCGGACGAATTGTATCTGTTTAAGGTTGACTTTAATTTTATTTTTGTATGACAACGGGTGGTCATGTCTGTTTAATGTCTGTGTCACCAGACACAACAATCTCAAAAATACTTAATATATATAAAATCCCCAGATATGAATCTGACCTTTTCGTTTTAGCTTTGTATATCAACGGGTGTTCATGTATGTTTAATGTCTGTGTCACCAGACACAACAATCCCAATAATACTTAATATGTATAAAGTACACAGATATGAATCTGACCTTTTCGTTTTAGCATTCGCAGTTTAATTATTTAATAAGTAATTTTAATACTTACTATTGTTTTAAATTTTATTAAATTATTCGAAGAGCTCAAAGCGAATTTCTTTCCGCATAACTACGAATCTGACGAAGGATATGGTTATACCTTGGGAAAGCACCTAGGCCCTTTTCTGTGTATTATGGAAACAAGAACTTGTACACCTACTTCAGTAAATTCCAGCATTGCTATGGAATTTAATACTTTAAACGAGTTGTACATTTTACGTCAATTAATGAACACAACTGTTTGATTGTGTTCTTTGACGTCATTGCGTTTATAAGGCGACGTCGTTTGACACACTTATTAACAAAAGCATTTAAATTGTGAACAATAATAGGAAAATATTCTAAGTGCAAAATAGTTGCATCAAGAACTGTTTGTCGCTCAAATGTGTAACGGTTTAGCAACTTTCGAGGCATACTACCTTTAAATCGTTCTCTATTTAACATTTAAGCATTCATAAGTAGCTTGCAAACAGAATTTGATTTTCCTTGCTTTGCATGGGTAAGGAATGTAATTTTTGAAGATACTTCATACACAAAACAAAATCAACTGTCATATTAAACATTTGAATTTGCCGGAGGAGTGGTTAATTGGTGTACTAGGGGTTATAATTATACTCTCTATTGTAAACATTACCACGTGCTGGTATTTACATTCCTAACAGCTGGCTTGTAGCAGACAGCATGCCACACTCTATTAGATAGTACAGTAACAAAAGTTTATACCAAACCTTGATGAAGATTAATTCTTATTCTTAGCACATATAGAAATAAATATTTAATAAAACATTATTGAATCCTTTAAATAAAGATAATTTAATATTATTTATGTATTAACAATCAGGTAAAACTTGTTAAAAATATGAAGATACACATAGTGTATCCAATCAATGTTTGAATAAAAAAAAGAATTCCTGAACAGTGTGTCTCCGTAATATTGTTAGTGCAATCCTTAGGGATTTGATATAAACCCCTCACTTTTTTCGGTACACACCCCGGTATAATTTTTCGTACTGTTAGTTCACACGTGCGTCATGCATAAGTCTTTCTTTCCTTTACAAATATGTGTTATGTATCCACAGTCCTTGTCTGTCTATCATGACCCAGTTTTTTTGTAGAGCCTTTTTCGTATTAAACTATTGCCAGGAAGCGGTGGTCTTCCATTCGCAAGCCAAGCCTGCGGATTTGTTGTGACACAAGGTGAACTAAAGCAATGGGGGTAGAGATCATTAGCTTCATTTGCTACATATTTTCATACGCTCTATTTGTTTTCTACAATGTCAATTTATCCTTTAAATGTGTCTTCTAATAATTCTGTCGAATCTTTTCCAAGGTTTAGATCTGTAACACTGTTTTCATATTTGACTTTTTAATATTTTTATAAACCTCAGATTTATTTTCATTTTCTTTTACATCTCTTTCAAAACTTTCTATATCCCAGGCATGAAAAGTGAATATCCCGGAAGTATTCATCTTTTGTTTTTCAGTCATGTAAACTATATATTTCTTTTCTCTTATTTCATTTGTGCCATTTAAAATGCTCAAAATAATTACTTCTAAATATAGTAAGTATTTAGTTCCATGATTTGCAAATGATCATGTCGAACTGGGTTTGTGTTCTTTCCTTTTTTGCTCAACTAGGGTGGCATTGTTTTCCAGTTATAGATACACAAACCAGACCAGCTATTCCATTCCAGCCTGTGACATTTAATTATCAATGAAATATGTCAACACTATCTATAGTATATGTTGGCAGACCATACCATACCTAGACAGGACCCATTCAAAATTTGGTAAATTTATACAAGTGTTGTGAACCTAAATTTGTCTCTTTAGTTTTGTTAATTACTGTTCTCAAAATGGAAAATAGAAATAATTATTTTAATAATTAAAGTTTGTTCCTTGGTGAAAGAAAGTTTAATACTCTTTTAACATTTTCACTTCTCCATAGGCTATTTGATTTGTTCATAAATTTGAATTTGCCTAGCAGAGATACCATGCAAGCAGCAAAATAAAATGAAACTGACTTTCAACCTATTTATCAGTATTGTACATTGGAGGATGCAAAATCAGAGGAGCTGTTCATCGGCTGTTTGTCATCTGTACAAAAACGTCAATTCACAAAACTTTAATGAACACTACATGCACGAACTCAAACACCATAAAACAACCACACAATCATAAAAATATAATAAGTCGAACACTGTATTGCTCAATTGCGTAACAATTTCCTCGCTTGTGAATCAATAAGTTACAATAATAGACAATCCACTTGTCTTTTGCGAATTTGTTTTGTACGAAATTTTGAACCTCATTCCGTTCCGTCTTGATCTTAAAAGTTTATTCTATTATTATCAATAAGAGTGAAGCAAGCAGGGCAGCTGTGTAAGGCTGTGCTGTTGTTTCGTGTCGTTTTTGTTAATGATAACTTTCAGCACAATTTCGACACCCTATCTGACTGCATGGTTATCGGCATCTATAACACTTTGTTTCCACCGTAATCGCGTCCCCCTACCCCTTTTTACTGTAGGATACAGTTTTTGAACAAATGTATCAATAATGACAGTTTAGTTTTTGTCACCAAACGATTTAAATGTTCCACAAGCGACACTCAAAAATGCACATCAGGTATATCAATATTGTTATTTTCCTTTATAGGACTCGTTTACATGCACATGAAATAGACTCAGACATTAATAAAATGCATGTCTTTGCGTTAGTACACACGTTAGGTTTGAATATATGGTACACATTATGAGACTGACTTTAATGGCCTTTCATCATGCTACAATTTCTCAACAACAAGCTAAAAATGTGTATCGTGATTATCATTACGATAGCTTCTGTTAAACATCTCATAAAAAATAATAACTCAAATTATACAATTGCAAAAAATCGCAGCTGAGCTTGATCCTTTTATATCGGTCTTCAGATTGTTTAACAAATCGAGGCCTGAAAATCACTGTTACATATAATATTATTATCTTTTCTTTGAATTCCTCTGTTCTCTTGATAAGGACTATGACGCAAGTGTTTGTGTTTGTTTTTTCTGCAAACTTGCACCATTATATGAACATCGTTAGCGACAAAGTCGAAACAACCAGGAACTATATTCTTTCTTTTTAAATTGTATACAATCTACTAGATGTTTTAAGTTATTTAAGACTACTAATAACACGGTTTAAATCCTAGCAAAAACAAAATATGAACAGTTTGAAATAAACGGCTGATGATTCTAAAACATGTACAGTCCGAGCATTCAAAATTAAATTCTTGTTTTTCATACAATGTTTAATCATTTGCAGCTCCCATGAAAGGCCATGGGACTGTTCCAAAAAGCGCGCAAGGTAAGTTTATACATCGGATAAGCACCAAAGTCCTTTTCTTTGTATGTTTGAATAATAAATATTTGTTTATACTTTCAAATAAATATTAGTACAAACGATTATTTTTATTTTACATCGTAGTTTATAAACGTAAGATGACGACCATTGATGAATGGCGAACAGCCAAATTTGCTCCATTTTTTCAAAATCACCAACACTATAGGGCAAAGGACCCAACATTTATAATAGAATAATAATAGAACGGAGAGGGGCGGAATGGCTGAAAGTTAAGGATGTTTAGGGCCTTGATAAAGAACACATGGATAATCAGCAGGCTTTTACCGAGAAACATTATAATTAACAAAATAATGAAGTTACAATGTTGTATGAATTTCAACGTTGTGCTTAAAACAATTTTTGATATTTCAAAAAAACAACATTTGTTAAAAAGAAAACGTTTGTTCTTATGTATTTGTATCACGTAATTATTTATGTTTGTTTATTATGTATAATTTAATAAAAAGCATCAAAGAATGTCGAAATAACATTTTGTTGTTTTAAATAATATTGAGGTTAAGGTTATGCATCTATGTGCATATATTATGTATGACTGCCTTACAATAAAATCAATCAAAAGTTATTTTAATCAAATCATTTTCATTCTTTAATTAATAAATGTAAGTGTATTATTTTGTACTTGCATTTCTACATGTCCTCTTAAACAGTGAAGTATGTTTTGCACTTTTTCAGTGGTTTAACTGAACACTCAGTTAAGTGTAGCGAATCCAGCCTACCTTCTCCTTCGTCAAGGTAAACCGATTTGTATAAAGACTAATGTGGGAATTATCAGTCTCGTTTAACAATACGCCATTGAATGTATAACACTACTTCCCTACTGCAGAACTTGTGCACATTGGTCATATATGTATTTTCATATGTATGATACCGTTTTAAATGCATACCCTTACATCAGGAAAATACCATTTGTTGAAATATTTTACGACCAATTCATTCTGTTTACTAGCTACACATTTCTAACAAATATCATCATGATAGTATGCATGTTTTGTAGACGACTTTATCCACTACTTAGATATCCTGGTTTTGTTATTCACAGACGACACCATCTTGGTTGCTAGGTCAGCGAATGAATTTCAGAAATGCTTGAATGACTTCGAAGAATATTGTAAAACATGGAAACTCTACATCAATATAAATAAAACAAAGGTTATGATATTCGGCACCAACAGAAGAAAATGGAGAAACTACTCATTTAAGATTAACGATGAATTATTAGTCGATAATTATAAATATCTCGGTATTGTATTTAGCCCAACAAGAAAGTTCAATAAAGCAAAAGACCATTTAATTCAACACGTAAAAAAGCACTCCACTTAGTATATATAAGAATATATAATCTCGATCTGCCAATAGATTTACAACTTAAGCTATTTGACCACACAACTTTACCAATCCTTACATATGGCTGTGAAGTAATCGGCTTTAAAAATACTGATGGATATTAAAAAAATTCACTTTGATTTCTTACGTTAAATTACAAATTCTAGAAAATGTACTCCAGCGTATATGCTTTACGGAGAATTAGGCCGGTATCCTAATAAAATGACTATCAATAAACGTATTATTAATTTCTGGAACAAACTAGTCATTGAAAAGGATTCATATGCAGCACTGGTGTATAGAACAATTGCTCAAAGTGGCTCAAATTTCACTTGGCTAAATTATGTAAAGTCGTTGTTGAACAACACTGGATTTACCTATACCTGAAAATGGTATTGCGTTGCTAAATTGCGTAACAATTATATCCCATAAGTTAACATGTTGTTAGCAGGATTGTGATGATAGATAGTGGACACCATTGAGATGTAAGTATGTATGTAAAACTACCTATATTTTTAAGTGAAAGCATACACACATGGTTTTGCTTACACACGCACAATCATGGCTAATTTGTTTAATCACGGTAGTTTTAAAGGTCTGAAAAGTATGCATACTTTAATTATTAACTGTTATAAACATTAAGCAGTTCATTATCATTTGGATATTTATGCAAAAAGCTAAAGAAACAAGCTCAGTAGCAAAAATTTAAACATAGACCAGGTTTTGTGGCACCGGGTAAACGCCAAAGACATAGAACATAAAATCACAAACAAGAAATAGTCGTGTTCAAAAATATTTCAAATGTTTGAAAAAACAAGCTTATAACGTACGTTCGATTGTCCGTGTATCTGGCTCCACTTCTCGCGTCCGGGCTTAAACTTTATTTTGTTTGATTAAATACCTTAACAAATGTGTTCGGCATATAAAGACGATGTGTCGCGTATAAGGTATTTAAGGT
Organism: Mya arenaria; assembly: GCF_026914265.1. Taxonomy (NCBI): domain Eukaryota; kingdom Metazoa; phylum Mollusca; class Bivalvia; order Myida; family Myidae; genus Mya; species Mya arenaria. The sequence continues at coordinate 44,390,326 of NC_069128.1, read as the reverse complement.
CAAGCTCAAATGTAGTGTTTTCAGACAATAGAATGCCGAATATAAGGACATAGAGTATAGGTGGTCGTGTCCGGGCTGTAACTTTTGATATATGCACATATTTTAAAATAACATGTCACATGTAATTTACATACAAAGACGACCTACAAGACCCGTGTCAATACCTCTAACGTCAAGGTCACACTTAGTGTTTGAATACTATGGAATGCTCCAAATGCTCCAAATGTGACTTTGTGTTTATGTGGTCGCGTCCGGTCCTGAAGGTTTTTATGTATGAAAACATTTAAAAAGAACTTGCCACTTGTGTTTGACATATTTAGACGGGCTGTAGCTTTCTTTTTTAAGGACATATTTTATAATAACTTGTCACATGTGTTCCACATACCAAGACAACGTGCCGTATGCAAGACCCGTGTCCCTACCTCTAAGGTCAATGTCTCAATAAAAGTTTGTTTATGTTAATTGTTCTATATGGCATATTCAGAATTTTGTTGTTTGAATTAAATTATGTTAACGGTGCCAATATTTTCCAAACGATTCTGAGTGTTTCAAAGTTTTTGTGCAGATACCATATCAGTTTTCTGCTAACTTCAAAACGACAAAATACGTCCGCTGTGTTTTCATTTAATTATATTTCTAAACAAATCATTGCAAAAATACCCAACAGTACTCATAATAGAGATGTAAACTTTATTTAGAAACAAAGTCATCTTACAAGAACCTAAATCGAAGCAACTAAATGTAAATATAGCAAATTAACGACCGATTTATTGCAACGGTAGGTTCCCATGCTTCAAAAATTTAACGCTGATAATGATAATTCCCCCTAAAAATAAGTATTTTTCTCTTACTAATATACTTCAGCAAGTTTTATATTAACACTGTTAACCGCAAAATTTTGACAACTACAAAACTAAAAAAGTAAAAATTAATTGGTTAAAATTTATACAATTGGCATCCCAGTTGTCAAATGCCATAACAAAAAGTATCATGGTGCAGTAGTGCAACAGTTTTTTGCGATCTGCAGGGATATTGAGAACTTTATTTAAAATCGGTTGTAATTCCTTCCCCTTCATAAAACCAGTTAACTTTGCAAAAAAAACCTACTAATTTGATTTTACAAGATTGCTTACGTTTGAATAAAAATATTTAAAAACAAAAACAATTATAACCATTTACAAGAACATATAAAACTAAATATATCAATTTTATATATCACCACAAACTTTTTCAATATACAATATTAGATGTTATATTATATGTTTCACATCAAAATAACTATACCTAAAACATAAGAAAAGCATCGATGATACGATGTCGCTTTTGAAGTATAAAACATTTGAAAATATCAATCATTTATAAGAAGAACTAAACATACCGGACAATCTCTGTTTGTATTTTAAATAGAAATAGAAGAATGCATTTTTTTCTTATCTGTTTGAAGCAAACGTCTTTTTCCCTTCCCTGTATCATTAGGGAATGCGGCTGCGGTCCTCAAACAATACAAAGAAATGAGAAATAAGCCTGATGAAAATCATTTAACCGAATAATGTCAAGACACTTGAAAGCGAATATTGTTTTTGACTTGGTAACAAAGAGATAGGCTTACCCCAATGTTAGCAATAGAAATTACAGTGATAAGCCACGTATTCAACAATTAAAAGACCCTGTGGGGATTTTTGTCCTGATTTTGTTTTCTAAGCAATGGACTTGTTTAAACGTGTAGGAAGCCGTAAAGCTATCTGTTCCGAAATAATATACTAATCTCGTTCGGCTGAAGATGATGTACAGAGTTCATAATAATAAATATCTTTGCGTCTGTTTTGGTGTAGTTATTTTGTCTTTTGTCAATGTCAAATTTGAGGAGAATTGTAACACTTTTTCTGACAGTGTGGTAATCGTATGTTTATACATGTATATATCTTTACACCTCGATATGTTATACATGTATATATCTTTCACAGTTTGTATGCTCCTTTCCCCTGAAAACTTTCTCAAATATGATTATATGGTTAATTTTGCACTAAATGATTTCCCACGTAGTTATTTTCAGTTTGAAACGAAGTATATATTCACCTGTTGACGTTCCACTGGCGACACGCAAAATACACCGCAGATCTATATCAAAAATATGCTCTCAATGAATAGGCCTGCGTTTGATGTGACCTGGGCAAACCTGGATGACATACGCGTATTAGAGTATGTTTATGTGTGTAGAATCAGTGCCTGGTTCACATTTATAAGGCGAACATTAAAGACCTTTTGTGTTATCAGGCATCAATTGATCAACAGCAATTTAAGTATCTTGACAATCTTGTAGTATTTAGCCAAGTTACTTACTGAACCAAAATAGCACAAAATAATCAATAACTTATGGTTATTATCATAATGATAGTTTCAGTTGAAATACGAATAAGGCATGAATTTAAAGTGACACTCTTATCAAATCAATACTACCCATACATAACAAGCATCAATTTTGACTGAGAAACCTTGACTACTTTCTAAATAATGATTTATGGAAAATATATTTACTGATAACAAGATTGTAACCGTGTATTTAATAGTAGAAAGCGCAAACATATTTAATGTTTGGTGAATGCTAAAAGATCAACTGTGCCCTAATACAGTCTCATAAGGTAGACCTACCGTGCTTTATGCTCATTTTTTCAAATTTAACTCGGTGACCTTCAAAAGAACCATGTTTTCGACATAATCACCATTCTTGAAATATTCAATCAATATTATTAATGTGGTCAATCTTATCTGGAAGTAAGAGCGCATCTTTAACGATTACTCAATTGTACTTTATTTAAACATGGGATCATAAATTGATCCTGTTATGAGGGACTAATAGTGCAACTGTTTTTATCGGGAATCATGCGACAAAAATGCAATCCTTAATCAATGGACGATTTATTTCGTGAATAACTTATTTATGTTTAATAATCTCTTATTTTGTTTAATTAACAAATTAAAAATTAAAAAAAGTCTTTCGGTTTATTTCTGTTTCTATATTTCAAGTTAACCTTGCTTGTAAATGAAGTACATTATATAAAAAAATATTGATAGGTGAGTAAATCATGATAGGACCGTCATTCAATTCATACTTCTATTAAGTTTCACCGATTTTTTGAAATGTGAATGAGGTTTCTATACATTTGTAGATTAAATCATCCACACGTTATACATTTTAAAAGAGCGTTCTAATAGGTTCAAAACAGTCAGCAAAATATTTAAAAAAGGCAACAAGTGGTATAGCTTTTTGGAGATTCCTTTTACAACAAACTTATTTAGTTCGAAAATGTTTTGATGGAGAATTGAGTAGCATAAGTAAATGAACGTTAATCTCCATTCAATAGCAAAACGAGTTGTGATTTTTCGAAATATAGTGTTATCACATAAAATGATCTTAGTTACTTAAGGAGCATAGTATCAAGACTCCCACGTTTAACAACACGCCAAAATGGTAAGCATTATCGAAATGATAATATTGAAAAATGGACCGATAATTAATTACGATTCACATCATATCTGTGTACAAATGGAAAATAAATTATTATTTTCTTTTTTGTAGTTATGAATCACTTGGATACACCCAGGACCAAGACTTATTTGCGTAAGTTTATGAATACCAATGATGCAAGTACTTGATTCAGCTTTGTTTTTAAAAAAAGATAAAAACTAAAAGGGCCGGCTATTTAAAAAAGGCAACAAGTGTTATAGCATTTTGGAGATTCCTTTTACAACAAACATATTTAGTTCGAAAATGTTTTGAGGAGAACTGAGAAGCATGAGTAAATGAACGTTAATCTCCATTCAATAGCAAAATGAGTTGTGTTTTTTTCGAAATATAGTTTCAAGAGTTTCAAGAGTTTATGGCGAATCGGCATGTTTGCCTTTGGCCATTACAAACTGTCTAATTATGGCCAAGACACAAAAGTATATTGATTTATAAAGCAATTATGTGATAACATTACATATACATTCACAAAAGCAATATCCTAATAATATATACGAAAATATAACCATTAGAAGCAACTAAAAATTCTAGCTTTTCTTGTCTAATTTCATAGCACTATATATAAACCTAGCTAAGTTTTATTAAAATAAGTCCCTCTTTACTGACATCAAATATTTAAATTTAGCCATATTTGGCCAATTAACCTTAATATGATATTTTTTTCTAAGATCTGAATAGGCTGTACAACAAAGTAGAAAATGGTATTCAGACTCCACAGTGTCATGTGAACAGAGTTTACATTTTCTGTTGTCTCTGTTAATATTCGTATATCGACCAGTCTCTATTTCCAGTGAATGAGATGACAGTCTAAATCTTGATAATCTTTTCGGTGTTTATCATTTTTGACACACGTTAAATATTCTTCAAATAAAAATTATTTTTTAAATCTACAATAGTATTCCATTTTTGGTTGGGATGTCAGTTATCATACCACGTTTGAATATATTGATCCCGTACTCTTTGGGTTAACAAAAGGAGAAAATTGTAATCTGTATTAAAATCAACTAACAAGTTACCATAACCCATTCTGTTAACAAATCAGACATAGCTGAGTGCCATATTTTTTACTGCAGGACGTATGTTATATAATGATAAATATTTGATTGTTTTGTTAACACATGGTGCATTAATGAATTCGGATTCATATAATTTTATCCAATATTTTAATGCCCTTTCTTTACATATAACTGACAATGGAAACCGTCCTAGCTCGCCTAAAACGGCGACATTAGATGTCTGTTGTTTAACACCAAGAATATGTTTGCAGAACTTTAAATGGAGTTTATCTAGCTCGCTATGATCGTATGCTCCCCAAAATCTCCGATCCATATAAAATAATTGGTACAATAGAGCATCAAACAACGATAGTTTAGTTTAATATCTAGTGTTATCTAATAAAGACAGATAGTAGATGGTTGTATGCCTTAAAGCCTGTTCATTCAGCATTTTTACAGCATTATTCATTATCCCAGTATAAGAAAAGTTAATACTAAGTAACAAAAGTTATCCACCACTTCAACAATTTCGTCATTAATTGTCCATCTAAAATACACTGGCTTTTCCTGCTTTCAAACACACATATTTTATGTTTTTTAAGCATGCCCAAATTTCACTCAATGTTTGCAATTACCGGGTGCGGTACAAGTTTATCTGTAGAGCACTTTTGACATATGCAAATCCAGGACCGTTCATGATGTTTTTACACCACAAAATGTCAAAATATTCTCAATGGAATCTTTTAAGTGTTACACTAGATCAATTATCATATAATATGTTACATTTATCATATTCTGGTATGTATTACACGCTAATGTACATAACAAGAACAATTTTAGCTCAAATTAATCCTCTTGTGTCCAAAGATCATGGCACAACATTGTCCCCCCACCTTCCCTAATAAAGGCGATGCTTCTGCAGCCTTTACTTTGTTCTGCTGACCTATATCTTCATCGGTCTAGAGTTTCCTTCTCAGCTTCTCATCTCTGACTGGGGACGGTTCCTCGAACGTATAAGCTCCGTCCGTCTTTTGCATCTTGAGCATGGACCGCATTTTACTGGCTCGTCGGTGTCAACTGCGTCGCACTTGCAATCGCTGGGCACCGGCAATCTTGACAAAGCGTCACAATGACCTTGAAGAAGACCAGACCTGTACTCAATCTCGAATTGATAGGAGGCCAGGATTTCTAGCCACCTAGCCACTTTACTGTTAGGCTTCTACAGCCTAAATAACCCAACGAGGGCCTGGTGATATGTTCGAACTAGGAGCTTCCGGCCTTACAGGTATTGGCGAATATACTGCAAGAAAAAGATGACTGCTAATAATTCCCGCTCTATAACACGACAATTGCGCTTGCCCCTTTTTAAACACGCCCTGCAAAAGCTAGGTCTCCTTCTCGACCATATTCCAGTTGAGCCAAGACCCCATCTATGCCGGTACAAAAATGTCAACATCTTTTATAAACTGCCCAGCATCATTTCGGGGTAACACATAATATTAGGACTTGTCAGACTCAATCTGCTTCAATTTGACAAAAGCTTATTTACATTAATCACTCCAAAAAATGGCTTGTCGATTTTGTCAGTTTGGTAAATGGATGGGCGATCTTTCACAAAACGAGTGGTAATCAGTCCCAGTGACTACAAATTGTTTTACTTGTTTAGCGTTGATAAGCCGCGTCCAACCTAGAATTTGGCAACATTGGTCGGGTCGGGACGCAAACCCTCAGCAGAGACCCCATGTCCGAGACACGTTTATTCTGTCTGCAAAAGCTGGCACTTTTCCGGCTTCAAAACAACTGCTAAAGTACGATCTTAACCTCTCCAGCTCTGGTCATATGTTCATCGAAATTGAGGCCAAAGACGATGATGGCATACAAAACAGGTGAACCACCGGAGTCCTTGCAGCGCGAACTCCATAAGTTCTTGAGCTTGAAATCCCACTCGCATTATAAGTACGACTGGATATACGGACCATCTCATAGTGTCTGTATTTACAGCAAAATACTGTTTAAGGGATGTTCTTCTTTTTTACTGGTACAATTTCTGACAATTTATTGGAGTGGCGCAAGGGCAAGTGCTTTTCGTATTACACCCTTTTGAAGTAAGTCCTCAACCGCCCTTTCCTCCGCATGCGCAAAATGAATCCGTCAGGGCCAGTGTTTTACTGGCTGGGCCATATCAGGTTTATTTGGTGGTCTGCTAGATCAACGAGTCCCAGGTCCTATTCCTGTTTGGAAAATGCGCCCTGTACTTCACCAAAAATACCCGACAATATATCATGTCTCGGCTGGTTCTACCTGTCGCCGAACCGCTCAAACAGATATTTGAAGTACTCAGGAACCTTTGCTACTTCATCCGCATATTCCTTCATGCTTGCTACACATCGAAACCGGTCCGCATTAATTTCCTCTTCTGCATTTTCTTAGGAGTCAATGCGCTTTAAACACGCTCCACTCACTCAGCTACCCCTATCTATGCATTTGTTTAAGGGCTTTCGCAGTAAGTAAGGGTTGGGTATTCTCAACTTGCATGTCGTAAAGCATTTGTCAACATGAATTGATGCCATCTATAGTGGGAATCTCGCTTTGAACGAGTCTGTGGCTTCCACAATATAGTTTGCCCCATCTTCCAGGTCATCCTCCTCTGTTCTCTCAACAAAAACATCAACCACGGCTCTTGACTGCGTCGGCCAGCAAATGTCTTCTGCCTTACACTTTTTCACCTTCGTAGATTAGCTTTCCGCAAACACGTATCTCAAACCATAAGCAAAAAGAGGTCTTTATGAAAAGTAGGTTAGCGGGCCAACGTCACCACCAACCGAAAAGTCATAACCAAGAAGCCCTTGTCTTCTATTTCTGCCACTGCGAGCATTTCCATAAGTAGTGTTCCCAAGGTAATCCTAAGCACACCTTAACCACACTCCCGATTAGGAGCCCAGCCCGCTCCGCAAAGAGGAGTAGACTCCCTCAACACCGGTCGTTCTGGTAATTATCTGGCAAAAAAACGTTGAGAATAGATTGTTCTCATCACCCCGGTGTCTGCAGTGAACGTAACTGGAACACCATTCACCTCTCCCGGACGCTCTTGTTGACCCCCGCCTCGTAATTGTATGAATTTAAAAGATTATCAATCAACAACACACCTTCCTATTTTGTGTATGTATTTGCCTCGTTTAAAGATTTTAAACAGATTATGTTTCAACAGATAATGTAATAAATAATCGAGTTCATTACTTCACCGTAGCATTTGTTTCAAACTAAGAATATTGTACAGACAGAAAATTATAACAAAAAACGGCGCGGGTCAACAACACCACACAGATCAAAGGTTTCTGATGAAAACAATCATATAGAAGAATCATCATCATTTTATGACAATGAAAGAAAAACAAACAAAAAATAAGAAAAGAAAAAAACGGGTGGCTAGAGTAACAATAAGAAACATATCAATTATCAACTTGGAGATGTTCAAGAGTGGTGGGAGTTGATAAGCCTTTATTTCTTTTAAAATTTGGATTCCACATCGACACTTCATTCTGATAAAACAAAAGTAGAGAATGAACCATTGCACAACAAAGCATTAATCACTTGGAATTGAATATTGTTATTGACTTGGCAACAATGAGATAAACTTACCACAATGTTAACAATATATTATTTGTGAGTATTTAGATAATGTTAAGAATATTATAGTGACAAGCCCAGTAGCCAACAATTTAAAAATAAACTGTGTTTAGAGACACAATGCAATGACCTAACCGGCAATGAACCAAATACACAAATGCAAACACGACAAACAGACCGCACACCAATAAAAATGTCGAAAAATAACACTGTGCTACCAAATTGCCCAACGATTCTCCCTCTATGGTATCACCGCGTTTCTGAAAGGCGAACAATCAACAAGTCTATTGCGATTTATGTCCTGATTTTGTTTAAATTCAAATGTATGACATAAATTTTAGGAACGTGTAGGAAGCCAAAAAGCTCTCTGTTCCGAAAAATTTATATTCGTTTTGCTGATGTTTATGTTGAACATCAAATAAGGCATCAACATTTAACGATCACTCAACTTGTACAATATTAAAACATTGGTGATAACTTGTTCCTGTCATAAGGGACATCCGATTGTAACGAAATCGGCGCACTTATACCACAACTGTTATTCTTGAGCATCATGTAATTATCGTTTGCGAAAAAAAAATTGATGCATACTATCAAGTCGGCGCAATCAAATAAGAAGAAAAACGTCATGTAGAACCAAAATATGGTGACTGTTTCAATGATAATATGCTGGGTATACATATGTTCGAAGGACATTATAGTTGATAATATTGTTAAAATAGTTTAAGCACGGAATTATATTTTTTCTATATTAAACTAAAATATACCAAAAATATACACACGTTACTTCGGAAGACATAAGAGGCATTGGCCAATACATGAATTTCAATAGCATGAAATTAACCCTTTATTTGTACCAGCATGGGAAAACCCAGTTATGTGAACTCCGTGCTAAATTATTTTATATTTTTTGTTTTTGGTGAACACCATTTTACTCTGAGTGAATAGAACGGGGATAAAATTACTATGCATTCAGAGGGAATTATCTGTAGTTCATTATTTCGCATGACTTTTCAAAAAAACAACAATTAAGCTCAATGTTAACTCGCCTTTTGCTCTTGCCAAGGGAGATTACTGCGTAGGACGTTTAGAAACATAACGGATATTGTAATGTACCATGTTACCTTCATCTATTGGGGGTAGGTATCAATCGGAACACCTCGGCCAGTATTATCTCGAAGATTGCTGGAAGTGTTATGATTGAGTTGGTATTTAAAATCGAAATTCAAAATGATAAGAAGGGCTTTTATAATTAAGTTTTCATTAACAATTAAAGTTTAAGGTTTTATAAAACAAACCAAACTTCACATTTTATCATGCATCTTGGAAAATATTGAAAGCATTATTCTGCAACTTATGAACTGGTCCCTAACTTGGAATAATTCTTAAGTAATATCAAATAAAGTCGGCGCCCTCTGGACGCCGACTATGAATGGACAATTCAACTAGTGAATAACTAATTTAAGTTAAAAATTTCTTATTTCCCATTTTGTTTCAATCGGACGAATTGTATCTGTTTAAGGTTGACTTTAATTTTATTTTTTGTATGACAACGGGTGGTCATGTCGTTTAATGTCTGTGTCACCAGACACCACAATCTCAAATACTTAATATATATAAAATCCCCAGATATGAATCTGACCTTTTCGTTTTAGCTTTGTTTATCAACGGTGTTCATGTATGTTTAATGTCTGTGTCACCAGACACAACAATCCCAATAATACTTAATATGTATAAAGTACACAGATTTGAATCTGACCTTTCGTTTTAGCATTCGCAGTTTAATTATTTAATAAGTAATTTTAATACCTACTATTGTTTTAAATTTTATTAAATTATTCGAAGAGCTCAAAGCGAATTCTTTCCGCATAATACGAATTGACGAAGGATATGGTATACCTTGGAAAAGCACCTAGGCCCTTTTTCTGTGTATTATGGAAACAAGAACTTGTACACCTACTTCAGTAAATTCCAGCATTGCTATGGAATTTAATATTTAAACGAGTTGTACATTTTACGTCAATTAATGAACACAACTGTTGATGGTGTCTTTGACGTCATTGCGTTTATAAGGCGACGTCGTTTGACACACTATTAACAAAAGCATTTAAATTGTGAACAATAATAGGAAAATATTCTAAGTGCAAAATAGTTGCATCAAGAAACTGTTTGTCGCTCAAATGTGTAACGGTTTAGCAACTTTCGAGGCATACTACCTTTAAACGTTCTCTATTTAACATTTAAGCATTATAAGTAGCTTGCAAACAGAATTTGATTTTCCTTGCTTTGCATGGGTAGGAATGTAATTTTTGAAGATACTTCATACACAAAACAAAATCAACTGTCCATATTAAACATTTGAATTTGCGGAGGAGTGGTTAATTGGTGTAATAGGGGTTATTAACTCTCTATTGTAAACATTACCACGTGCTGGTATTTACATTCCTAACAGCTGGCTTGTAGCAGACAGCATGCCACACTCTATTAGATAGTACAGTAACAAAAGTTTTACCAAACTTGATGAAGATTAATTCTTATTCTTAGCACATATAGAAATAAATATTTAATAAAACATTATTGAATCCTTTAAATAAAGATAATTTAATATTATTTTATGTATTAACAATCAGGTAAAACTTGTTAAAAATATGAAGATACACATAGTGTATAATCAATGTTTGAATAAAAAAAAGAATTCCTGAACAGTGTGTCTCCGTAATATTGTTGTGCAATCCTTAGGGATTGATATAAACCCCTCATTTTTTCGGTACACACCCCGGTATAATTTTTCGTACTGTTATTTCACACGTGCGTCATGCATAGTTTTCTTTCCTTTACAAATATGTGTTATGTATCCACAGTCCTTGTCTGTCTATCATGACCCAGTTTTTTGTAGAGCCTTTTTCGTATTAAACTATTGCCAGGAAGCGGTGGTCTTCCATTCGCAAGCCAAGCCTGCGGATTGTTGTGACACAAGGTGAACTAAAGCAATGGGGGTAGAGATCATTAGCTTCATTTGCTACATATTTCATACGCTTATTTGTTTTCTACAATGTCAATTTATCCTTTAAATGGTGTTTCTAATAATTTGTCGAATCTTTTCCAAGGTTTAGATCTGTAACATGTTTTATATTTGACTTTTTAATATTTTTATAAACCTCAGATTTATTTTCATTTTCTTTTACATCTCTTTCAAAACTTTCTATATCCAGGCATGAAAAGTGGAATATCCGGAAGTTTCATCTTTTGTTTTTCAGTCATGTAAACTATATATTTCTTTTTTCTCTTATTTCATTTGTGCCATTTAAAATGCTCAAAATAATTACTTCTAAATATAGTAAGTATTTAGTTCCATGATTTGCAAATGATCATGTCGAACTGGGTTGTGTTTCTTCCTTTTTTGCTCAACTAGGGTGGCATTGTTTCCAGTTATAAATACACAAACCAGACCAGCTATTCCATTCCAGCCTTTGACATTTAATTATCAATGAAATATGTCAACACTATCTATAGTATATGTTGGCAGACCATACCATACCTAGACAGGACCCATTCAAAATTTGGTAAATTTATACAAGTGTTGTGAACCTAAATTTGTCTCTTTAGTTTTGTTAATTACTGTTCTCAAAATGGAAAATAGAAATAATTATTTTAATAATTAAAGTTTGTTCCTTGGTGAAAGAAAGTTTAATACTCTTTTAACATTTTCACTTCTCCATAGGCTATTTGATTTGTTCATAAATTTGAATTTGCCTAGCAGAGATACCATGCAAGCAGCAAAATAAAATGAAACTGACTTTCAAACTATTTATCAGTATTGTACATTGGAGGATGCAAAACAGAGGAGCTGTTCATCGGCTGTTTGTCTATCTGTACAAAAACGTCAATTCACAAAACTTTAATGAACACTACATGCACGAACTCAAACACCATAAAACAACCACACAATCATAAAAAATATAATAAGTCGAACACTGTATTGCTCAATTGCGTAACAATTTCCTCGCTTGTGAATCAATAAGGTACAATAATAGACAATCCACTTGTCTTTTGCGAATTTGTTTTGTACGAAATTTGAACCTCATTCCGTTCCGTCTTGATCTTAAAAGTTTATTCTATTATTATCAATAAGAGTGAAGCAAGCAGGGCAGCGTGTGTAAGGCTGTGCTGTTGTTCTGTGTCGTTTTGTTAATGATAACTTTCAGCACAATTTCGACACCCTATCTGACTGCATGGTTATCGGCATCTATAACACTTTGTTTCCACCGTAATCGCGTCCCCCTACCCCTTTTTACTGTAGGATACAGTTTTTGAACAAATGTACAATAATGACAGTTTAGTTTTTGTCACCAAACGATTTAAATGTTCCACAAGCGACACTCAAAAAATGCACATCAGGTATACAATATTGTTATTTTCCTTTATAGGACTCGTTTACATGCACATGAAATAGACTCAGACATTAATAAAATGCATGTCTTTGCGTTAGTACACACGTTAGGTTTGAATATATGGTACACATTATGAGACTGACTTTAATGGCCTTTCATCATGCTACAATTTCTCAACAACAAGCTAAAAATGTGTATCGTGATTATCATTACGATAGCTTCTGTTAAACATCTCATAAAAAATAATAACTCAAATTATACAATTGCAAAAAATCGCAGCTGAGCTTGATCCTTTTTATTCGGTCTTCAGATTGTTTAACAAATCGAGGCCTGAAAATCACTGTTACATATAATATTATTATCTTTTCTTTGAATTCTCTTGTTCTCTTGATAAGGACTATGACGCAAGGTTTGTGTTTGTTTTTTCTGCAAACTTTGCACCATTATATGAACATCGTTAGCGACAAAGTGAAACAACCAGGAACTATATTCTTCTTTTTTAAATTGTATACAATCTACTAGTGTTTTAAGTTATTTAAGACTACTATTAAACACGGTTTAAATCCTAGCAAAAACAAAATATGAAACAGTTTGAAATAAACGGCTGATGATTCTAAAACATGTACAGTCCGAGCATTCAAAATTAAATTCTTGTTTTCATACAATGTTTAATCATTTGCAGCTCCCATGAAAGGCCATGGGACTTTTCCAAAAAGCGCGCAAGGTAAGTTTATAACATCGGATAAGCACAAAGTCCTTTTCTTTGTATGTTTGAATAATAAATATTTGTATACTTTCAAATAAATATTAGTACAAACGATTATTTTATTTTACATCGTAGTTATAAACGTAAGATGACGACCATTGATGAATGGCGAACAGCCAAATTTGCTCCATTTTTTCAAATCACCAACACTATAGGGCAAAGGGACCCAACTTTATAATAGAATAATAATAGAACGGAGAGGGGCGGAAATGGCTGAAAGTTAAGGATGTTTAGGCTGCTTGATATAAGAACACACTGTTTTATATATCCACACGAATGATACGTCATCGTATTTCGATTAGTCCACTTAGCATGCTTGACGATAGGGTGTAAAAGTTCAAAATCAGTGTTTGGTGTATGGCCTTGTTTTAGGTATTTGCGGATAATCGGTAAACAGGACCTTCATTTTTCGAACATCGAATAGTTGACATCCGGTTTATTTCCGTATTCATTTTTTCTAGTTTGCATATCTTATAATAAGCAATGCCTTACATACCAAGTGTATTGAAATGTGATAACAAATTGTAGGACCATCATTTTACCTCTACTTAACTATCTACTTATATTATTAGTATTTTTCCAAATGTTAATGATTTCTAATGATGGCTCGATATACCGATCAATCGATTTACACCGGTGTTTTTACTTCAAATTTGGTTCGGTTATCGTTTTTGTTGCATATCAGTTCCAAGGGAATCAACTCCGGTAAATGTACTATTAATACGAATAATCGGCAAAAAAAGCTCTACATAAATTCGATATGTATTTGCTTCAATTGTGTGTCTATTGCTTAAACGTATTGACTAGTGTAAAATAGATTGGAATGAAAGTATTCAATATTTGTGTTTAGCAAATACAACTTAAAAGCAGCATACATCACACTTAGGCATTGATTAACAAGATTGTAACCGTGTATTTAATAGCAGAAATCGCAATTATATTTAATGATTGGTGAATGCTAAAAGATCAACAGTGGCCTAATACAGTCTCATAGGTCTCAATCACAATAGAACGGAAGGGGCGTCACACTAAGGATATGTAGGGCCTTGATAACGAACACATGGATACTCAACTATCTCACTCTTACCGAGAAACATACTCTTTCACAAAATAATTAGAATGATGTTTTGTGAATTGCAACGTGCTGTTTAAACGATTTATGCCTTATTGAAAAAATCATTTAAAAAACAACAACTTTTGTTCTTTTGAGTTCGGAACTCATACAAATTTCTATTTCATTATCATATATTATTTAATCACAAGCATCGAAGAATGTCAAAAAAGCGTAATGTTGTTTTATATAATATTGAGGTCAGGGTTTTACTGTTTATACATCTATGTGCATATAATTCATATGACTGCATTAAATAAGAAATCAATCTAAAGTTCTTTTGGAGAAATCATTTCCAGTATGTAATTGATAAATATACTTGCATCATCTTGCATTTGTACATGTCCTCATACACAGTGAAGTATGTGTTGTACCTTTTTAGTAGTTTACCTGACACCCCAGATAAGTGTATCAAATCCAGCCAACCTTCTACGTTGTCAAGGTAAACCGATTTGTATAACGACTGATGTGGGAATTGTAAGGTTCGTTTAACAGTATGCTATTGAATGTGTAACACCACTACTCTTCTGCACATATGCCATATATGTATTTTCATAAGTATCATACTGTTTTGAATGCACACCCTTTCAGCAGGAAAATACCATTTGTTGAAATATTTTACGACCAATTCATTCCGTTTACTAGCTACACATTTCTAACAAATATAATTATGCTATTATGGATAAATTTTAACTCAGAAGTTAAACTCACCATTTGAACGGCCATTCAATGAGAGAACATATTACAAACATGTGTAATAATTTCACCAATGTTTGCCATAATGTCATTATCGGGATAATGCCAAGAATAATATTTCATTCAGTTGAAATAGCATTTCAGTAAATGGTAATGAGGCCGTTTTTACTTGTGATAACATAGAATGACATTTTAACACTTAACAATACTACTCAGAAACATTTGCGTTTCATGATAAAACATAAATTGAAACAAAGGCTATTAAAACCAGTGATTGTCACAAAACAGCAACCTAATGTAATTTATTAAGGACCTTGTTTTACGAATAGCCAGATAATCGGCAAATACACCGTTAAAAGCTTAGTTCTGACCTACGTTCGCCAACTGGAATGACTTATTTATGTAAAACATAAACTAAGTGTCAAATATGTGATAGGCCCTTCTTTATTTTCAATGTTATAGACTAATTGGCTTGGTCTCCACTCGTTGGCTTAACCTCCACTTTTTGGCTTAATCTCCGTAAATTTTGGCTCGAGCTCAACCTACTAAAAAAGAATGAACAAGCTTACGAAGGTTAACAAGTTATCTTATTCATTCCAGACAGAATTAAAGCTATCGAAATACTTATTGTATGTTAAATGTAAGCATCTTCAGTGAAGTTTAGCTGCAAATTGATGTTAAATTCTGCTTTCGTTCGTAAACATGCATTTATTTTATAGGGGAATCCTTCTAAATAATCAAGAAATAGTGTGTAAACAAAATAACTGGCACACATGTGGAAATTAAACTTACTAATTTTTAATAAATTTTCTTTAAATATTTCATAAGCAGCATACACTGAATCCTGCATTTAACCTTCGGAAAAAAATCAAATGTGTATAATTGTGTCCTTTTGTTGCAGATGTAATGCGCTTATTTTAATTTGTTCTATATGGCATATTCCAGAATTTTGTTGTTTGAATTAAATTATGTTAACGGTGCCAATATTTTCCAAACGATTCTGAGTGTTTCAAAGTTTTTGTGCAGATACCATATCAGTTTTCTGCTTAACTTCAAAACGACAAAATACGTCCGCTGTGTTTTCATCTTAATTGATATTTCTAAACAAATCATTGCAAAATACCCAACAGTACTCATAATAGAGATGTAAACTTATTTAGAAACAAAGTCATCTTACAAGAACCTAAATCGAAGCAACTAAATGTAAATATAGCAAATTACACGACCGATTTATTGCAACGGTAGGTTCCCATGCTTCAAAAATTTAACGCTGATAATGATAATTCCCCCTAAAAATAAGTATTTTCTCTTACTTAATATACTTCAGCAAGTTTTATATTAACACTGTTAACCGCAAAATTTTGACAACTACAAAACTAAAAAAGTAAAAATTAATTGGTTAAATATTTATACAATTGGCATCCCAGTTGTCAAATGCCATAACAAAAAGTATCATGGTGCAGTAGTGCAACAGTTTTTTGCGATCTGCAGGGATATTGAGAACTTTATTTAAAATCGGTTGTAATTCCTTCCCCTTCATAAACCAGTTAACTTTGCAAAAAAAACCTACTAATTTGATTTTACAAAGATTGCTTACGTTTGAATAAAAATATTTAAAAACAAAAACAATTATTAACCATTTACAAGAACATATAAAACTAAATATATCAATTTTATATTATCACCACAAACTTTTTCAATATACAATATTAGATGTTCATATTATATGTTTCACATCAAAATAACTATACCTAAAACATAAGAAAAGCATCGATGATACGATGTCGCTTTTGAAGTATAAAACATTTGAAAATATCAATCATTTATTAAGAAGAACTAAACATACCGGACAATCTCTGTTTGTTATTTTAAATAGAAATAGAAGAATGCATTTTTTTCTTATCTGTTTGAAGCAAACGTCTTCTTTCCCTTCCCTGTATCATTAGGGAATGCGGTCTGCGGTCCTCAAACAATACAAAGAAATGAGAAATAAGCCTGATGAAAATCATTTAACCGAATAATTGTCAAGACACTTGAAAGCGAATATTGTTTTTGACTTGGTAACAAAGAGATAGGCTTACCCCAATGTTAGCAATAGAAATTACAGTGATAAGCCACGTATTCAACAATTAAAAGACCCTGCTGGGGATTTTTGTCCTGATTTTGTTTTCTAAGCAATGGACTTGTTTAAACGTGTAGGAAGCCGTAAAGCTATCTGTTCCGAAATAATATACTATCTCGTTCGGCTGAAGATGATGTACAGAGTTCATAATAATAAATATCTTTTGCGTCTGTTTTGGTGTAGTTATTTTGTCTTTTTGTCAATGTCAAATTTGAGGAGAATTGTAACACTTTTTCTGACAGTGTGGTAATCGATATGTTTATACATGTATATATCTTTACACCTCGATATGTTTATACATGTATATATCTTTCACAGTTTGTATGCTCCTCTTCCCCTGAAAACTTTCTCAAATATGATTATATGGTTAATTTTGCACTAAATGATTTCCCACGTAGTTATTTTCAGTTTGAAACGAAGTATATATTCACCTGTTGACGTTCCACTGGCGACACGCAAAATACACAGCAGATCTATATCAAAAATATGCTCTCAATGAATAGGCCTGCGTTTGATGTGACCTGGGCAAACCTGGATGACATACGCGTATTAGAGTATGTTTATGTGTGTAGAATCAGTGCCTGGTTCACATTTATAAGGCGAACATTAAAGACCTTTTGTTGTTAATCAGGCATCAATTGATCAACAGCAATTTAAGTATCTTGTACAATCTTGTAGTATTTAGCCAAGTTACTTACTGAACCAAAATAGCACAAAATAATCAATAACTTATGGTTATTATCATAATGATAGTTTCAGTTGAACATCGAATAAGGCATGAACATTTAAAGTGACACTCTTATTCGAAATCAATACTACCCATACATAACAAGCATCAATTTTGACTGAGAAACCTTTGACTACTTTCTAAATAATGCATTTATGGAAAATATTATTTACTGATAACAAGATTGTAACCGTGTATTTAATAGTAGAAAGCGCAAACATATTTAATGTTTGGTGAATGCTAAAAGATCAACTGTGCCCTACTACAGTCTCATAAGGTAGACCTACCGTGCTTTATGCTCATTTTTTCAAATTAAACTCGGTGACCTTCAAAAGAACCATTGTTTTCGACATTAATTCACCATTCTTGAAATATTCAATCAATATTATTAATTGTGGTCAATCTTATCTGGAAGTAAGAGCGCATCTTTAACGATTACTCAATTGTACTTTATTTAAACATGGGATCATAAATTGATCCTGTTATGAGGGACTAATAGTGCAACTGTTTTTATCGGGAATCATGCGACAAAAATGCAATCCTTAATCAATGGACGATTTATTTCGTGAATAACTTATTTATGTTTAATAATCTCTTATTTTGTTTTAATTAACAAATTAAAAATTAAAAAATGTCTTTCGGTTTATTTCTGTTTCTATATTTCAAGTTAACCTTGCTTGTAAAATGAAGTACATTATATAAAAAAAATATTGATAGGTGAGTAAATCATGATAGGACCGTCATCTAATTCATACTTCTATTAAGTTTCACCGATTTTTTTGAAAATGTGAATGAGGTTTCTATACATTTGTAGATTAAATCATCCACACGTTATACATTTTAAAAGAGCGTTCTAATAGGTTCAAACAGTCAGCAAAATATTTAAAAAAGGCAACAAGTGTTATAGCTTTTTGGAGATTCCTTTTACAACAAACTTATTTAGTTCGAAAATGTTTTGATGGAGAATTGAGTAGCATAAGTAAATGAACGTTAATCTCCATTCAATAGCAAAACGAGTTGTGATTTTTCGAAATATAGTGTTATCACATAAAATGATCTTAGTTACTTAAGGAGCATAGTATCAAGACTCCCACGTTTAACAACACGCCAAAATGGTAAGCATTATCGAAATGATAATATTGAAAAATGGACCGATAATTAATTACGATTCCACATCATATCTGTGTACAAATGGAAAATAATTATTATTTTCTTTTTTTGTAGTTATGAATCACTTGGATACACCCAGGACCAAGACTTATTTGCGTAAGTTTATGAATACCAATGATGCAAGTACTTGATTCAGCTTTGTTTTTAAAAAAGATAAAAACTAAAAGGGCCGGCTATTTAAAAAAGGCAACAAGTGTTATAGCATTTTGGAGATTCCTTTTACAACAAACATATTTAGTTCGAAAATGTTTTGACGGAGAACTGAGAAGCATGAGTAAATGAACGTTAATCTCCATTCAATAGCAAAATGAGTTGTGTTTTTTTCGAAATATAGTTTCAAGAGTTTCAAGAGTTTATTGGCGAATCGGCATGTTTGCCTTTGGCCATTTACAAACTGTCTAATTATGGCCAAGACACAAAAGTATATTGATTTATAAAGCAATTATGTGATAACATTACATATACATTCACAAAAGCAATATCCTAATAATATATACGAAAATATAACCATTAGAAGCAACTAAACTTCTAGCTTTTCTTGTCTTAATTTCATAGCACTATATATAAACTTAGCTAAGTTTTGTAAAAATAAGTCCCTCTTTACTGACATCAAATATTTAAATTTAGCCATATTTGGCCAATTAACCTTAATATGATATTTTTTTCTAAGATCTGAATAGGCTGTACAACAAAGTAGAAAATGGTATTCAGACTCCACAGTGTCATGTGAACAGAGTTTACATTTTCTGTTGTCTCTGTTAATATTCGTATATCGACCAGTCTCTATTTCCAGTGAATGAGATGACAGTCTAAATCTTGATAATTCTTTTCGGTGTTTATCATTTTTGACACACGTTAAATATTCTTCAAATAAAAATTATTTTTTAAATCTACAATAGTATTCCATTTTTGGTTGGGATGTTCAGTTATCATACCACGTTTGAATATATTGATCCCGTACTCTTTGGGTTAACAAAGGAGAATAATTGTAATCTGTATTAAAATCAACTAACACGTTACCATAACCCATTCTGTTTAACAAATCAGACATAGCTGAGTTCCATATTTTTTACTAGCAGGACGTATGCTATTATAATGATAAATATTGGATTTGTTAACACATGGTGCAATAATGAATTCGGATTCATATTAATTTTTATCCAATATTTTAATGCCCTTTCTTTACATATAACTGACAATGGAAACCGTCCTAGCTCGCCTAAAACGGCGACATTAGATGTCTGTTGTTTAACACCAAGAATATGTTTGCAGAACTTTAAATGGAGTTTATCTAGCTCGCTATGATCGTATGCTCCCCAAATCTCCGATCCATATAAAATAATTGGTACAATTAGAGCATCAAACAACGATAGTTTAGTTTTAATATCTAGTGTTAATCTACTAAAGACAGATAGTAGATGGTTGTATGCCTTTAAAGCCTGTTCATTCAGCATTTTTACAGCATTATTCATATTCCCAGTATAAGAAAAGTTAATACCTAAGTAACAAAAGTTATCCACCACTTCAACAATTTCGTCATTAATTGTCCATCTAAAATTACACTGGCTTTTCCTGCTTTCAAACACACATATTTTAGTTTTTTTAAGCATGCCCAAATTTCACTCAATGTTTGCAATTACCGGGTGCGGTACAGTTTATCTGTAGAGCACTTTTGACATATGCAAATCCAGAGACCGTTCATGATGTTTTACACCACAAAATGTCAAAATATTCTCAATGGAATCTTTTAAGTGTTACACTAGATCAATTATCATATAATATGTTACATTTATCATATTCTGGTATGTATTACACGCTAATGTACATAACAAGAACAATTTTAGCTCAAATTAATTCCTCTTGTGTCCAAAGATCATGGCACAACATTGTCCCCCCCCCCACCTTCCCTAATAAAGGCGATGCTTCTGCAGCCTTTACTTTGTTCTGCTGACCTATATCTTCATCGGTCTAGAGTTTTCCTTCTCAGCTTCTCATCTCTGACTGGGGACGGTTCTTCTGAACGTATAAGCTCCGTCCGTCTTTTGCATCTTGAGCATGGACCGCATTTTACTGGCTCGTCGGTGTCAACTGCGTCGCACTTGCAATCGCTGGGCACCGGCAATCTTGACAAAGCGTCACAATGACCTTGAAGAAGACCAGACCTGTACTCAATCTCGAATTGATAGGAGGCCAGGATTTCTAGCCACCTAGCCACTTTACTGTTAGGCTTCTACAGCCTAAATAACCCAACGAGGGCCTGGTGATATGTTCGAACTAGGAGCTTCCGGCCTTACAGGTATTGGCGAATATACTGCAAGAAAAAGATGACTGCTAATAATTCCCGCTCTATAACACGACAATTGCGCTTCGCCCTTTTTAAACCACGCCCTGCAAAAGCTAGGTCTCCTTCTCGACCATATTCCAGTTGAGCCAAGACCCCATCTATGCCGGTACAAAAAGTGTCAACATCTTTTATAAACTGCCCAGCATCATTTCGAGGGTAACACATAATATTAGGACTTGTCAGACTCAATCTGCTTCAATTTGACAAAAGCTTATTTACATTAATCACTCCAAAAAATGGCTTGTCGATTTTTGTCAGTTTGGTAAATGGATGGGCGATCTTTCACAAAACGGTGGTAATCAGTCCCAGTGACTACAAATTGTTTTACTTGTTTAGCGTTGATAAGCCGCGTCCAACCTAGAATTTTGGCAACATTGGTCGGGTCGGGACGCAAACCCTCAGCAGAGACCACATGTCCGAGACACGTTTATTCTGTCTGCAATAGCTGGCACTTTTCCGGCTTCAAAACAACTGCTAAAGTACGATCTTAACCTCTCCAGCTCTGGTCATATGTTCATCGAAATTGAGGCCAAAGACGATGATGGCATACAAAACAGGTGAACCACCGGAGTCCTTGCAGCGCGAACTCCATAAGTTCTTGAGCTTGAAATCCCACTCGCATTATTAAGTACGACTGGCATACGGACCATCTCATAGTGTCTGTATTTACAGCAAAATACTGTTTAAGGGATGTTCTTCTTTTTTTACTGGTACAATTCTTGACAATTATATTGGAGTGGCGCAAGGGCAAGTGCTTTTCGTATTACACCCTTTTGAAGTAAGTCCTCAACCGCCCTTTCCTCCGCATGCGCAAATGGAATCCGTCAGGGCCAGTGTTTTACTGGCTGGGCCATATCAGTGTTAATTTGGTGGTCTGCTAGATCAACGAGTCCCAGGTCCTATTCCTGTTTGGAAAATGCGCCCTCGTACTTCACCAAAATACCCGACAATATATCATGTTCGCGCTGGCTTCTACCTGTCGCCGACCGCTCAAACAGATATTTGAAGTACTCAGGAACCTTTGCTACTTCATCCCGCATATTCCTTCATGCTTGCTACACATCGAACCCGGTCCGCATTAATTTCCTCTTCTGCATTTTCTTTAGGAGTCAATGCGCTTTAAACACGCTCCACTCACTCAGCTACCCCTATCTATGCATTTTGTTTAAGGGCTTTCGCAGTAAGTAACGGGTTGGGTATTCTCAACTTGCATGTCGTAAAGCATTTGTCAACATGAATTGATGCCATCTATAGTGGGAATCTCGCTTTGAACGAGTCTGTGGCTTCCACAATATAGTTTGCCCCATCTTCCAGGTCATCCTCCTCTGTTCTCTCAACAAAAACATCAACCACGGCTTCTGACTGCGTCGGCCAGCAAATGTCTTCTGCCATTACCACTTTTCTCACCTTTCGTAGATTAGCTTTCCGCAAACACGGTATCTCACACCATAAGCAAAAAGAGGTCTTTAATGAAAAGTAGGTCAGGCGGGCCAACGTCACCACCAACCGAAAAGTCATAACCAAGAAGCCCCTTGTCTTCTATTTCTGCCACTGCGAGCATTTCCATAAGTAGTGTTCCCAAGGTAATCCTAAGCACACCTTAACCACACTCCCGATTAGGAGCCCAGCCCGCTCCGCAAAGAGGAGTAGACTCCCTCAACACCGGTCGTTCTTGGTAATTTATCTGGCAAAAAAACGTTGAGATATGATTGTTCTCATCACCCCGGTGTCTGCAGTGAACGTAACTGGAACACCATTCACCTCTCCCCGGACGCTCTTGTTGACCCCCGCCTCGTAATTGTATGAATTTAAAAGATTATCAATCAACAACACACCTTCCTATTTTGTGTATGTATTTGCCTCGTTTAAAGATTTTAAACAGTATTATGTTTCAACAGATAATGTAATAAATAATCGAGTTCATTACTTCACCGTAGCATTTTGTTTCAAACCTTAAGAATATTGTACAGACAGAAAATTATAACAAAAAACGGCGCGGGTCAACAACACCACACAGATCAAAGGTTTCTGATGAAAACAATCATATAGAAGAATCATCATCATTTTATGACAATGAAAGAAAAACAAACAAAAAATAAGAAAAGAAAAAAACGGTTGGCTAGAGTAACAATAAGAAACATATCAATTATCGAACTACTGAGATGTTCAAGAGTTGGTGGGAGTTGATAAGCCTTTATTTCTTTTAAAATTTGGATTCCACATCGACACTTCATTCTGATAAAACAAAAGTAGAGAATGAACCATTGCACAACAAAGCATTAATCACTTGAAATTGAATATTGTTATTGACTTGGCAACAATGAGATAAACTTACCACAATGTTAACAATATATATTTTGTGAGTATTTAGATAATGTTAAGAATATTATAGTGACAAGCCCAGTAGCCAACAATTTAAAAATAAACTGTGTTTAGAGACACAATGCAATGACCTAACCGGCAATGAACCAAATACACAAATGCAAACACGACAAACAGACCGCACACCAATAAAAATGTCGAAAAATAACACTGTGCTACCAAATTGCCCAACGATTCTCCCTCTATGGTATCACCGCGTTTCTGAAACGGCGAACAATCAACAAGTCTATTGCGATTTATGTCCTGATTTTGTTTAAATTCAAATTGTATGACATAAACTTTTAGGAACGTGTAGGAAGCCAAAAAGCTCTCTGTTCCGAAATAATCTTATATCTCGTTTTGCTGATGTTTATGTTGAACATCAAATAAGGCATCAACATTTAACGATCACTCAACTTGTACAATATTAAAACATTGGTGCATAACTTGTTCCTGTCATAAGGGACATCCGATTGTTAACGAAATCGGCGCACTTATACCACAACTGTTATTCTTGAGCATCATGTAATTATCGTTTGCGAAAAAAAAATTGATGCATACTATCAAGTCGGCGCAATCAAATAAGAAGAAAAACGTGCATGTAGATAACCAAAATATGGTGACTGTTTCAATGATAATATGCTGGGTATACATATGTTCGAAGGACATTATAGTTGATAATATTGTTAAAATAGTTTAAGCACGGAATTATATATTTTCTATATTAAACTAAAATATACCAAAAATATACACACGTTACTTCGGAAGACATAAGAGGCATTGGCCTAATACATGAATTTCAATAGCATGAAATTAACCTTTTATTTGTACCAGCATGGGAAAACCCAGTTATGTGAACTCCGTGCTAAATATATTTTATATTTTTGTTTTTGGTGAACACATTTTACTCTTGAGTGAATAGAACGGGGATAAAATTACTATGCATTCAGAGGGAATTATCTGTAGTTCATTATTTCGCATGACATTTTCAAAAAAACAACAATTAAGCTCAATGTTAACTCGCCTTTTTGCTCTTGCCAAGGGAGATTACTGCGTAGGACGTTTAGAAACATAACGGATATTGTAATGTACCATGTTACCTTCATCTATTGGGGGTAGGTATCAATCGGAACACCTCGGCCAGTATCTATCTCGAAGATTGCTGGAAGTGTTATGATTGAGTTGGTATTTAAAATCGAAATTTTCAAAATGATAAGAAGGGCTTTTATAATTTAAGTTTTCATTAACAATTAAAGTTTAAGGTTTTATAAAACAAACCAAACTTCACATTTTATCATGCATCTTGGAAAATATTGAAAGCATTATTCTGCAACTTATGAACTGGTCCCTAACTTGGAATAATTCTTAAGTAATATCAAATAAAGTCGGCGCCCTTCTGGACGCCGACTTAATGAATGGACAATTCAACTAGTGAATAACTAATTTAAGTTAAAAATTTCTTATTTCCCATTTTGTTTCAATCGGACGAATTGTATCTGTTTAAGGTTGACTTTAATTTTATTTTTGTATGACAACGGGTGGTCATGTCTGTTTAATGTCTGTGTCACCAGACACAACAATCTCAAAAATACTTAATATATATAAAATCCCCAGATATGAATCTGACCTTTTCGTTTTAGCTTTGTATATCAACGGGTGTTCATGTATGTTTAATGTCTGTGTCACCAGACACAACAATCCCAATAATACTTAATATGTATAAAGTACACAGATATGAATCTGACCTTTTCGTTTTAGCATTCGCAGTTTAATTATTTAATAAGTAATTTTAATACTTACTATTGTTTTAAATTTTATTAAATTATTCGAAGAGCTCAAAGCGAATTTCTTTCCGCATAACTACGAATCTGACGAAGGATATGGTTATACCTTGGGAAAGCACCTAGGCCCTTTTCTGTGTATTATGGAAACAAGAACTTGTACACCTACTTCAGTAAATTCCAGCATTGCTATGGAATTTAATACTTTAAACGAGTTGTACATTTTACGTCAATTAATGAACACAACTGTTTGATTGTGTTCTTTGACGTCATTGCGTTTATAAGGCGACGTCGTTTGACACACTTATTAACAAAAGCATTTAAATTGTGAACAATAATAGGAAAATATTCTAAGTGCAAAATAGTTGCATCAAGAACTGTTTGTCGCTCAAATGTGTAACGGTTTAGCAACTTTCGAGGCATACTACCTTTAAATCGTTCTCTATTTAACATTTAAGCATTCATAAGTAGCTTGCAAACAGAATTTGATTTTCCTTGCTTTGCATGGGTAAGGAATGTAATTTTTGAAGATACTTCATACACAAAACAAAATCAACTGTCATATTAAACATTTGAATTTGCCGGAGGAGTGGTTAATTGGTGTACTAGGGGTTATAATATACTCTCTATTGTAAACATTACCACGTGCTGGTATTTACATTCCTAACAGCTGGCTTGTAGCAGACAGCATGCCACACTCTATTAGATAGTACAGTAACAAAAGTTTATACCAAACCTTGATGAAGATTAATTCTTATTCTTAGCACATATAGAAATAAATATTTAATAAAACATTATTGAATCCTTTAAATAAAGATAATTTAATATTATTTATGTATTAACAATCAGGTAAAACTTGTTAAAAATATGAAGATACACATAGTGTATCCAATCAATGTTTGAATAAAAAAAAGAATTCCTGAACAGTGTGTCTCCGTAATATTGTTGGTGCAATCCTTAGGGATTTGATATAAACCCCTCACTTTTTTCGGTACACACCCCGGTATAATTTTTCGTACTGTTATTTCACACGTGCGTCATGCATAAGTCTTTCTTTCCTTTACAAATATGTGTTATGTATCCACAGTCCTTGTCTGTCTATCATGACCCAGTTTTTTTGTAGAGCCTTTTTCGTATTAAACTATTGCCAGGAAGCGGTGGTCTTCCATTCGCAAGCCAAGCCTGCGGATTTGTTGTGACACAAGGTGAACTAAAGCAATGGGGGTAGAGATCATTAGCTTCATTTGCTACATATGTTCATACGCTCTATTTGTTTTCTACAATGTCAATTTATCCTTTAAATGTGTCTTCTAATAATTCTGTCGAATCTTTTCCAAGGTTTAGATCTGTAACACTGTTTTCATATTTGACTTTTTAATATTTTTATAAACCTCAGATTTATTTTCATTTTCTTTTACATCTCTTTCAAAACTTTCTATATCCCAGGCATGAAAAGTGAATATCCCGGAAGTATTCATCTTTTGTTTTTCAGTCATGTAAACTATATATTTCTTTTCTCTTATTTCATTTGTGCCATTTAAAATGCTCAAAATAATTACTTCTAAATATAGTAAGTATTTAGTTCCATGATTTGCAAATGATCATGTCGAACTGGGTTTGTGTTCTTTCCTTTTTTGCTCAACTAGGGTGGCATTGTTTTCCAGTTATAAATACACAAACCAGACCAGCTATTCCATTCCAGCCTTTGACATTTAATTATCAATGAAATATGTCAACACTATCTATAGTATATGTTGGCAGACCATACCATACCTAGACAGGACCCATTCAAAATTTGGTAAATTTATACAAGTGTTGTGAACCTAAATTTGTCTCTTTAGTTTTGTTAATTACTGTTCTCAAAATGGAAAATAGAAATAATTATTTTAATAATTAAAGTTTGTTCCTTGGTGAAAGAAAGTTTAATACTCTTTTAACATTTTCACTTCTCCATAGGCTATTTGATTTGTTCATAAATTTGAATTTGCCTAGCAGAGATACCATGCAAGCAGCAAAATAAAATGAAACTGACTTTCAACCTATTTATCAGTATTGTACATTGGAGGATGCAAAATCAGAGGAGCTGTTCATCGGCTGTTTGTCATCTGTACAAAAACGTCAATTCACAAAACTTTAATGAACACTACATGCACGAACTCAAACACCATAAAACAACCACACAATCATAAAAAATATAATAAGTCGAACACTGTATTGCTCAATTGCGTAACAATTTCCTCGCTTGTGAATCAATAAGTTACAATAATAGACAATCCACTTGTCTTTTGCGAATTTGTTTTGTACGAACTTTTGAACCTCATTCCGTTCCGTCTTGATCTTAAAAGTTTATTCTATTATTATCAATAAGAGTGAAGCAAGCAGGGCAGCTGTGTAAGGCTGTGCTGTTGTTTCGTGTCGTTTTTGTTAATGATAACTTTCAGCACAATTTCGACACCCTATCTGACTGCATGGTTATCGGCATCTATAACACTTTGTTTCCACCGTAATCGCGTCCCCCTACCCCTTTTTACTGTAGGATACAGTTTTTGAACAAATGTATCAATAATGACAGTTTAGTTTTTGTCACCAAACGATTTAAATGTTCCACAAGCGACACTCAAAAATGCACATCAGGTATATCAATATTGTTATTTTCCTTTATAGGACTCGTTTACATGCACATGAAATAGACTCAGACATTAATAAAATGCATGTCTTTGCGTTAGTACACACGTTAGGTTTGAATATATGGTACACATTATGAGACTGACTTTAATGGCCTTTCATCATGCTACAATTTCTCAACAACAAGCTAAAAATGTGTATCGTGATTATCATTACGATAGCTTCTGTTAAACATCTCATAAAAAATAATAACTCAAATTATACAATTGCAAAAAATCGCAGCTGAGCTTGATCCTTTTATATCGGTCTTCAGATTGTTTAACAAATCGAGGCCTGAAAATCACTGTTACATATAATATTATTATCTTTTCTTTGAATTCCTCTGTTCTCTTGATAAGGACTATGACGCAAGCGTTTGTGTTTGTTTTTTCTGCAAACTTGCACCATTATATGAACATCGTTAGCGACAAAGTCGAAACAACCAGGAACTATATTCTTTCTTTTTAAATTGTATACAATCTACTAGATGTTTTAAGTTATTTAAGACTACTATTAACACGGTTTAAATCCTAGCAAAAACAAAATATGAACAGTTTGAAATAAACGGCTGATGATTCTAAAACATGTACAGTCCGAGCATTCAAAATTAAATTCTTGTTTTTCATACAATGTTTAATCATTTGCAGCTCCCATGGAAGGCCATGGGACTTTTCCAAAAAGCGCGCAAGGTAAGTTTATACATCGGATAAGCACCAAAGTCCTTTTCTTTGTATGTTTGAATAATAAATATTTGCTTATACTTTCAAATAAATATTAGTACAAACGATTATTTTTATTTTACATCGTAGTTTATAAACGTAAGATGACGACCATTGATGAATGGCGAACAGCCAAATTTGCTCCATTTTTTCAAAATCACCAACACTATAGGGCAAAGGACCCAACATTTATAATAGAATAATAATAGAACGGAGAGGGGCGGAATGGCTGAAAGTTAAGGATGTTTAGGGCCTTGATAAAGAACACATGGATAATCAGCAGGCTTTTACCGAGAAACATTATAATTAACAAAATAATGAAGTTACAATGTTGTATGAATTTCAACGTTGTGCTTAAAACAATTTTTGATATTTCAAAAAAACAACATTTGTTAAAAAGAAAACGTTTGTTCTTATGTATTTGTATCACGTAATTATTTATGTTTGTTTATTATGTATAATTTAATAAAAAGCATCAAAGAATGTCGAAATAACATTTTGTTGTTTTAAATAATATTGAGGTTAAGGTTATGCATCTATGTGCATATATTATGTATGACTGCCTTACAATAAAATCAGTCAAAAGTTATTTTAATCAAATCATTTTCATTCTTTAATTAATAAATGTAAGTGTATTATTTTGTACTTGCATTTCTACATGTCCTCTTAAACAGTGAAGTATGTTTTGCACTTTTTCAGTGGTTTAACTGAACACTCAGTTAAGTGTAGCGAATCCAGCCTACCTTCTCCTTCGTCAAGGTAAACCGATTTGTATAAAGACTAATGTGGGAATTATCAGTCTCGTTTAACAATACGCCATTGAATGTATAACACTACTTCCCTACTGCAGAACTTGTGCACATTGGTCATATATGTATTTTCATATGTATGATACCGTTTTAAATGCATACCCTTACATCAGGAAAATACCATTTGTTGAAATATTTTACGACCAATTCATTCTGTTTACTAGCTACACATTTCTAACAAATATCATCATGATAGTATGCATGTTTTGTAGACGACTTTATCCACTACTTAGATATCCTGGTTTTGTTATTCACAGACGACACCATCTTGGTTGCTAGGTCAGCGAATGAATTTCAGAAATGCTTGAATGACTTCGAAGAATATTGTAAAACATGGAAACTCTACATCAATATAAATAAAACAAAGGTTATGATATTCGGCACCAACAGAAGAAAATGGAGAAACTACTCATTTAAGATTAACGATGAATTATTAAGTCGATAATTATAAATATCTCGGTATTGTATTTAGCCCAACAAGAAAGTTCAATAAAGCAAAAGACCATTTAATTCAACACGTAAAAAAGCACTCCACTTAGTATATAGAAGAATATATAATCTCGATCTGCCAATAGATTTACAACTTAAGCTATTTGACCACACAACTTTACCAATCCTTACATATGGCTGTGAAGTAATCGGCTTTAAAAATACTGATGGATATTAAAAAAATTCACTTTGATTTCTTACGTTAAATTACAAATTCTAGAAAATGTACTCCAGCGTATATGCTTTACGGAGAATTAGGCCGGTATCCTAATAAAATGACTATCAATAAACGTATTATTAATTTCTGGAACAAACTAGTCATTGAAAAGGATTCATATGCAGCACTGGTGTATAGAACAATTGCTCAAAGTGGCTCAAATTTCACTTGGCTAAATTATGTAAAGTCGTTGTTGAACAACACTGGATTTACCTATACCTGAAAATGGTATTGCGTTGCTAAATTGCGTAACAATTATATCCCATAAGTTAACATGTTGTTAGCAGGATTGTGATGATAGATAGTGGACACCATTGAGATGTAAGTATGTATGTAAAACTACCTATATTTTTAAGTGAAAGCATACACACATGGTTTTGCTTACACACGCACAATCATGGCTAATTTGTTTAATCACGGTAGTTTTAAAGGTCTGAAAAGTATGCATACTTTAATTATTAACTGTTATAAACATTAAGCAGTTCATTATCATTTGGATATTTATGCAAAAAGCTAAAGAAACAAGCTCAGTAGCAAAAATTTAAACATAGACCAGGTTTTGTGGCACCGGGTAAACGCCAAAGACATAGAACATAAAATCACAAACAAGAAATAGTCGTGTTCAAAAATATTTCAAATGTTTGAAAAAACAAGCTTATAACGTACGTTCGATTGTCCGTGTATCTGGCTCCACTTCTCGCGTCCGGGCTTAAACTTTATTTTGTTTGATTAAATACCTTAACAAATGTGTTCGGCATATAAAGACGATGTGTCGCGTATAAGGTATTTAAGGTCAAGCTCAAATGTAGTGTTTTCAGACAATAGAATGCCGAATATAAGGACATAGAGTATAGGTGGTCGTGTCCGGGCTGTAACTTTTGATATATGCACATATTTTAAAATAACATGTCACATGTAATTTACATACAAAGACGACCTACAAGACCCGTGTCAATACCTCTAACGTCAAGGTCACACTTAGTGTTTGAATACTATGGAATGCTCCAAATGCTCCAAATGTGACTTTGTGTTTATGTGGTCGCGTCCGGTCCTGAAGGTTTTTATGTATGAAAACATTTAAAAAGAACTTGCCACTTGTGTTTGACATATTTAGACGGGCTGTAGCTTTCTTTTTTAAGGACATATTTTATAATAACTTGTCACATGTGTTCCACATACCAAGACAACGTGCCGTATGCAAGACCCGTGTCCCTACCTCTAAGGTCAATGTCTCAATAAAAGTTTGTTTACTATTGGATGCTGTATATAAGGACACGAGAGCGAAGGTTGTCAAAAATGGGTTGTATTTTTTATGTTCAGAAGCAATTCAAAATATTTTGCCCTATCGTTTTTGACAGATAAAGGCAATGTCGCATTGCAAGTTCCACGCTGTATTGTTCTCAAGCAATCCTTTGGCACAGACATAATTTCATTGGGTTTTGCAAATTTTCCCTACCATGTTGGTTAGACAAATTGCAACTGGGGCTTGCAAATATACCAGCTATATTGGTTAAACTGAATGTCAAGTGGTCTTGCAAGGCCACAAGCCGTATTGGTAAGACATAATGCCATATTGTATAGCAATTGTACCAGCCATATTGGTTAGACTTAACGCCATGACTGTGGTCTTACAAATGTACCAGCATTATTGGTTAGACATAATACCATGAAGTCTTTCAAATGCACCAGCCATATTTGTTAGACATAATGTAATGTGTCTTGCAAATGCACCAGCCGTGTTGGTAAGACATAATGCCATGACTTTGGTCTTGAGAATACACCAGCCATATTGGTAAGACATAATGAACATTTCTTTGCTATTTTCGTCAATTTTTATATATTGACAATGTTTAAAGTACAATGTAACATTCAAAGGCATTCGTCACATACTGTGACTAATCTTGTTTTTTCAGTGGTTGTCTAAAACCACAAACGCCGGCCAAACCCACAACACCACGTTCTCTGTCAATTCAAATCGAATTTGATAACGACTGATGTGGGTATTATCAAGCCCGTGTAACAATAGGCTATTGAATGTTTAACACTACAACTTCGCTGTAGAACTTGTGCAAACATTTAATATATATGTACTTCCATATTTAAGATACCGTTTTGAATTCATACCATGTATTCTATCTGGAATACTCTATGCAATACATACTACATAATACATAATCTAAGTGACAAGTATGTAAGAGGCCCTTTTTATTTTTGAAGGTACAAACTATTTGGCTCAGTCTCAACTTTTGGGCTCAAGCTCTCTAAATTTTGGCGCGAGCGAAACCTACCAATAGAGTAAACAATCTATCTAGTCCATTCCCGATAAGGGGATGCCTTCTAATTACTGCATAAATAGTGTGTGAACAACATTACTGACAAACGTGTGAAAATAAAACTTAATTTAGGTATGTTGATACATCAGATAAGCACCAAATGTCCTTTTCTTTGTATCTTTCAATCAAAGACATGTGACTATACTTTCAGATATCAATACAAATTCAATAGGCAATGCAAAGTAAAAGTATGTGATCAAAATTCGGAATTCTATAAAATATTTGTGTAAAAATAGTTTAAGTTTATTTTACATTGTAGTTTACAAACAAAAGATGACAACTACTTGTTTATGGAAAACAGCAAAACTAGGTCTAATTTTTAAAAACACTGAAACTGTTGTGCAAATACCTTACCTTTTTGTAGATTGGAATAACAACACCAGTTGCCCATGATCGAGGGAACGATTTCGTGTTCAATATATGATTAAAAAAGGAATTCAATGGTCTAATAATGTGTGGTACTGATACCTTAAAATACTCATATAAAACGTTTTCAATAGAGGTTGCCTTATTCGAACCTAACTTCTTGATAGCTTTCAAAATTTCATCATCTGAAATAGGCACATCTAATGACTCGAAAGTAGAGTTATGGTCTAAACCAGAATCAAATTCCCCAATAAAACCATTATATTCTTCCTCGCCTCTGAAATCACTACCTGACATAAGATTACTGAAGAAAGTTTGAAATTCCTCATTAGAAATAGTATCACCATTATTTGCTTTTTTCCCGTTTTTAAATATTTTCCAAAACTCCCTCGGAGACTTCCTTCTTAAATCGTTCATTTTACGACTACGTGTAAAGTTGAATGAATTTTTTGACCTCCGACACTGATACTTAGAATCTTTTTTTGCCACATACAGCGAAATTAGATCAGTATCCGAAAATGTAAGGTTAAATTGGCATACAGCGTTTTTATACACGTCATATTTGCGTTTACTTTCAGCATCAAACCAATCCTGTTTAACTTTTCCGTCTTGGAAATAAAAGACTGACGTTTGAGAAAAAATTTGAAAATACTTATTTCCTTTATCACATATATATTTAGTAAAAATCGAAGTAAATCTATCTTTATTCCCCTGCCCGCTAATTTCAGAATTTAAATCAAATATCAAATTGTCTATATTATTTGAAATATCACTCACAAAAGCGTCTTTATACTTTATATCAAATTTATAATATTTATTTTTAGTATTGCTGCTACTCGGATCCCTGTGTACTGTATTTACCTTGAATGAAAACGCCAATGGTGCATGATTCGAAACGTATTAAAATCACCCACTGAGAAATTGTCAAGCAGATTGAAATTATCATGATGTGTCAATAAATAATCAACGACACTAGCCCCGTTATGGGTCATACAGGTAAAATTCCCACGGTCTCCCGGCCATCGACCGTTAACTATTCGCAGATTGGTTGCCTTACAAAGGTCAAGTAAAAATCACCAAAACGATTAGAAGTTATATCTCGCGAGGTGCGAGGCGTGGGAGTATCTATAGTAATTACGTCATTGACATCAATACTACGATCAAATTGAATGAAATCGCCTTTACTACCAGTACGGCTATTAAAGTCACCTGACAAAAATATTTTTCCACGCTGACTAAACAATATAATATCTTGTTCTAGCTGTGTGAAAACATCAACACTATACATATTGTGGACCGGCGATGACTCCGGAGCAATATAAGTAAAGCAAATATATACATCATCATCAATATGGAAAACAAAATTGTTGGCAAGACATTGGCGATTGAACAAATTTAGTTGATAATTGACTGTTTAGCTTGAGCATGATCACAGTCTTAGAGAAACTGAAGAGCTGGATTTGCTGTAAAAGTCGACCATGTGTTATAAACAAGTCTTGACAAAACACCAGATTCTTGGTAGTGGTCAAATAAGCAGATCGCATCATAGTCCGGGAAAAAAGTAACGCTAGTGATATC
Organism: Mya arenaria; assembly: GCF_026914265.1. Taxonomy (NCBI): domain Eukaryota; kingdom Metazoa; phylum Mollusca; class Bivalvia; order Myida; family Myidae; genus Mya; species Mya arenaria. Next base: position 44,355,537 of record NC_069128.1, on the reverse strand, counting down.
ATCTCTCTTCTTCCTGGTTAAATTGTACATCGAATTACTTATCATAATGTGTCCATGTTCTGGCTTAGGCCACCATATATAACTATATTTATTACACATGAATTGCATTTATATAGTTTTGTACATAGCTTAACATGACTTTTTGCATTGGTGTATTCCCTGGTTGTAAAATTGTGATTGTTTCAAATATAGTATATGTTGCATCCTCCGGTGAAAAAAGACGATATTAAATAGAGTATACAAAATAAAAGTTTGTATTATTATCCAATACCGATGTTCGATCAATTGAAATTAGTTGACATGAAACATGTGACATTGAATTGTTGCACAACGTTAAAACGTATTGTAAACAAATTGTATTGAAAAATTAAATGTACGTTTTTTCATATTTTTAAACACGTTCAAGATCTGCCAGTATTTCTGCCAATTACTTTGATATAGAGAAAAAAATCAGGCCGCTTACTTCATGCCGCTAGGCCGCTAACTTCATGCCGCTAGGTTGCTGGTTTCGTGTAAATTCAGCTGTATGTTCTTGCAGCCATCGATGAAACGCAACCATCAAGTTTGGTGGGCGTTCAAGACCATTACGCAACAATACAAATAGATGATTGGCACATGGTTTTGAATATTTAATTTTAAAATAAGGCAACGTTTTTGAAGCACACGTACTTCAACGGATTATCTCGGTCTCTTAAAGATGTCCTGGGAACGAGGATGGCCCTTATTTGTTTCAAATTCTGGCATAATTAATATTTTCTACTTGTCATGTACTTTTACCACTTACACTCATTCGTATTCACAACCAATCCTCGAGGGTGGTTCAAGTGGCCTAGCCGAGCACTCACAAATATCCCACTTGCGCAAAACACTTGAGTCTCACTCACACCTGTAAATACGGATAGACCTTTCACAAGAAAATATATCGACTGTTATGTGATTACAGAGGAGTGTGAGTGAGAGTGGTTGTTCTGAATTCGGCCCTTAAACTTTAGCCTCAATTATATAAACCACATTTGGAAAATTTGAAATTGTTCTTTGCGTTTTATTAGAAAATATATTATAAACAAACAGTAACTCTTATGAGTTCAAAATTTATCAGAACAAACGTTTTGTTATTGAACTTTTTTTTAATATTGAATTCTTCTTTTAAACATACATTCTATTAGTTTGTTAAATAGTATATTTCTCGGCAAGAGACTGTTAGTTGAGTATCCATGTGTTTTTATCAAGACGCCCCTCATCGTTTATTGGTATTGAGTTCTAAATGTAAGGTCCTTTGAACAATAGTGTCGGTTTATTTTTAGAAAAAAATGGATTAAATTTGACTACACGTTAAATAAATAAATAAACAAAGTAAAAATAAAGAACCGGTAATGTTATGTTTGTAATGTGTTCGCTCATTCAATGGTTGTTCAAATGTCGGGCTTTACTTCTGAATAAAAATTAACACCTAAGACCATGATGATATGTGTTACAAATGTGTAGTTAGGAAACGGACTGAGCTTGTCAAAAACAAATGTTGTTTTTTCTTGCTGTAAGGATATGCATTCAAAAAGGTATCATACATATGAAAGTTGATATATATGAAAAATGTGCACAAGTTCTGCAAGGTAGGGGTCTTTATACATTTCAAAGACATGGCTGAAAGAACGCATTATTTTACTACGCTGCCGTGTAGTAGTACATATTTGTTCGTTGTAATTAAACTATAAAGAGTTTCGGTATTCACTGGTTTAAAGGATACAAGCAATAGTTCAGCGAACTCGTCAATTTCAACAATCTCGTTGTTAAGTTGCAGCAGAAACAAATCGAACATGTCAGTATGAGGCCGTGACATGTAAAAGAATTTAAAAGGGGCCTGATATTCTCACCATATTTCGTAAATCTAGGTTGAAATTCAGGGGACAGAGGATAGATACTAGTAATACAACAGCATATATTGAAACGATGTCACCTACATTTTAAAAGTCACCCCTTTTTATCATCGTTTTCAAGGAGACGGAAGGAATGACGCAAAGATACAGGCTGGTTTAAGGCGAGTTTGTTAGGATAAAACAAGGCTGAAATAAGGTTAGGATATTAGACGCATGTACCATTCGTTTTATTCCTTGCTTACAACGATCAATATAAAAATTAGCGGTATCTTCCAACATCCTGGAAATCAGATTTCTAGTTAATGGCATACACATTAATAGCTAGTTTCCCGAACGTGGAGATAGAAACGTATTGACAAGTTGAGTTTCCGAATTTAATATCTTAATAGAATCGATAATATAATGACGAAATTTGCCAAAATCCTGATGGAGCACGAGTGTCTTGCTCTATACGATTAGATATGAGGTTATCTGACTGAAGAAAAGTAAAATGGGCTCATCGGGAAATTATTTAAAATCATTGCCATAATAGACGAACCCATTTGCCGGAATCTGAAAAAAAACACTACAAATGCACTACTTCTGTAAAGTTTAACAGTCAGCATATTATTTAAAACGTCAAAGGTGTTACCAATCTGGTTTAGCATTCTGGCGATTCCGTTTACAACAAAAATATTTTGTTCGAGAAGTCTTGTCGCAGAAGTAAGAAACACACTATTAATAAATGAACATTAATCTACATTCAATAGCAAAACTTCAAGTTTTTTTTTCCGAAATATAGTTTTATCACATAAAGTCCTCTTAGCTTCTAGAGTATTATAGAATAACGACTCCTGAAATGGTAAGGACTGTCGAAATGATAATATTGAAAAATGAACATATATTTCATTAGGTTTCCACATAATATCTGTGTACTAATGGAAAATAATAATTATTTTCTTCATTGCAGCCCTGGCAGAATGTCCCCAATTGAAATACCAAGTCCAAGGTAAGCAAATGTATGCTTATTATGGAAGTATACGATTCAGGTGTTAACGACCTATCTTTGCATCATAAACATTAGCAAGCATGTATTTAAACCTGCAACCTAAATGTGATTATCAGAGAGTATAATAAATACCAGTCCTTCCATCTATTACATTATATAAATACAATTATGTGTAATATAATTTGTCTTCTTATAAGTGTCCTTACAGAGAATCAAATTACAATATAAATATATTTTAATCTAAATTCAATAGCACATAAAGTGTTTTCTTTTCAAACTGTTATAACATAATAAAACACCTTAGTTTTTATAATAACATAATGTAACAACTCCAATATTTGATAACAGCCCAAAATGGCAAGCATTTTCGAAATGAAATTATTGAAAATTAGAACTACTTTTAAAATTGGTTTAAGTTACTTCCCCTTAACCAAAACTTAACACATCGCTTTCAAACCATTCAATTTTGCCAAAGAATATTAGTTTGATGTTATAATGGCAGCTTATGTTTGAATTAAGATATTTCTGGAAAAAAACAACAACAAAAACAATTGTTTATCGTTTACTTGGAAATATAAACATACATTCAACAATTATTTATCATCAAGACCATGATATTCAAAAGTCGAAGAGCTGATGAAACGTTTCAATGTTTAATATTATTTGTTTCGCATCTACATAACAATATCGTGAAAAGTAAGGGAATACAAAATTGTTGTTGATGTACAAAAACATTTGAACATATAAAGCATTAATAAAGTAGACTTTTAAACGTTACGGGCCTGAGCTTTTAGGCAATGTTTGTATTTTAAGATGAGTTTTGAACGTTCGAATGTTCAACAAGTATAAAATTAACATTGTCGGTCCGGGCCATTTAAAGCATCCTCCAAAACTCTGAAAGTAATTTTACTAAGGAAATGAATGCACTTTTATCTGTATGAAGCCAACGTCTTCATCGTCGTCCCCTTAACATGAGTTGAATGGGGTCTGCGGTCCTCAAACCACACACAAAATAAGAAATAAGCCTGACGAAAATTAGTATCATTTATGTATATATGTTTCCCAATCGAATAATAAACATAAGAATCAAGAGCTTTACCCGTTTGCACATGTTCGTGTTTAATTAGGTTCCTACCATTCCTAGTATGCCATTTTGCCAAGTTTTTTTTTCGGTTTTGGTATATATTTTTTTCATTTTACCGTATAATTGTCAAGACCAGGACGCACACGAGTTGCTGGATTAGGCAGATCTGTCTTTGATTGGCATAACGTATATCTAATATTTGGACATTACTTTTGCAACAGGAGGAGTGTGAATAATCACATTAAAAATCTGAGCGGCTCACGCTCTATCATAAACGCTAACACATCTTTGGGAAAATTTAAAGTTGATAGATTGGCCGTCATGTAACATTATGCTATATATCAAACTCATTTTTTCATGCGTTTAAAAAGCTTATGTAGTAATCGACCATTCAGGAAGGCGTATGTCAGCTAGATTTTCAAAATATTTCTGCATACATGATATACTTTGCACGAATGGTGTCACAGATAATGTTTAAACATGAGTTTTTGATTGGCGTTAAATAGGGAAAGACAGATGGTTTACGCCGCATTGTATTTGTATGAATTTAAAAAGAAATTTATCAATCAATAACATACTTTTCTAAAGTTGTTCTTTTTTGCCTCGTATGAAGATTTTAATAAGTAAAACGTATCAACTGATAATGTAATGAATAATCGATTCATTATTTCAATCGTCACAGTTTAGTTTTCAACCGAAATCAAAATTCCCGTAAATATATTCCACAGATTGGCCGTAAAATTATAATAAAAAATCGGCGCGGGCCGAAAAAAATCTACTGTGTACTGTGAAGATAATATACAAAAAAGTTAAAGTCAAATTTAATATATTAAGAGTCTAAAAAGGAATGCAAAAGGAAAGCGTTTAGCTACATTTTAAAAGAGCATCCAAATTTGATATCAATACGACTCTGAAGAAATGTTCGCACAATACGTTTGGACTAGTATTAAAACGGATATTTGAATGAAAGGTCTCAAAATTTGTATTTAGCAAATACTACTTCAAAGCAGCATACGTAAAACTTGCCTAGCTTTTTAAAATATATAATAACCACAATAAGCGATACAAACAATATCAGTTGCATGTTTTGTTCAAAAAAGCATAACACATTACATTTATGTTGTCCGTCTGATTGAGTCGTTAAAGCAATTATTAACATGATTATTGAAATTAAACATGTTTTAGCGTGAACAATTTACCAAACATGAATATACCTTCATTTTGCGGACATATATCTCATATGATAAATAGGAATCCTACATTCGTTTAATGACGATAATTAGGGACAAAATATCAAAGCTCACCTATAGCACTTTTAATAACTTCCCCTTAACTCATTTGACATTTTGTTTTCTATTCAAACTCATGCCAAGTTCACGTCCAATATTTATTTGCTAAAGGCCACCGGCCAAAGACAACAATGTAAGAATCTAAATAATTCTGTTTATTGTCATTACGTTTTCTGTTTCCTTGATTCTAAGATTTTTTAACGAGGACTGTGATTTGCAATCGGTTTAACGGTTTTTAAAACTATGATACAACAGACAAATCGTATCGAATTGTCATTATCAAATTATGCAATATTTTTATAAAACAAACATTTTTGCGATTGATTATAACAATGAATCAACTGAACATTGTACGTATGAACTATTTCATGAAATATTTTTGTTACAATTTACCCGCTCGGTTGAATATATACTTGTCCACAAGTGCTAGTAATTGAGATGAAGATCATTTTCACCTACAAAACCTAACCGAATACATGTAGGCACCATCATTTCGAAAATGACTTATTTTCTTCAATTGTTTACCTTCATCAGTTCATCATTATTCACTTCACTGCGTTCCATCCTATATCAAGGCAAGTTAGAGCTCATCCTCTACACTTCTTCCGAGGTATTTCCTAAATCAAACGTTTAACGAAAACGTGACATTCAATTTTAATAGATATGACACTTATTTGCTATCTCAAGAACAAAACACCCTGCGGGTGCACAGCAAGAATTCAACATCGAATAAACACCGTTAGATCCATAGTCTGAGAGCGACAGTGAATATATATGATTCGCGTCAGGAGAAAACCTGCTTTAATGACATTTTTTATGAGTTTTTTTTTTTTTTAAATATTTGGAACAAGTAATTATTTATGAGCTTAACCATATGAGTTTTATTTATATGCGCCTATTTTTTTCTTACACAAAAACGCATTCAAATGAGCCAACCGTATAGCATTTTTCTGAACGTTCTCTGTTCTACAACGTCACGTTTACGGCGTTAGATGTTCGGATTCTTTTCTTTTAATCAGGCAGAAAAAAAACAAATTAAAATGTTGATCATTCATTCCATTACTATCGTAAAAGAATTGCACATTCAGTTGAAGTTCGATACATGTCAGTATGACATCACTTGGGTTGCTAGGCAACTGTAGTTGTTCTTTTTTACTAAAGTGTAGTATTCCAACAGCATGCGCAGTTTTAAAGTGTTTAATTTTAAAATAAATCAAACAAGATTCACAAGCAATATTCTTTAATTTACAACAAAAGATTGAGATCACCGGTGACTGTCAATATAATATTACATTTGACACCAAAGTACAAGCATACATCTTAACATGAACGTTATATAATAAGCATGTATGTGGTGTACCTACAATTATTTCGCAGTTAATTTTCTATCAATATTTTTCATGTAATGTGTGTCTTCAAAAGCATTGTTTAACGACTATGGATCATTCGACAACACATGTATATATGGAACAGTGTAAAAACCAAGAATATTTTTGTATCATAAAACAGATGGAATAACTTAATTGATAAATATTCAAGTGTCTCATATAATCTGACCACTGCATATTACATGAACGTCTTTTAAGATGCAAACCCCGCGCAAAACTGTTCCCGCTTCTCTTCGGACATGTGTTTGCTGACACTCCGACGGAGATATTCTTTCATGTTCAAGCTTAGACCAGCCGCTTGAACCGGTTCCGGCCTGGTGTCCACTAAAAACCTGAAGGAGCGGTCCTTAAGGAGGTTGATATGTGTTTCTTTGCCACCCCTTTTTACCATTACAATCACGATGCCTGGCAGACTGGCTGTGAACCTGAAATGTTGGTATTTCCTGAGAAAGAATTAACTTAATAATAATTGAATAATTTGGTCTGTTATTAGGTAAAACGGGTCTCCATCGAAAATGCAATTCCTGTTATATAATATGGATCTAAGCAGAAAAATATTTTAATGTATTAAAAATAAATGTACAATACAGTAAACCTAAATCTCAACATTAACGTAACACACAAATATTTACCGTATTCCTACAAATGACTTGATAAGCCTGGATAGGAACGATTTCCAATCTCTCCAGATCCACTGCGGGTAGCGTATCGATACGTTGGTCACAGACGACCGGTCAACCACTCCTGCCAGCTCGTCAAGCGTCTCTGTATCATGACGTATTTTAGTAGAAAAAAATATTTACTTATGCTTTTGTATCTCTTTCCATTTTTATAAAATTTTGTGCGAAAAAAAATCAAATAAGAAACTGCCGGGGTCGAACGCGCAGCGTATGGATTAGTAGTCCAACGCTCTCCTAATTAAGCTAGAAGGGCTTTGTGATACAGGAAAAAATAGACATTATACAAATATTTTCTCCTTTTGTCACATCGTTTTTTTTCACATTATTTTTTTTTCATTTCATGTTTCTTATCCTTTTATGTTTATGATAAACATTAAAGCTTTTTAGAAAATCAAATAATAATTATAAAGCGTTGTTTTTATTTTATAATATTTACATATTGTATAATAACTACGGAATGTCACTTAAAACTTATTAATCGGTTTTATCTTCTTGCAGATGTAAAATCATTAGGCTTTTAATTGCCTTAAATCTAAACAAAAACCGCCTGATTAATATTTGTTATTAGTTTAACCTGTCCGGAATTTCACCAAAAATATAACTGATTGAAGCAGTATCACTTAAAAAAAGATATATACGGAAAGATAAAAGATTTACCTCGAATTCCTCCTCCATTTTGTCTCGGTTCTTCTTTCTTCTTTTGTTAACACTGGTAAACAACAAACACACAATGTGTGACACATAACCTTCAACACCGGATATCAGGTAAATACTCTGACGTCATTTCAACCAGGTTTTCCCATGACGCACTCGATGTCATTAAGGCAGGTTTTCTCATGACGCGATACATATATATACACACTGCGAAAAACACTGAACACTTACTACCGTTAAGTTTACGCATACACTATTGTAAGAACATATTTCTTAGTTGAAATATGTTGCAACATTTTTTGAATGTACAAAATATGTCAAATGTTCTAGTTTAATTCACTTGTATTTCTTCGCGATGTTTTTTTTTATTATATCCTTAAATACTTGTTTCGTCTCTAAATAAATGTCAAATATCAAGGCTTTGTTGATGGTATAAGGGTTTTTTTCTAAAATTAATTTTAGTTGCAACAACAATTTCCATAATGTAGGGAATTATTTTTAGTAGACGTACGGCTCGCGCGAATAGGAATAACATTGACAAAGCGGTTATGTCGCAGTTACTTTCCTTTGAAACGGAGCCACAGAAAGGGACTGTCGTTAAAAAAAAATGCTCCAGATGGGAAATATGTTTTTAAAAAAACATGATAGATGCATGAAATAAAAAGAAAATTTGTCGAATTCAATGTAAGATTGTATTTTTCTTCACCAATGGTCATATAAAAATATTTTCACGAGTGGCGTTTTAAACATTAGAAAATGGCCCGAGACGAGTTTAAGTGAAATAATTGACACAAGGCATCAAATATTTCGCAACAGTCGAGCCATGTGTTAACCTGTGTTACACAAATCAAATTTATTACGAGCTTCTTGTCATGATGAGACTTATTTAAAAAAAAAACTATTTGGGGAAATTAAAAGTTATATAATAAAACTTCAAAGACAAACGCAGTTGTAAAACATTGGACAGAAACCCTGATTATAGACACAAGACAAAGGCCCGATGGACTTAACTATGAAAATACAGCACAATCATTTAACCGCATGTCCATAAATGTTTTATTTTGGTTTAATCATATTTTAATGCATATAAACAAGTTTACATAGCACATGTGAATGCAAATATTTCAGCACATATAATCAAATACATATACAAAAGTGTTAGGCCACAAGTTATTACAACGTTAGAAATCGGCCCTCCTCTTTTTGTCAGACTTATATCAACATAAAGAAATTAATAACAGTTAATAAATTGCCACTATGATACAAACTGCTACGTTTAGAAAATAGATCACAGATATTTTTATTTAAGTAAAACAAAATCGTGTTTTTTGAATTTTCTTTAACCGTTAACTCATGTCAAGTTTAAGTTCAGTATTTATTTGCTAAAGGCCACCGGCCCAATACAAAAAATTAAGAACCAATATGGACATAATATGATATATTATATCATCAATATGATGATTCACAAAGCTGTGGAAATATGCCTGCATATAGAAATCAGAATACAATATTTCAATTGAATCAAATACATATCACAACTAGCATTTATTAATCACTTGAAAGCTAATATTATTATTGACTTGTCAACAATGAAATAAACTTACCCCTACGTTAACAATATTTTTTGGGAGTGCTCAATGCAAAGAAAATTACAGGGACAAGTCCTATAGTCAACAATTCAAAAATAAACCATATTCAGTTGCACAAGGCGAGGACCTAAACGGCAGTGAACTAAATACACAAACGGGTTAATACCAAATACACAAATACAAACACGACAAACAGACCGCACATCAATAAAAATGTCGGAAAATAACCCTGTGCTGCCAAATTGCCAAACGATTCACCCTCCAAGGAATCACCGCGTCTCAGAAACAGCGAACACTGGGGATTTATGTCCTGATTTTTGTTTAAATTCAAATTATAAGAAATGAGCATGTAGGAACGTGTAAGAAGCCGAAAAGCTTTCTGTTCCGAAATAATCTATTATCTCGTACTGCTGATGTTGATGTTCAGAGTATACAACATTAGTAAAATAATGTGCGTCTGTGTTGGTGTTGTTATTTTGTCTTTTTGTCAGTGTCAACTTTGAAGGGAAGTGTTACACTCTATTTGACAGCGTGGTAATCGATAAGTTTATTTATTTTTTCACTGTGCCTTCGCTCCAGCCCCCTCCCCCTGAAAACCTGAATATTATCATTATTTTCGAATTGAAACAATATATATATCTTCACCTGATAACGTTCCACTAGGGACCTGCAAAAATATATTATTTATATCAATTTAGATAAGTATTGTGCTCTCAATGAATAGGCCTACGTTTAAAGTGACCAGGAAACACTTGGATGACATACGCGTACTCGGGTATGTTCATGTGTGTCGTATCAATGTGTGGTACAAAATTACGAGACGACCCTTAATGACCTTTTTGTTTATAAGGACTCAATTTATCAACAGCAAGCTTAAGTATATTGTATTGTCTTGTATTATTTAGCCACGTTACTAACTGAACCAAAGTAGCACAAAATAAGCAATAGTTTATGGTCATTATCAAATAATAATTCAAATAATTATGTTGAACATCAAATAAGGTATCAAAATGTAACGATTTCTCAATTTGTACAATATTAAAACATTGGTGTATAACTTGATCCTGTTATATGGGGCTTCCGATTGTTAATGAAATCGGTGCCCTCATGCCACAACTGTTATTCTTGAGCATCATGTAATTATCGTTTGTGACAAAAATGCAATCCTTGGTTAGTGGACGTTTGATTTCGTGAATGACTAATTTATGTTAAATAATTTCTTACTTCTTGTTTTGTTTCCATCGGACAAATTGCGTCTTTTTAAGGTTGATTCTAATTTTATTATTTTATGACAACGAGTGGTCATGTCTCTGTCTTGACTGTATTACCAGACCCCCAAAAATTACAAATACTTAATATAAATAAAATATTCAGATATCAATCTGAACTTTTCTTTTTAGCATTCGTAGTTTAATTATTCAATAAGTAATTTTATTATTTACTTTTTTTGATTATGTGCAGCTTCGAAGAGCTCAAAGCGATTTTTTTTCCGCATAACTACAAAACTGACGACGGATATGGTTAAACGTTGGGAAAGCACCCAGGCCCTTTTTGTGTATTATGAAAACAAGAACTTGTACCCATGCCCATTTGTTAATTCCAGGATTGCTTTGGAATATAATACTTTAAACGTGTTGTACAATTAACGTTAATCAATTAACAGCACTGTTTGGTTGTGTTCTTTGACGTCATTGCGTTTATAACGCGACGTTGTTTGACACTTCTTTACGAAATCATTTTAATTGTAAGAAAGAATAGGAAAATATTCTTAGAGTAAAATAATTGCACCGAGAACGGTTTGTCGCTCAAAAGTGTAACGGTTTAGCAACCTTCGAGGCATGTTAACTTCAAATATTTTCTGTATTGAACATTTTAGAATTCATTAGTAGCCTACAAACAAGATTTGATTATCTTTGCTTTGCATGGGTAAGGACTGTAATTTTTGAAGATATTTTTAAATATTATAATTATGAAAATTGTATTCTGTCTGTATCATTATGTCTCTGTACGGAATAGGATTATTGTGGGGGCGATACAACTATAATTAATCTCAAGAAACGTAGCCTGCAAGTCTCAGCTATTTTCAAGTTATTTATTCCATCAGCATTATCTTCTTGAATGATCTTTTCGATAGCATAGTTATATTCTTATTGGAAATATTATCTGTGAAAAAACAACCCCAGGTGGTTGTGTTCATTTTAAGTTGATGAGTAACGACATATACCTGTTCTTAAGTTGAAAATGCGTTATTAACGTACTTCTTTTAGTAAGTACTTGTAAATATGTTGCCAAATTACATGTTGTGTAGATAAATCATCCAATCGACAACGTATCTAGAGTAACCGATTCATAAAGATTAAATAATGCTTATTATTATCAACGAGTAAAATACCCTTAATATTTAATTTGCACCAAATACTAAAACCTCTTTTAAACATTTGAAAACTGGAACGTGGTTAGCAATCGGTTTTACAGTTTTTAAAAGTGTGTGTACAGATGCGCAGATTTCCTGTTTAACTTTGAAACGGCAAGATACTTTTGCCCGTGTCGTATAAATTCAAAGTTTATTTCTAAACAAATCATGACAAAAAAACCAATGATCTCAGATATAGGTTCCTACCATTCCTAATAGGCCATTTTGTTTTAAGTATTTCTGTATTGATATTTTTTTTTTATTTTATCGGATGATAGTCAAGACCAGGACGCACAAGAGTTGCTGGGTTAGGCAGATCTGTCTTTGATTTGTATAACGTATATCTATTATTTGGACAAGATATTTACAACAAGAGTGTGAATGATCACATTTAAAAAATTGAGTGGCTCAAGTTCTACCACAAACACTACCAAATATTTTGGAAAATTTAAAGCCAATAGATTGGCCTCATATAACAGTACACTGTTTTATCAAGCTTCTCGTTTTCACACGTTTTTGCTGCGAATGTTATAATTAACCGTGCAGAAATGCGCTGGTCAGCTAGATTTACACATTATTTCGGCATAGCTTATATTTTTTGCAAGGTTTGTGTCCCATATCTTTTATAATCATGTTGTTGTTTTTTGCGTTAATTAGGGAATTACAAATGGTTTACGCTGCGTTGTAATTGTATGAATTTGAAATATGTTTATTAATTAATAACATACTTTCCTAAACGGTGATTTTATTTGCCTCGTTTAAAGATTTTAAAAATTATCATGTTTTAACAGATTATGAAATAAATAATCAATTGTATGACTTCACCATCACATTTTGGTTTTAAACCGAAAATCTAATTCCCGAAACAACATTTCACAAATTGGCAATAAAATTATAACAAAAATAGGTGCGGGCCCATAAAATGTAACTGTGTACTATGAGAATAATAAACAGCAAAGTGAAAGACAATTTAATTTATTTAGGGTATCTGTTAAAAGGAAAGTGTTAAGCCACAATAAAAGTGGAGCATCAAAGCTTACTATCAATATGACTGAAGAAATGTTCGCAAAATAGAAATATATCGGACAATCCCTGTAGTCATAATTTTCAAAATATCCGGTTTTATGGCACAGGGATATTCATTTTACTTCAAAAATAAACTTAATGTTAGGCAAAGGACATTACAATTAGTCTTAAATAATACAGCACCTAAAGTGAAGTAAATGGCTCCCTTAATTTTGGCTCGATCTCAACCCACTAAAAAGTTTTAACAAACGTATTCCGTTAAACAAGCTATCTTTATCATTCCGTCAAAATAAAAGCACTCGGTTTACTTGGTTTATCTTAAATGTTAGCTTCTTTAGTGACATAAAGCTCCAAATTGATGAAAATGATCTGCTTTCGTTCGTAAACATACAATGCATGTGTTTGATAGGAGAAACCTTCTAATCTTTATAAAGAGGATGTTAACAAAATAACCATAACCGACATACGTGTGAAAAATAAATTTATCAACATCATATAGTATATGCCAATGTATTCCAGAGTTCTATAATCGAGACAGTTGATAATAATGAGTCATTCTTACCTTTTATGATATGCTATTTTAATACATTGCTCCTTAAATGGTAAGAGCCACTAATGAGCACTTGTGAAAATGCCAAAAGTTAATCTACCAGTACTTCATTTTTAATTTGTTTAATATTTCAAGTGAAGTCAAATTTGTTTCAATTTATCAAAATGTACCGACACTATTGTGCAAAGGATCTGATATTAGATTAGAACGTTTGAACTTGGAACTCATACAAATTTCTTTTTGTTAACCATATATCATTTTATCAGAAGCATCGAAGAATGTCAAACTAGCGCAATGTTGTTTTATATAATATTGAGGTTAAGGTTTTACTGTTTATGTATATCACTACATTACATAAGAAAGCAATCTAAAGTTCTTTTGAAGAAATCATTTCCAGTTTTTAATTTATATATGTTATTGCATCATCTTGCATTTGTACATGTCCTCATATACAGTGAAGTATGTTTGTACTCTTTTCAATTTACTTGACCTTACGACGACCGAATGCAGCCGACATTCTACTTTGTCAAGGTAAACCGATTTGTATAACGACTGATGTGGGAATTATTAGTCTCGTTTAATTAAGGCTTTTGGATGTATAACACTACTACTCTACTGCAGAACTTGTGCACATATGCCATATTGTATTTTCATATGTATGATATTGTTTTGAATGCACACCCTTTCAGCAGGAAAATACCATTTGTTGAAATATTTTACGACCAATGCATTCCGTTTACTAGCTACACATTTCTAACAAATACCATCATGCTATTATGGATAAATTTTAACTCAGAAGTTAAACTCACCATTTGAACGGCCATTGAATGGGCGAGCACATAACAAATTTGTGTAATAATTTCACCAATGTTTGCAATAATGTCATCATCTGGATATATCACTAATAACCGTTTATATAGTTGAAACAACATTTCAATAAATGCTATTGAGGCCGTTTATAATTGTGATAACAAAGTAAGACATTTCAACACTTAATAATACTACTCAGCAACATTTGTTTCACTTGTCAATACTGTTTTATAAGAAACGGTATCTTGTATTTGAAAACTAGATATTTATGAGTTCGTTTTAGTTACCGCCCCATTTCTACATTGAGTGTTTTAGCAAGACATTGAACGAATGGTACTTGCGACTAATTTCCTTACCTTGTTTCAGCCTTGTTTTACCCTAGAAGACTCACCTTGTACCGGTCTGTGTCGTTTTATACAATTGGCATCCCAGTTATTACATACCGTTAAGTTTCTATCGCGGTACAGACTTACAACTGGTTTATGCCATCAACAGATTTTTACCCCGTTTTTATGTGCAAAGATCTTTTCGACGGACGTGTTTGAGGGTAATTCAAAACAGTTATCTATAATGTTTAAGCACGAGGATGAAGTTTAGTACCTTTACCCAACAAACAGGATTTGTTCTTCCTTGTATGTGTTTCATAAGACATAGTCAAAAGTATGGAAACAATGATTTCTAAAGACAGTCTTGTTTTGCACTTCAAGAGAGTTCGTATCTATTACCGATTTTGTTAAGTTTTATCAGACAATTGAGCACGACACGTATTCAAATCATATTGTTTATGCTTTATATATCCACACGAATGATACGTCATCGTATTTCGATTAGTCCACTTAGCATGCTTGACGATAGGGTGTAAAAGTTCAAAATCAGTGTTTGGTGTATGGCCTTGTTTTAGGTAATTGCGGATAATCGGTAAACAGGACCTTCATTTTTCGAACATCGAATAGCTGACATCCGGTTTATTTCCGTATTCATTTTTTCTAGTTTGCATATCTTATAATAAGCAGTGCCTTACATACCAAGTGTATTGAAATGTGATATCAAATTGTAGGACCATCATTTTACCTCTACTTAACTATCTACTTATATTATTAGTATTTTTCCAAATGTTAATGATTTCTAATGATGGCTCGATATACCGATCAATCGATTTGCACCGGTGTTTTTACTTCAAATTTGGTTCGGTTATCGTATTTGTTGCATATCAGTTCCAAGGGAATCAACTCCGGTAAATGTACTATTAATACGAATAATCGGCAAAAAAAGCTCTACATAAATTCGATATGTATTTGCTTCAATTGTGTGTCTATTGCTTAAACGTATGGACTAGTATAAAATAGATTGGAATGAAAGTATTCAATATTTGTGTTTAGCAAATACAACTTAAAAGCAGCATACATCACACTTAGGCATTGATTAACAAGATTGTAACCGTGTATTTAATAGCAGAAATCGCAATTATATTTAATGATTGGTGAATGCTAAAAGATCAACAGTGGCCTAATACAGTCTCATAGGTCTCAATCACAATAGAACGGAAGGGGCGTCACACTAAGGATATGTAGGGCCTTGATAACGAACACATGGATACTCAACTATCTCACTCTTACCGAGAAACATACTCTTTCACAAAATAATTAGAATGATGTTTTGTGAATTGCAACGTGCTGTTTAAACGATTTATGCCTTATTGAAAAAATCATTTAAAAGAAACAAACTTTTGTTCTTTTGAATTCGGAACTCATACAAATTTCTATTTGATTATCATATATTATTTAATCACAAGCATCGAAGAATGTCACAAAAGCGTAATGTTGTTTTATATAATATTGAGGTCAGGGTTTTACTGTTTATACATCTATGTGCATATAATTCATATGACTGCATTATATAAGAAATCAATCTAAAGTTCTTTTGAAGAAATCATTTCCAGTATGTACTTGATAAATATACTTGCATCATCTTGCATTTGTACATGTCCTCATACACAGTGAAGTATGTGTTGTACCTTTTTAGTAGTTTACCTGACACCCCAGATAAGTGTATCAAATCCAGCCAACCTTCTACGTTGTCAAGGTAAACCGATTTGTATAACGACTGATGTGGGAATTGTAAGGTTCGTTTAACAGTATGCTATTGAATGTGTAACACCACTACTCTTCTGCACATATGCCATATATGTATTTTCATAAGTATCATACTGTTTTGAATGCACACCCTTTCAGCAGGAAAATACCATTTGTTGAAATATTTTACGACCAATTCATTCCGTTTACTAGCTACACATTTCTAACAAATATAATTATGCTATTATGGATAAATTTTAACTCAGAAGTTAAACTCACCATTTGAACGGCCATTCAACGGGAGAGCATATTACAAACATGTGTAATAATTTCACCAATGTTTGCCATAATGTCATTATCGGGATAATGCCAATAATAATATTTCATTCAGTTGAAATAGCATTTCAGTAAATGGTAATGAGGCCGTTTTTACTTGTGATAACATAGAATGACATTTTAACACTTAACAATACTACTCAGCAACATTTGCGTTTCATGATAAAACATAAATTGAAACAAAGGCTATTAAAACCAGTGCTTGTCACAAAACAGCAACCTAATGTAATTTATTAAGGACCTTGTTTTACGAATAGCCAGATAATCGGCAAATACACCGTTAAAAGCCTAGTTCTGACCTACGTTCGCCAACTGGAATGACTTATTTATGTAAAACATAAACTAAGTGTCAAATATGTGATAGGCCCTTCTTTATTTTCAATGTTATAGACTAATTGGCTTGGTCTCCACTCGTTGGCTTAACCTCCACTTTTTGGCTTAATCTCCGTAAATTTTGGCTCGAGCTCAACCTACAAAAAAAGAATGAACAAGCTTACGAAGGTTAACAAGTTCTCTTATTCATTCCAGACAGAATTAAAGCTATCGAAATACTTATTGTATGTTAAATGTAAGCATCTTCAGTGAAGTTTAGCTGCAAATTGATGTTAAATTCTGCTTTCGTTCGTAAACATGCATTTATTTTATAGGGGAATCCTTCTAAATAATCAAGAAATAGTGTGTTAACAAAATAACTGGCACACATGTGGAAATAAAACTTACTAATTTTTAATAAACTTCCTTTAAATATTTCATAAGCAGCATACACTGAATCCTGCATTTAACCTTCGGAAAAAAATCAAATGTGTATAATTGTGTCCTTTTGTTGCAGATGTAATGCGCTTATTTTAATTTGTTCTATATGGCATATTCCAGAATTTTGTTGTTTGAATTAAATTATGTTAACGGTGCCAATATTTTCCAAACGATTCTGAGTGTTTCAAAGTTTTTGTGCAGATACCATATCAGTTTTCTGCTTAACTTCAAAACGACAAAATACGTCCGCTGCGTTTTCATCTTAATTGATATTTCTAAACAAATCATTGCAAAATACCCAACAGTACTCATAATAGAGATGTAAACTTATTTAGAAACAAAGTCATCTTACAAGAACCTAAATCGAAGCAACTAAATGTAAATATAGCAAATTACACGACCGATTTATTGCAACGGTAGGTTCCCATGCTTCAAAAATTTAACGCTGATAATGATCATTCCCCCTAAAAATAAGTATTTCCTCTTACTTAATATACTTCAGCAAGTTTTATATTAACACTGTTAACCGCAAAATTTTGACAACTACAAAACTAAAAAAGTAGAAATTAATTGGTTAAATATTTTTACAATTGGCATCCCAGTTGTCAAATGCCATAACAAAAATTATCATGGTGCAGTAGTGCAACAGTTTTTTTGCGATCTGCAGGGATATTGAGAACTTTATTTAAAATCGGTTGTAATTCCTTCCCCTTCATAAACCAGTTAACTTTGCAAAAAAAACCTACTAATTTGATGTTACAAAGATTGCTTACGTTTGAATAAAAATATTTAAAAACAAAAACAATTATTAACCATTTACAAGAACATATAAAACTAAATATATCAATTTTATATTATCACCACAAACTTTTTCAATATACAATATTAGATGTTCATATTATATGTTTCACATCAAAATAACTATACCTAAAACATAAGAAAAGCATCGATGATACGATGTCGCTTTTGAAGTATAAAACATTTGAAAATATCAATCATTTATTAAGAAGAACTAAACATACCGGACAATCTCTGTTTGTTATTTTAAATAGAAATAGATGAATGCATTTTTTTCTTATCTGTTTGAAGCAAACGTCTTCTTTCCCTTCCCTGTATCATTAGGGAATGCGGTCTGCGGTCCTCAAACAATACAAAAAAATGAGAAATAAGCCTGATGAAAATCATTTAACCGAATAATTGTCAAGACACTTGAAAGCGAATATTGTTTTTGACTTGGTAACAAAGAGAAAGGCTTACCCCAATGTTAGCAATAGAAATTACAGTGATAAGCCACGTATTCAACAATTAAAAGACCCTGCTGGGGATTTTTGTCCTGATTTTGTTTTCTAAGCAATGGACTTGTTTAAACGTGTAGGAAGCCGTAAAGCTATCTGTTCCGAAATAATATACTATCTCGTTCGGCTGAAGATGATGTACAGAGTTCATAATAATAAATATCTTTTGCGTCTGTTTTGGTGTAGTTATTTTGTCTTTTTGTCAATGTCAAATTTGAGGAGAATTGTAACACTTTTTCTGACAGTGTGGTAATCGATATGTTTATACATGTATATATCTTTCACAGTTTGTATGCTCCTCTTCCCCTGAAAACTTTCCCAAATATGATTATATGGTTAATTTTGCACTAAATGATTTCCCACGTAGTTATTTTCAGTTTGAAACGAAGTATATATTCACCTGTTGACGTTCCACTGGCGACACGCAAAATACACAGCAGATCTATATCAAAAATATGCTCTCAATGAATAGGCCTGCGTTTGATGTGACCTGGGCAAACCTGGATGACATACGCGTATTAGAGTATGTTTATGTGTGTAGAATCAGTGCCTGGTTCACAATTATGAGGCGACCTTTTGTTGTTAATCAGGCATCAATTTATCAACAGCAATTTAAGTATCTTGTACTATCTTGTAGTATTTAGCCAAGTTACTAACTGAACCAAAATAGCACAAAATAATCAATAATTTATGGTTATTATCAAAATGATAGTTTCAGTTGAACGTCGAATAAGGCATCAAAATTTAAAGTGACACTCTTATTCAAAATCAATACTACCCATATATAACAAGCATCAATTTTGACTGAGAAACCTTTGACTACTTTTTAAATAATGCATTTATGGAAAATATTATTTACTGATAACAAGATTGTAACCGTGTATTTAATAGCAGAAAGCGCAAACATATTTAATGTTTGGTGAATGCTAAAATATCAACTGTGCTACCGTGCTTTATGCTCATTTCTTTCAAATTAAACTCGGTGTCCTTCAAAAGAACCATTGTTTCGACATTTATTCACCATTCTTGAAATATTCAATAAATATTATGAATTGTGGTAAATCTTATCTGGAAGTAAGAGTGCATCTTTAACGATAACTCAATTGTACTTTATTAAAACATGCGATCATAAATTGATCCTGTTATGAGGGACTAATAGTGCAACTGTTTTTATCGGGAATCATGCGACAAAAATGCAATCCTTAATCAATGGACGATTTGTTTCGTGAATAACTTATTTATGTTTATTAATCTCTTATTTTGTTTTAATTGACAATTTGCGTCTTTTTAATGTTGACTTGTGATCTATCAGCAATGTATGATTCAAATTTATATACATAGAACCCCTTTTAAAGGGCAAAGTGATTTTTCTGAAGATACATTATTTTAGACTGCAACTGCAAGGATGTATAATCTTTGCAATTACAATATTTAAAATATTTGAGAAAGACTGGCTAATATTCCGACCTGAAGTATGTACCCCTTTCGCATTCGCGGTTTTATTATTAAATTAGTAATTGTTATACTTACTATTTATGTGAACCATGTGCAGCTTGGAACAGCTCAAAGCGCATTTATTTCCGCATAACTACAAATCTGACGACGGATAGGGTTATACGTTGAGAAAGCACCCAGGCCCTTTTTTGTGTATTATGTAAACAAGAACGTGTACCTATACTTGAGTAAATTCCAGCATTGCTATATAATAATACTTTAAACGAGTTGTACATTTAACGAGAATTAATAAACAAGACTGTTTGCTCGTGTTCTTTGACGTCATTGGGTTCATAAGGCGACTTAGCTGTTTGACACAATGTTTAACAAAACAAAACATATACTAGGAAAATATTCTTAGTGCCAAATAGTTGCATCGGGAACTGTTTGTCGCTCAAATGTGTAACTGTTTAGCAAATGTTTAGGCATATTAACTTCAACTCGTTCTTTATTAAACATATACGCATGTATAAGTAGCCTACATTCATTATTCGATTATCTTTGCTATGCATGTAAAAGGAATATCATGTTTGAAAATAACACTTTTTTAAAATTGTGTTCCATAATGTCATCGATATACACTTCCTGGTTTTCAAAAGGCAAAAGTACATTTGTTTTAAGAAAATATCAATACAATGATTATGTTTACAAAGCAACTCAATCAAAGATATGAATCAGTTATGCAAATGGGTTATCATTTCCGCATGTTCAGAATAAAATAAGGCCAATCATAAGGCAGACCCGATTTGGTCTGCCAGAATTTCGTGCCTACCAAATGCTTATCTATATATGTGTCTCGTCTGCCTATTGAGTCAAGTCGAGATTTATTTATACAAATATTGACAATACTTATTCGTGCAGAAGCCCTTTATGATAAGCGATAAAATGAGTTCCGGTTTATTTATGTATCTATATTCCTAGTAAGCCTAACTAGTGAAAGGCTATAAATTACATACACAATATACTGATAGGTGATTGAAACATGATAGGACCATCATCTTGTACATAATTCTATAATGTTTCAACATATTTTTTGTAAAAGCCAATAAGGTGTTTCCATGCAGTTTGCTGCAGCGTCATACCCAAGAGGAACAAGGTGGACTTTCGTAAGTTTATGAATGACAATGATGCAAGTACTTGATTCAGCTTTGATTAAAAAAATATATTAACTAAAAGGGCCGGCCAACCAACGACTTCTTTAATTTATGATTATGCATTTGAAGTGGAACGTCAATGCAAATAGTATGTACATACCCATGCTTGCAAATTATAAACTAGGGTATTGCCTATTGTTAAAAAGAAAAAATTGTTGTTTCCGGTTTGCTTCACGTGTAAAAATTATAATGATGCCATTTTTTCGTCTAGTAGCCCAGAAGGATGTCTTTCGGTTTATTTCTGTTTCTATATTTCAAGTTAACCTTGCATGTAAAATGAAGTACATTATATAAAAAAAAATATTGATAGGTGAGTAAATCATGATAGGACCGTCATCTAATTCATACTTCCATTAAGTTTCACCGTTTTTTTTGAAAATGTGAATGAGGTTTCTATACATTTGTAGATTAAATCATCCACACGTTATACATTTTAAAAGAGCGTTCTAATAGGTTCAAACAGTCAGCATAATATTTAAAAAAGGCAACAAGTGTTATAGCTTTTTGGAGATTCCTTTTACAACAAACTTATTTAGTTCGAAAATGTTTTGATGGAGAATTGAGTAGCATAAGTAAATGAACGTTAATCTCCATTCAATAGCAAAACGAGTTGTGATTTTTCGAAATATAGTGTTATCACATAAAATGATCTTAGTTACTTAAGGAGCATAGTATCAAGACTCCCACGTTTAACAACACGCCAAAATGGTAAGAATTATCGGAATGATAATATTGAAAAAAAAATGGACCGATAATTAATTACGATTCCACATCATATCTGTGTACAAATGGAAAATAATTATTATTTTCTTTTTTTGCAGTTATGAATCACTTGGATACGACCAGGACCAAGAAGAATTTGAGTAAGTTTATAAATACCAATGATGCAAGTACTTGATTCAGCTTTGTTTTTAAAAAAGATAAAAACTAAAAGGGCCGGCTATTTAAAAAAGGCAACAAGTGTTATAGCATTTTGGAGATTCCTTTTACAACAAACATATTTAGTTCGAAAATGTTTTGACGGAGAACTGAGAAGCATAAGTAAATGAACGTTAATCTCCATTCAATAGCAAAATGAGTTGTGTTTTTTTCGAAATATAGTGTTATCACATAAAATTAGTTTCAAAAAGTATCATGATTCAACAGATTATGTAATACATAATCGAGTTCATGACTTCACCTTAACATTTTCGTTTCAAACCAAAAACCGAATCCCCGTAAGAACATTCGGCGCGGGTCGACAAAATGCAACTGTGTAAGTTAATTAATTATACAAGAATGTTATACTAGTCAAATTGAATTTATTTAGGGTATCTGCTTAAAAGAAAGCTTTTAGCTGCACTTAAAGTGGTGCATCTGAGTTTGATATCCATATGACTCATAAGAAATGTTCGCACAATAAAAACATATAGGACAAACCCAGTAGTCAACATTTTCAAGAAGATCCGGTTTTGAGGCACTGTGATATTCAATTTACTGTTAAAAATAACTGAATGCTAGGCAAAGAACATTACAATTAATTTTGGATAATGTTAAAACTAACAGCAGCCTAAAGTAAAGTAAATGACATTCTTAAAGAGCACACGTATAATCAGCTACCATTCTATGATCGAGAGACGTACTAAATCACACAGACACATACAAAAAAGGCTTTGTGAAGTTCAACCTTTTGTTTAAACATTACTTTACAACATAAACATTATTTATAAAAATACAACCTTTTTGGAAAAATACTTGATATACATGATCTTTATCGTTATTGTCAACATTGGACTAGGGTCCTACAGGCGCTTTGTTGTTTACCTGAATGCAAAGTTTAAGGTTTTATCTAAAATGCATGTTTATGCATGTTTTTTATATCACTGCCTTTCATGTTAAAACAGATTCGTTCCTTCAAAACAAACTTATTTCCTGTGTTTAATTTCTTTCGTTTATTACCGCTAGGATCTGTATTGCACGCAGGTTTTATGGTGTTTATTACACTTGTAACGTATTGACTAGTATTAAACAGTTTTGAATGTTAGGTCTCAATGTTTGTATTTAGCAAATACTACTTAAAAGCAGCATATGTAAAACTTGCATTGCTTTTCGTCAAAATGTATAATAACCAAAATAAGTGATACAAAAATATCAGTTGGATTTTTCGTTCAATAATGCATAAAACATTACATTTATGTTTTCCGTCTGATGGAGTAGTTAAAGCAATTATAAACATGATTATAAAAAGTTAACATGTTTTAACGTTACAAATTTTACAGAAATTGAATATACCTTCATTTTGCGGACATATTCTGCGTATGATAAATAGGAATCCTACATTCGTTGAAGCTCATTTGGGTAAACATATTAAAGCTCGCCAATAGCTAGCTTAATAACTTTGCCGTAACTCATTTGACATTTGGTTTCCTATTTTAACTAATGTCAAGTTCAGGTTCAATATGTATATGGATATAAGTAGTAACTTTATTTAAGCATGATCTCGTCTCGGGGAATTCAACACAATGAATAATCAATAGGACACCAATATCTTTGAAATGGTTTAAGTCATATTTGTTGAACACGTACATGAAATAATTTGATTTTAGCATTACATGTATGTACATTCTTGAAATGCAAACTGTTAATATTTTTCTTGGCTGTATACTTTTTTTTAAAGTGTATATATTCAACAACTGCAAACAGATCAGAGGTTTTTGATGACAAAAATCCTATAGAAGAAGAATTACAATTTTTTGACAATGAAAGTAAAACAAACAAAAAATAAGAATATAGTTGAAATATGGTTGGCTAGAATCGCAACATGAATAAATATCAATTATGGAACTACTGAGATATTCAAGAGTTGGAGACAGAAGATTAACCATTACTTTTTTCAAAATGTTATTTCCACATCAACATTTCATTCTCATAAAACGAAAGATGAGTATGATGATACAAATGATAAACTTACCCCTACGTTAACAAAATATTTAGGGAGTTTGCCAATAATGCAATGACAATTACAGGGACAAGACCAGAAGTCAACAATTCAAACATAAACCCTGTTTAGAGGCACAAGGCAATGAACTAAACACCACATACACAAATAAAACACGACAAACACACCGCACACCAATAAAAAAGGCGAAAAATAATATTGTGCTGCCAAATTGCCCAACAATTCTCCCTCTCGGGAATCACAGTTTCACTGAAAAATCAAATAATCGACAAGTCTATGGCGAGTAAGGTCTTGATTTAAAAAAATGAATCTGTCGAAAACCGAAAAGCTCTACGTTCCGAAATAATCTAATATCTCGTACTGCTGATGTTAATGTTCAGAGTACAAATTAGAAAAAAAAATATTTGCGTTTGTGTTGGTGTTGTGTTTTTGTCTTTATGCCAATGTCTACTTTGAAGAGAATTGACACTCTCTACCTGACACAGTGGTAATAGATATGTTTATATATTTTTTCACAGTGTACCCCCACCCCCCTTATAACTTTATCAAATGTGAAAATGATGAATATTGCGCCAAATGATTCACCTGCAATGACCTGAAACTTGCATCAGGTTATCTATCTCCTTGTTAAGGCCAATCATGGTCCTTTAGCAGACGAATGCTGGCATGTAGTGGTTTTTGTTTTCGTACTTCGTATACACATATTTATATTGAATGCATATTCTCTCTAGATATAGTGTGTTAGCACCCCAATTGTCCACATGAAGAGTAGTGATTTGCTCCCCCGTGCCCAAACTCTGTAAGAACGTAATCCACAAGCGAATTTGTACTATTTTCTATGTTTAAAGGCAGAGTTTAAAGAATGTGAATTCCCTTCTTTAGATCGCTTGTTTATTGCACTGATGTCATGGCAGGAATCAAAGTTATATGTACCTGTTAATTGGCTCATGGCAATTGAGAGTTGACTTTTCCAGTAGATATGCTCAGTGATCAACTAGTATTTTTCAAATAAACAAGCGTTGTAAAGTAGAGAATTAACATGCTTTAAACAATGCCATAAACCTTAATAAATAGTAAAACGTCATTTCTGTCAAGGTAAACTGCTTTTTAGAACGACTGATGTGGATATTATCAAGCCCGTGTAACATAGGTTAAGTTACGAACAACACTTCTATTTCACTGCAGAACTTGTGCACATATTTCGTAAATAAGAAATTTAATGTGAATGATACCGTTTTGAATGCCTACCCTTCCAGCAGAAAAACAACATTTGTTGAAAGAGTTTTTGACAAGTTCAGTTAGTACACCGGCTACACCATTTTAAAATATAACATCATGGTGATATTTATTAATTTTAACTCATTTGATAATCTATTGAATGGGCGAGCACCTAACAGACATGTTTTCTTATTTCAATTTGGAATTTCTTTCGAAACATAATATTCGATTATTGCATGTTCTAGATTCTCCGTATATCAGAATTCAATATATTTTGTTTCCGAAACAACGTGAGAATGAACTAGTGACTTGTCGCAAGTTACTCATGTGTTTTAAATAAATAAAATAACAAGGTCACAAATGAATTCACCGCTTAATTACACCGCTTTTTTCGCAACACTTTCTATATATTTGCAGGAGCACCTCCGATTTAACCAGAACATCAAACTATTATCGTTCCTCTGTTCGTAATAAATTTCTACACACTTAACTATTATTAGTTTGTCATCAGGTTTCAGGTTTGTGGAATAATAATTGTACTCATTTTATTGACACATCTTTTTACGCAATGGATTAATGGATATGTTTTCGTATTATAGAATCAAGCCTTAAGTGTATATATTTTTGATGAAGTGTGTTGTTTTGGGAGCTATTTGTTGTTGTTCCATGTTCCTGGTTTGTGATTTTGTTTGTTTTACGATCTATGTCATTAGTACACACTGTGCCAATAAAGAGGGTTTATGTTTAATCTTTCGACTACTGAACTTTTTTGGTAGTTTTTTTTTTATAAAACTATTGCAAACAAAAATAAGTGTGTTATGATCTATTAAACATGGCAAAATAATTGAGATTGAATCTAATTGAACCAAACTCACATTTAATTGGATAAAAATGTTCTTTGGCAATCAAAAGGGCAATTTTTTTGTTCTGTAAATATCAAGATATTGTAAAATATGAAAGATGTGCTACTCGTAGCAGGGGGGAGGGGGGGATGACTTTACTATACCTTGCTACATCTTTGGAGCTTGTTTGTACCTTTTGACAAATAATGTAATTCAAATGTAATTTTGATAGTTTAGTCTTTAAGTCTTTCAATATAATATGGGGCTTACCCTAGCCTCACGTATATATATATATATATTATAATATATTTGTTATATTAACCATGAATCTAGCAATGTTATTTCTGCAGAACAACTCGATTTTAATATTGTTCTGGTAATGACAATCTTAGCGAGATAACACACAAACATCACCCTACTTGTTCAATACAGTTGTCTGTCCTCGATATCTTCAATACATGTATGCTTTGTTCATGCTGTACGCTTTTATCAATTTTATCAAAATTGAACGTTTGTAAAGTACCTATAAATGTCTTATATATAACAGGCCACATACGTTTTATTCTTACTGAGTAATAGTTATATCAAGCAGTTATATATCATGTCACTATCGTTTTTACTTTATCGATAGTAACGTGGTTCTTCTCGGAACAAAGGCTAGACTTTACAAATTGAATGACTGGCATGTGACCGCCACAAAACATAATGTTTAAAGAAATTATTGGCAGCCATCTTGAACAAATATTCAGCTGATATAAAAAAGGCTCTGAGCATAGCCCTGAGTTTTGGAAATTAAACATAAGCAAATCAAAATGATGAATCACGTTATATACATTACTGCTCTTGCCCTAAAACAGCGCAGAATAAGAAAATGGCTGACATTGTGCCAGTAAAAAAATACGATCAATAATGCGAGAAATATGGATTCAACGTCGCTGCAGCGGTAAGGAAAACAAATGCATTTTAACACCCACATAAAGAAGAAAGCTACTATTGAACGTTTTAAGGCTAAAAGCATGTCTAAAATTCACTAAATGTTTGCAATTACCGGGTACGGTACAGTTTATCTGAAGTGCACTTTTGACATATGCAAATCCAGAGACATTTCATGATGTTTTACACCGCCAAATGCCAACATGTTTTCAATTGAATCCTTTAAGTGTTGAACTAGATCAGTTCTCATATTATATGTTACATTTATCATATTATAGTATGTATCACACGCTAATGTACATAACAAGAACAATTTTAACTTAAATTAATTCCTGTTGTTACCAAAGATCAGGGTACAACATTGTCTCACACCTTTCCTAATATAGGCGATGCTTCTGCAGCATTTACTTTGTTCTGCTGACCTGTATCTTCATCGGTCTAAAGTTTTCCTTTTCACCTCTGACTGGGGACGGTGCTTCTGAACGTATAAGCTCCGTTCGTCTTTTGCATATTGAGCATGGATCGCATTAAAGTGACTCGTCGGTGTCGACTGCGTCGCACTTGCAATCGCTGGGCACCGGCAATCTTGACAAACCGCACACTGACCTTGAAGAAGACCAGACCTGTACTCAATCTCGAATTGATAGGAGGCCAGGATTTCTAGCCATCTAGCCACTTCACCGTTAGGCTAATACAGCCTAAATAACCCAACGAAGGCCTGGTGATCTGTTCGAACTAGGAACTTCCAGCCTAACAGGTATTGGCGAAAACATACTGCAAGAAAAAGATGACTGCTAATAATTCCCGCTCTATAACACAACAATTGCGCTCAGCCCTGTTTTAACCACGACCTGCATAAGCTAGGACTCCTTCTCGACCATCTTCCAGTTGAGCCAAGACCCCATCTATGCCGATACCAGAAGTGTCAACATCTATTATAAACTGCCCAGCATCATTTCGAGGGTAACTCATAATATTAGGACTTGTCAGGCTCAATCTGCTTCAATTTGTCAAAAGCCTTTTAACATTCATCACTCTAAAATGGCTTGTCGATTTTTGTCAGTACGGTCAATGGATGGGCGATCTTTCACAAAACGGTGGTAATAAGACCCAGTGACTACAAATTGTTTACTTGTTTTGCGTTGATTAGCCGCGGCCAACCTATAAGTTTGGCCACATTGGTCTGGTTGGGATGCAAACCCTCAGTAGAGACCACATGTCAGAGACACGTTTATTCTGTCTGCAATAGCTGGCACTTCTCCGGCTTTAACTTCAAATCAACTTCAAGATACAAGATGCAAGTATCTTTATTTAAAGTCGGATATGTGTTAACAAGAAACATTAGCTCAATAAGCTATTTTCCGACAAGCTGTTATAGTACGGTCTTAACCACTCCTGCTCTGGTCATATTTTTAACAAAATTACGGACAAAGACGATGATGGCATCTATGTATACAAGAACCACTGGAGTCGTTGGAGCGTGAGCTCCATAACACGCTGGAAATCCCAATCGCATTGTAAAGTACGACTGGCATACGGACAATCTCATAGTGTCCGTATTAACAGTAAAATACTGTTTAAGGGATGTCCTTCTTTTTTTACTGGTATCTTGATAATACTATTGGAGTGGCCCAAGGGGTAGGGCTCTTCGTATTATACCCTTCTGAAGTAAGTCCTCAACAGCCCTTTTCTCCGCATGCGCGCATGGAACCCGTCTGAGCCACTGTTTTACTGGCGGGGCCCCATCGGTATTTATTTGGTGGTCTGCTAGATCAACGAGTCCCCGGACTCATTCCTGTCTGGAAAACGTGATCTCGTCCTTCACCAAAATACCCGACAATATATCTTGTTCGCGCTGGCTCCTACCTGTCGCCGACCGCTCAAACAGAGATTTGAAGTACTCAGGAACCTTTGCTACTTCATCCCGCATATTCCCTCATGCTGGCTGCACATCGAACACGGTCCGCATTAATTTTATCTTCTGCATTTTCTTTAGGAGTCAATACGCTTACAACACGCTCCACCCGCTCAGCTACCCCTATCTATGCATCTTGTTTAAGTGTTGTCGCAGTAAGGAACGGGTTGAGTATTCTATACTTGCATGTTGTAGAGTCGTTGATGTCAACGAGGGTTGATGCAATCTATAGTGAGTATCTCGCTTTGAACGGGTATGTGGCTTCCACAATTTAGTTTGCCCCATCGTCTAGGTCATCCTACTCTGTTCTTTCAACAAAAAACATCAACCACGGCTTCTGACTGTGCCGGCCAGCAAATGTCTTCTGCCACTACCACTTTTCTCACCTTTTGTAGATAAGCTTTCTGTTAACACGGTATCGCACACAAGCAAAATGAGTTCTTTGCTGAAAGAAGGTCAGGAGGACGTCACCACCAACCGAAAACTTATAACCAAGAAGCGCCTCATCTTCTATTTCTGCCACATCGAGCATCTTCATAACAAGTGTTCCCAAGGTAATCCTAAACACACCTTAACCACACTCCCGAATAGGAGCCCAGCCGTCTCCGCGAATAAGAGTAGACGCCCTCAACACCGGTCGTTCTTGGTAATTGATCTGGCTAAACAACCGTTTGGATATGATTGTTCTCATCACCCCGGTGTCTGCAGTGAACGTAACTGGAACACCATTCACCTTTTTCCGGATGTATATACCATCGCTAAGGTACATATGCGTCTCTCCGCTCTTTTTGACCCCCGCCTCGTAAGATGTTTATCAATCAACAACACACTTTCCTACACTGTGTATGTATTTCCCCCGTTTAAATATTTTAAAAAGTATCATGATTCAACAGATAATGTTATAGATAATCGAGTTCATTACTTCACCGTAGCATTTTGGTTTCAAACCAAAAACCGAATCAACGTAAGAACATTGTTTAGAGAGGCAGGAAAATTATAACCAAAAAACGGCGCGGGTCGACAAAATGCATCTGTGTACTGTGAAGATAATTATTTATACACAATTTGTATACTAGTCAAAATTAATTTATTTAGGGTATCTGCTAAAAGAAATCGTTTAGCTACAATTAGAGTGGCGTATCAAAGTTCGATATCAAAATGACTCTTAAGAAATGTCTAAATTAAAGTAAATGACGTTCTTTAAGAACAAACGCATTTAAATGGGAGAGGTACTCAATCACACAGACATATGCAAACAGGTTTGTAAAATTCAATCCTGTGCTTTAAAATTCAACGTTTAAACAAACATTATTTATAAAAATACAACCTTTATGTAAACAAACTTGATATCCATGATGACTATCTTTGTTAACACGATTGGAATAGGGTCATAAAGGCGCTATGTTGTTTACCTGAACGCAAAAATTAAGGTCTTAGCTAAAATGCGTTTTGATGCATGTAATTTATATGACTGCCTTTCATTTAAAAACTGACACGATCCTTCAAAGAACAATTAATTTCTTGCTTTCAATTTCCGTTTAGTTTATAACCGTTATGATACGAATTCCAGTCAGGGGTTATTGTGTTTAATACACAGGTTTATATGAAAGCTATATTACATTGACGTTAATTCATGATGTCGACGTTATGTATGATATGCCAAAATTATGTGTTTGTTTCAATAAACATCCTCTTGGAGTGTTGTTTAAAGGTATGTTCTAGATTAAAACAGAATAAAATTATAGGTGTCAACATTTTAGCAAATATAACCTCAAACCCACATATATAATATTGAGGCATTGCTTATCGAAATATAAGATTAGCACAATAAATGATAGAATAAATATCGGTCGGATGTTTTGTTCAATAATGCAAAACACATTTTATTTATGCAGACCTTCTTATGCAATCGTTCAGGCACTTTTAAATGTGAGTATTACATTCGTTTTAATGAAGGTCACTAGAAAAAAACGACCTTGCCAATAGCTCGCTTAATGTATTTTCCTTTTACATTTTGTTTCCTATGTCTTACTCATGTAATAACCTATACAACATAACGGATATTAGTTATAACTTTATAAGAGCATGTATAATCAATAGGACACCAGTATCTTTGAAATTGTTTCAATTAGAATTTTGAAAATAGACGGTATAAAGTCTCAGTACTTAATACTTATGACTTGTCAACGCTCTATACATCTATTCCGTAATCTTTATGTACAAACAAATTGACACCTCTTATCGAAAAATTATTTGCGAGGGAGAAGACTACTTACATGGCAGTTAATGTTAAAAAGGCTTTTTTTTTACTAATTATCGCTCAGATATCTATTGGACATGCACAAATGTCATTGAAGTTTTAAATTTTGTACTCAATAATTCTTTTCTTAAATGTGGTAAATGTTTATATAAGCAAACTATTGGAATTCCAATGGTTGCCAATTATGCACCTTTACTTGCAGACCTCTTTTTATACTGCTATGAAAGTGAATATATGTTAAAATTATTTAAGTCTGGAGATCTAGCTCTTGTTGATAAATTCAATAGCACGTTTAGATATATTGATGATATTCTAAGTTTAGATAATCCTGTGTTTGCAGATAACATTCATTCGATATACCATTCACAATTGCAACTTAATAAATCTAATACATCCGTTTTAAAAGCATCCTATGTAGATTTGAAACTAGAAGTAAGGGAAGATGTATTGAGCATCAATCTTTATGATAAACGTGATGATTTAAATCTTAAAATAATTAATTACCCTTCTTTAGATGGTGATGTTCCTATTTCACCATCATATGGTGTTTTTATTGCACAGTTGATACGATTTGCTGGAAAATGTACAGATGTAAAAAAATTCAGCTCTCGCAGTAAACTTAAGACGCAACAACTTCTAAAGCAGGGTTTCCGATATTTTAAATTAAGGAAAACTTGCTCAAAATTTGTTAATGGTCATTATAATCTCATATCAAAGTACAATAGTACTCTTAAATCGCTCATTGCTGATAGTATTGCTCATCCAGATTTTTATGGTGATGTTTTAAAGAAAAATCGTAGAATTAAAATGTTTCCAGCAAATAATTGGGCAGATAGACTTAAGGAATTACTTGGAGTTTATTTAAACCGTGGATATAAAGGAAATATTTTGAAGAGCACTTGCCTTCTTGTTTTTTAAGGCTGAATTCCTGAAACAAAATATTGGGTTGAATATAGCATCCTTTTATAACTAAATTTTCAGTGCTTAGATTTTTATGAAGAATTTGCTAATTCATGTTATCTTTAAAACATTTTTGGCGGACACGTGTTAACTGACTCAGAGTGTTTTGGCTGTGACTTAATTTTCTTCAAATATTTTACGTTTTCAAATCATTTGTTAGGAGCGAATAGCATAAACAAGTCGCTTTTCTTTTTAATAATGTTTTTCTTTATTTGTTCCCAGTTTTAGTACAATGATGCTTTTTATTATGAAACTCTATGATCAAACATTTTTAAACCTTTTATTTTATAAGGCAGACTCTGTGTGATGTTTTTGGTTTCTAACGATGACTGCATCGTATCTTTGAAAAGTATTTGCATTAGGTGGTCTGAATTGTTTCCCTCCGTCTGCAGATAGAGTTGGGATCTCTAATCATTGAAGTACTTGGGGTTTACCTTTTCGTTTTTTATTATTATTTGTTTTATTGATAAGTTTCCTCAAGTTAATGCATACTTTGATAAGGTTTACCTTTTGCGTTTTATCTTTATTAAGAATTGTTGGGATAAGAGTGAGGTTTGTGCACGTAAACTGGTTTAAACCCCCAGTAAATTTACAGTTTACTGACCGTTCCAAGGCGGTACCTAACAATTCTTGATAAACATACCAATTATATATATATATATATATATATAGTATTTATGCACTGTGCTGTTTGTAGAGTTTTGTGCTGTTCTATGTTTCTTGTTTGTGATTTTGTGTTCTATGTCTTTGGCGTTTGCCCATTGCCATTAAACCGGGTTTATGTTTAAACTTTTTGCTACTGAGCATGTTTCTGTAGCTTTTTGCATATATATTGGTGAAAACCCAAAATGACGTAAACTGACTTTAGCATCACGTAATACATGTATGTACAATTCTTGAAAGGCAAACTGTTTATATTTTTCTTGGCTGTATACTCTTATTGAAAGTGAATATATTTCTGATGAAAACAATCATATAGAAGAAGAATCATCATTTTAAAACAAACAAACAATACGAAAAGAAATATGGTTGGCTCAAATCGCAACAAAAAAACATATCAATTATCGAACTACTGAGATATTCAAGAGTTGGTGGGAGTTGATTTGCCATTATTTCTTTTAAAATGTGTATTCCATATCGACACTTCATTCTCATAAAACGAAAGTAGAGCATGAAACATTGCACAACAAAGCATTACTCACTTGAAAGTGAATATGTTATTGACTTAGCAAAAATGAGATAAACTTACCCTAACGTTTACAATGTAATTTGGGAGTTTTTCAATCATGTAAAGGAAATTACAGGGACAAGCCCAGTAGTCACCAATTCAAACATAAACCCTGTTTAGAGGCGAAAGGCAAGGACCTAAACGGCAATGAACTAAATACACAAACGGGTAAATACTAAATTCAAACACGACAAACAGTCCGCACACCAATAAAAATGTCGGAAAAAAACTGACACTGTACTGCCAGTAGTCAACAAGTCTATGGCAATTTATGTCCTGATTTTGTTTAAATTCAATTGATAAGACAAGAACTTTAGGACTGTGTAGGAAGCCGAAAAGCTCTCTGTTCCGAAATAATCTTATATCTCGTACTGCTGATGTTGATGTATAGAGTTTACAAGTAAATTTCTTTGCGTCTGTGTTTGTGTTTTGTTGGTCTTTCTGTAAATGTCAACTTTGAAGAGAAGTGTAACACTCTATTTCATAGCGTGTTAATCGATATGTTTATATATTTATTCACAGTGTGTTCGCTGCAGCTCGTTCCCCTAAAAACTTTCTCAAATATTATCATAAATTTCGATTTGAAACTATAAATTCGCCTGATACCGTTCCACTGGGGACTGCAAAATACACAGCAGCTCTATATCAATTTTGTTCTCTCAATTAATAGTCCTGCGTTATATGTGACCCGGGAAAACGAGGATGACATGCGCGTATTACACTATTTTCATGTGAGTATAAACAGTTCGAGGTACAAAATTATGAGAACAACCTTAATTACCTTTTGTTGTTAATCAGGACTCAATTTATCAACAGCAAGCTTCAGCATCTTGTATTGTCTGGTAGTATTTAGCCACGTTACTAATTTATCCCAAGTAGCACAAAATAAGCAATAGTTTATGATCATTATCAAATTGATAATTTCTGTTGATTATCAAATAAGGCATCAAAATTAAACGATTACTCAACTTGTACAACTAGCGAAATCGGTGCACTTATACCACAACTGTTATTCTTGAGCATCATGTAATTATCGTTCGCGACAAAAATGAAATCCTTAAAAACGAAAAAGAATTGATGCATAGCATCAAGTCGGCGCAATCAAATTAGAAGAAAAACGTTCATGTAGATAAACAAAAAATGGTTACTTTTGCTATGATAATATGTTGGCTATACATATGTTCGAAGGACATTATAGTTGATAATATTGTTATAGTAGTTTTAGAATATTAAACATAATAGATTTTCTGTTTTTTTCCAAGCTAATACCACGGTACAAACTAAATTATACCAAAAATATACACACGCTACTTCGAAAGAAATAAGAGGCATTGGCCTAATACATGAATTTCAATAGCATGAAATCAACCTTTTTGAACCGGCATGGGAAAGCCCAGTTATATGAATACCGGGGCTAAATATATTTTG